>NC_071624.1:1519446-1826833 GCF_014839835.1 Dryobates pubescens | reverse complement strand
AACGATAGAGGAAAATACCTTGACAAAAAGGGTGGTGGTGGTGAAATTCTATTCTCATTTGCTGATAAACTACACTTGCAAGTTGTCATTTCATTACCCTCAGCTGAAGTGTTTGTTTCTATTTTTCCCTTATTTGAAAGCAGTTAATTAAAAATGTGGTTAAAGGGACAAGGTGCATGAAATCATAAAATTCATGCTGACTTTTAAATGAGGATCCATTACTTTTGACAGGTTTCTGTGGACTACTGGATTTTATCCTGGTTTGGGTTTTTTCCTCCCACTAGATGATCTTTTTATTTGCAAGCAATCAAAAGCAAGAAGATGCTCAAAACCACACTTGTTTGCTCTGAGAGCTTTCAACAGAGTCAGTTAATTGGCTTCCACACCGCTAGATATTTGAGTTGTTCTCTTGCAAATATTACCCTTCACATTCTGGGGGTAATCAATATCTTGGTGTTCATAGAATCATTTTGTTTGGAAGAGACCTTCAAGATTATCAAGTCCAACCAAACTGACAACCCTTTCCAGGAAAGGATTTTTCCTTATATCCATCCTAAACCTTCCTGGGCAGCACCTGAGGCTGTTTTCATCTTGTCCTGGGAGAAAAGACTGACCTCCACCTCACTACAACCTCTTTACAGGTAGTTGTGAAAAGGGAGAAAGTCTCTCCTCGGCTTCCTGTTCTTTCTTCTAAACAGTGCACTTCCAGCAGCTGCTCCTCACACAGCTTGTGCTCTAGATCCACCAACTTCCTTGTCCTTCTTTGGACACATTCCAGCACCCTCAGTATCCTTCTTGCAGTGAGAGGCCCAAAACTGAACCTATCATTTGAGTTGTGCCCTCACCAGTGCCAAGTGCAGGGGGACAATCACTTCTCTAATCCTGCTGGCCCCACTATTGCTGATACCAGCTAGGATGCTGTTTGCCTTCTTGGCCACCTGAGCACACTGCTGGCTCATCCTCAGCCAGCTGTCAACTAACACCCCCAGGTCCTTTTCCACCAGAAGATTTTCCCTAAGCCTGTAGTGTTGCATGGAATTATTGTGACTCAAGTGCAGAATCTGACACTTAGCCTTGCTGATCAATTGAGCCTGTCCAGATCAACACTCCCACCCAACTTCACGTCATCTGCAAACTTACTGAGGGTACACAAGATCCCCTCATCCAGATCAGTGATAAAGAGAACAGGACCCAGTTGTAAATCCTGGGGAGCTAATACCTGATGTCTAGGTGGTATCTGTTTGGAATAGTAGCAGCAGCTACCAGTGAAAGAATGTAGCCACATTACAGACAATGTTAAAGCTTTTGTAGCCTACCAAGCACCTGATGGGACCAGATCCTTCATAAGCAATTGTAAACTGTATTACTCTGGATATTGACAAGCACTCAATACAGGTAATTATTTCTGCTCCTCTTTCAGAAGGTAACTGTAGATTCTGTAGTAGTACTTCTCCAGGTTATTAATATAAGCAAGATAAAGATGATTACACAGACATGTCTCCTTTCATGCTGAACTCCCCATTTCATCTCTGTTTGGTTAAATACAGCCTTGAATTACATAGTAAAGTAATTATCAGAAATGTCAGGGGTATGCTAAAAATAATTCCTCAGCCACAATAGATAGGTAGGTGTGCTAATTTGCCTAGTCAAGATCTTGCCTGCTTTTCATCTCAAGTACAGAGCTACTTAATTGGAAAAAACTTGTTTCCTTCCATTGTGAGTTTCACCTGAAAAATTGTGTCACCGTTGAATTTTTAATGAAGATTGGCATGAAGCTTTGTACATCTTTAATTAGCTCTCCTTCCAATCTCAGCTGGTTAAAAGAAAACATGAAGAAAGTCTGAATGTGTCTGACTTTGGTCAAACAGCATCAGGGCTTTCAGAGTGACAGAAGTTTCACCCCTCAGAGAAGCAGGCCTGTGAGCTCATGTACATGCTCTACACATCCATAATGACTCCCATTGATACTCTGCAAGCAGCCAAATCAAACACAGCATTTGTTTTACTCTTCTCCAATACAAACACTCACTGCTGACTTCATGGTGTATGCCAGACATACACCAACCAGGGAAATGACAGAAGCTCTTTAGGACAGACAGGCGAGGGAGAAGAGGAGGAGGGGGGGCCCTGTACATTAGGGAATCGATGCCTCAGAACTTGAGGTTGTGGAGGAAAGGATTGAGTGTCTGTTAAAATCAGAGGGAGGCCTAACAAAACTGACATCCTGGTTGGAGTCTGTTATAGACCACCCAACCAGGATGAGGAGGCTGATGAAATGTTCTATAAGCAACTGGAGGCTGTCTCAAGATCATCAGATCTTGTCCTTCTGGGTGACTTTAACCTGCCAGACATCTGTTGGGAACTTAACTCAGCAGAGAGGAGGCAGTCCAGAAGGTTCCTAGAGTGTATGGAGGACAGCTTCCTGATGCAGCTGTTAAGCAAGCCTGCCAGGGGTCAGGCTCTGCTTGACCCGCTATTCTCAAATAGAAAAGGGCTGATGGGAGATGTGATGGTAGGAAGCTGTCTAGGGTGCAGTGACCATGAGAGTGTGGACTTCTCAATATGCAGGGAAATAAGGAGGAGCAGTAACAGAATCCTCACTTTGGACTTCCGGAGGGCAAACTTCAGCTTGTTTAAGCAACTTATTTGGAGAGTACCCTGGGTAGAAGCCCTTATGAACAAAGGGGTCCAGGATGGTTGGACCTACTTCAAACAGGAGCTCTTGAAGGCACAGGCTGTGCCCACATGCCAAAAGATGAGCCAGCAGGGAAGGCAACCAGCCTGGATGAACAAGCAGCTCTTGAATGAATTAAGGGGAAAAAAAGAGGGGGAATTGCCTTTGCACAGGGAGGACACAACTTGTGATATGTTTAAGGATGTTGTTAGATCATGTAGGAGGAAAATCAGGCAAAATCCCAGTTAGAACTCAAGCTGGCCACTTCTGTGAAAGATAATAAAAAGCATTTTTATAAATATATTAATGCTAAAAAGAGAGGCAAGAAGAACCTCCACTCCTTATTGGACCTGGAGAGGAACATTGTAATAAAGATGAGGAAAAGGCTGAGGTACTAAATACCTTCTTTGCCTCAATTTTCAACAATAAGGCAGAAGGACTTCAGGGTAAGTGGCCTCCTGAACTGATTGATGGGGTCAGAGAGCAGTGTAATCCCCCTGAGGAATTAGTTTGGGACTTGCTGAGCCACTTGGATACTCACAAGTCCATGGGACTGGATGGGATCCATCCCAGGGTGCCAAGAGAGCTGGCAGATGAGCTGGCCAAGCCTCTCTCCATCATTTACCACCAGTCCTGGCTCACTGGAAAGGTCCCAGATAAGTGGAAACTGGCCAGTGTGATGCCCATCCACAAAAAGGGCCAGATGGAGGAACCTGGAAACTCCAGGCCAGTCAGCCTGACCTCAGTGCCAGGGAAAATTATGGAGCAGATCATCTTGGGGACAATCACTGCACACTTGAAGGATGGTCAAGGGATCAGGTCCAGCCAACATGGATTCAGGAAAGAAAGGTCCTGCCTCACCAACCTGATCTCCTTCTATGACATTGAGACTCTTGAACATGTCCAGAGAGGGACAATGAGGCTGGTGAGAGGCCTCAAGCACAAGTCCTACAAGGAAAGGCTGAAGGAGCTGGGGGGCTGTTTAGCCTGGAGAAGAGGAGGCTCAGGGGAGACCTTATTGCTGTCTACAACTACCTGAAGCGTGGTTGTAGCCAGGAGGGTGTTGGTCTCTTCTCCCATGCAATCAGCACCAGAACAAGAGAACACAGTCTCAGGCTGTGCCAGGGGAAGTTTAGGCTCAAGGTGAGGAGAAAGTTCTTCACAGAGAGAGTTGTTAGCCGTTGTAATGGGCTTCCCAGGGAGGTGGTGGACTTGCCCTCCCTGGAGGTGCTTAAGAGGGGATTGGACATGGCACTTGGTGCCATGGTTTAGTAGTCATGAGGTGTTGGGTGACAGGTTGGACTTGATGATCTTTGAGGTCTTTTCCAACCTTGGTGATTCTATGAAATTCCTACATTAACATGACTGTGCAATGTGTATCCTCAAGCTCCCAATAAACCAAAGCCACAAAGCATATCTAACTACAACTCCTGGCAAAAGGATCTGGGATGCAGGGATATAACACTTAATTCAATTGAGAGACAGACAAAACAGGATTGTGCCGAGATGGAAAATTGGAATCACAAAGAGGTTAAAAGGATGTATTTGGTGTACTAGATGGCCTAGGTCCTTGTTCAATCCCATGTTAAACATTTAGGCAGAAATGTAAGAGTTAGTAACTTTAAGCCCATGAACAATTTGATTCAAGAATATGACTGACACTTAAGTAGGCTGAGCATGGGGAGTAGACGTTCTGAATAATTTTGCTGATAAAGAATGCATCCAAAGAATAAACCACAGTTCAAAACATTCAAACACTTTCAAATTGTTGGCAGGCAGGGACCCAGCAACACTTTGCACCGAATGGTTAATCACTGCATTCTTTGTGTCTGAATGAACAGCATCTAATTCTCAGCTAATGATTAAATATTTACTCTTCTTTAAAAGCCAGATGTAACAATGGCTTTTGGGAAGAAGCAGATACTGTCAAATTCATAGCTAAGTGGCAACTGCCATGGATGCTGGAAAACAACTCCTGGACTTGCACATTATCCCAATGAAATCAGGACTAACATTCCCTTTCTCAGCTCCAACTGTGGGAGAGATTCTTGGAATAAACCAAGTAACTGTTTGGAGGAAATTGAGTGGATTTGCACCCATACTGCACAAGAGTCATTAATAAAGCTGATAGCTATTAGAAAAACCACAACTGAAGTGAAAGCGGTAGCTGATGAAACAGAAGAGATGGCAGAGAAAGCATGTTATTGGGAGGGCTTGTCTGTGGGATTGGTGCACCTTCTGGAACTTGGGACCTTTAGAGGTCATCCAGCCCAGCCTTCTTGCAGTCTACAAGGACATCTTCAATCAGAGCAGGTTGCTCAGAGCTTTGTCCCATCTGACCTGTTTCCAGGGTTGGGGCATCTACCACCTCTCTTGGCAGCCCGAGTCAGTATTTCACCACCCAGTTTAAAATATTTATGTCTAGTCTGAATCTCCCCTCTTACTTTAAAAACATTGTTCCTGGTCCTGTTGGAATAGGCCCTGCTAAAAAAGGTTGTCCCTGTCTTTCTTATAGTCCCAAGACAAGACAGCAGAAGTTGCAGAGAGACTGTACCTGTGTAAGCAAGGATAAAAACCATTTAGGTTGGCTTACTATAAATATCTGAAAGATTAACTATTCTTCCAGAATAACTCCAAATTTACTATCATGCACACAAATAAATCAAAGCTTATGGCTGACTTCAGGCACTTAACATTTTAATAAGTGCATGGCACACTGCCACGTTCACATATATTGCAGTTTGGTTCTGTCCATGCATCTCCGTCCTCCAGAGATGGGGAGGACACATACAGTGCATTTGACCATCAGATTTTAAATACCATTACCAAAAAAAATTTGTGGCTTCTGGGTTTGGTTTTTTATTGTTGTTTTGGGTTTTTTTTTTTTTGTTCTCAGAGCAGTTCATGGCTTGAGTTAAAGTTCAACAATAAGAGACCCCAAGCTATGATATAAAAGCCTGCAGAGTGAATACATATGTTCATTAAAGTCTTCAGTTATTCAAAGTAGGGCTTCTTAAAGATGCCAGTTTAAGAAACTGAATTCTGAAACCTGTCATTGCACAGAGCACTGAAATGGAACAGGAAGAAACTGAAGCTTAAGGAGGCAGCTGAAGGTGACCTTCAGGGGAACTGGAAAGGACTGAATGGCTAAGCAGGGAACCTCATTATCAGCACATTTCCTTTATGCTTTACCAGGCACATTTTCAACAGACTACTGAACACTACCACAACAGGTAAAATTAAGGTAGAAGAGCACAGAGTTACCCAGGAAATAACCACATGCTCTCAGTAATCACAGGCCTATAGCAATACCATGAACATCACCGGCTCTTTCAAGCCTGTTGCAGGCAGCTACCCTGTTTACTTTTAAAGAGGGGAACAGGAGATACAAACACTTCAGTTTGATGTAGAGGCAACCTCCCTTTCTAAGACAAGGGGAAAAGCAACAGCGACATTATGTAACAACATTATTTTCTGTGTTTGTTCTGCTTTCCTATGGTGTCATTTGAAAGCACAAGCTGTCTGACAGCACCTGAACAGAACAGAATTCCAGACAACAAAAGGCAGAAACTGTGAGGCGCATTGGACTAGTCAGTCTATGGATGTCACAGTGGGTGACAAAGCATCTCTCAGACACCTGCCATAGTGCCAGGATTTCATCTCCCAATTCCATCACAGATTTTTCAAGGCAGCAAGCAGTTCTTACTGCATACTTTCCATTTTTCTCTGCTTACAATTTTCACTGCAACAGAGATAACTCTACAGGGCTATAAAAGCATAACAATATCTTTGAACTGAAAAATACACTCTTAATATTTCTCCCATTAAAAACACATCAGACAAATACTCTTATTATTTCACCTATTTTAAGAAACATTTAAGGAGGAAGTGGGAAGAGAATTACTAAAATCACAGAACTGAGCTCCCCAGGAGACAGGCTTTCTGTTTATTCCTTCAGTGACCAGCTAAATGGGTTCTCATTCATTGCCCCAGTACAAATTACAACAGCAATTGCAGAAAAATAAAAGAGTATTTATTCTGTGGTTTGAGTCCTGCCTCACTGTACAGTTACAGATGTCTCTTACCCCAGGGAAATGTTAATGTTGACTTCATTCCCTCCTATTACCTCTCTATAAAAGTAGAGAGGTGAGCCCAGAGTCATCTGGTATGACTGGTAGATAAAAACTTGCTGACCATGACTTGTAGGTGGATGGAATACATTCTCACCTTTCTTTTAGCACAGATCTGTGGAGGTTATGAGAATTTACAACAAGCTGCATGAAGAACCAGAACAGAGAAATCAGGATCCTTCACAACAGCCATAATGAACGCAATACAATCTGCATGCTGATCTCTAGTCATATGTGCCTTTCTGTGCTGCGAAAGGACTAAGAGGAGATGCATATTGAAAGTCTGCCTAATACTATGATGAAGACAGCTGGAAATCTCCATAGCTTTTAAGCCACCCCTAATGTGCTTTCACTGAGGAAATCAGAGGGTGGATTTGTCTCTCCCTCAAGCATCTGAGAGAATTCGTGGAGATAAGAAAACCAGATCCAGCAGCACTACAAGTATGTAGTTCTGGAAGAAGGACTGCTGTAGTGCTGACTGCTGTCTCTACACAGTGATTTTTCTTACTAGCAAGCATGATTCTGAAATATTCTTCACATGCCTGAAAACATGCAAACAAATGTCCTCTCAAATGGCACCGTCGCTGCTTTTCAGGTAGTAAGGCAGACAGGGAAAGAGGTGCAAAGCTCTAGATTTCCAGTCCAAGACTGCTCTGACTCAGCCATTCACAAGCATCACATTTCTTCTTTTCTCCTTGAAAACCTAAGCAGAGCTGCTGTTTGCAGATTAGCACAGCTATTTCATTTCCATGACTTTGCAAAAGCTTTCTCATTTTCAATGGTGGGAACTGAAGCAAAGAGCTGTACTTGTAGTTTGTTTGCATAACAAGCGCTTTCTGCATTGTTTCAGCTGTTACTCAAGATTAACCCTTGTTAAACCTGATGGACATTTAGGGCAGTTTGTCCTAGTCTAATGCAGTGAAAATGGACTGAAAGTCAAGATAGGGAAGATTAAAAAAAAAAAGATAAAGAAAAAAGGCAAATCCCTGATAGTCTCACAACTCTGTTTTCCTAAGTACTCCGAAAGAAACTAAGGCATCAAGGTACCGTTAAAGCCAATAGACTACAAACTTGGAAAACAAAGTTCCTTCGAGTCAAAGACATTTGTTGACATAATGCCAAGGGCACCATCCTACTTACGTGTTTAATGGCTGTAACATTCCTCTCCACAGGAGTAAGTCTTATGGCCCTAAGTAACCTAGAGCCATCTAAATATCCAGTCTCCTGTGCAATTGACAGTGATGCAAGTTTCCTGGGTGAGCAGGAGAGCTAATGAAGTTTGCTTTCCTATGCATTCATGTGCCACAACTATTCAGAGCCTTAACTGATATTTGGGCTGAGATCTCACTGCCTGGTGGCTTCTCTGCTGCTCAGTAATGTGCCAGCTCAAGCTGTGGTGTTCCCCTCCATGAGGGCATTTCTTTGAGACATGATCTATATTTAGGAAGAACTTGTTTGACCATAATTTTTACTGTTGCCTCAAATTTGACTAAAGTTAGGGAGAGAAACAGATGAGCAGAGGCGATTTGAGAGACACAGAACAGACACTCTCAAGGATAATGTGAATTCTTTAGCATTTTTTCCTTCAGAAGCCAGGCTTAAAACAGTGGAAAGCAGGGTAATTCCTCTAGCATAATGGACAACAATATCCAACAAGCACTATTTCATTTTGTCTTGATTTGCTCTCAGCACAATACTGTCAGCTTGACTGCATCAGTCAGTTCCACAACAAAATGAGCATCAACATCCAGGCGTTAGTAAGTGGCTCTATACAACAAAAGTCCCATATTTTCTGAGGTGCCACTTGTAATGTTAAGTACTATCAAGACACTCTTCCTATTTGTCAGACTAAAATAGTCTGTTTCCTTTTAGACAAGGATGTTCATGGCTTTATCATCACTTCCCTCTCAACTGTTATTCAGGCCCATGAAGTGTACATTCATGCAATTTCCTAGTTGTGTTGCTGAAACCAGTGTCTCTGGCTTCATATCAGTACTCAAATATAAGGATACTGCTCGAAGATAAACACTCTTTTAATCCAGCTGCTCAAGTGAACCTTAAGCTTTGGTTGCACAGCTACTTCCCTCTCTACCAGTAGATGAGAACTTGAAGGGGCACCTGGAATAAAAGTGTTCCAGGAAGGATGTCTCTGGCTATCTAAAGTATCAGCTGGCAAGTTCTGAAGTTTTGAAGTGAAACCCTTAAAAGGTTTGGTTTTTCTCCTGTCAGAGGTCACAGCATCCTTGCTCTTCCTCAGTTGCAATGAAAAAAAGGGCAGCAAAATCCTATGAAGAGATCAGAGTTCACGTGCTACAAACAAGTATTGCTGTAACACTCCCCACTTACCTTGTAAGCTGACCCTAGTAATGAAGTGTTCAGTTTTCAGAGTTCTTCCACATACAATTTAACCCTTAAGATCAATATTAGTCATCAACTGACAGAAATCAGTAATCCCAGCCAAATCTGTAAGAATCAAATTAAATAAAGCAAGATTTCAAGCCTTCCAGACATTTTATGCCTTTAATTCTTAACCCTCACTCAAAACTGAAGCCAGTCACTGATAAAGCCATGTCACCAGTACTGAAGGAAAACAAGGACAGGGACTGTGTTGACTCCAGCTGTTGCTCTCAATTTCTGGACAATAAAGAACTAAAAAAAGTAGCAAGAGTTTTCAGTCCTTTTCTGAAAGTAACATTTAGTAAGTCTTAGCTAGAAATAAAAGCACATAGCCACCCCTTCATGGAAGCTGGGCTGTGCCAACATCAGCCCCCATCCTGGCTCTTCATTTCTTGGTGACCATTCCCAGGTCACCAATATCTACAGTGAAACTGTGATTCATGGCACAAGCTTAATACCTTGGGCTTATTCTACACTAGAGGAAGAGAAAAGATTCAGCTACAACTTAGAAGATTGTACTTCCCCCTCCCCCCCCTAAAAAATCCTAATCCTTACAGTACACTTAAATAACCTCCCCAGAATCCTCTGTAGACCTGGCACCATTCCCTACAGCTGGGGAAGTGTAAAACTGAAGTTCTTAAAAATGCTTTTGCAGAAGAAAACCAAAGTTTAGACCTAAATCTAAAAGTAAGGTAGAACCTATCATGATACCATCTACTTATCCTAGCACAGAACTCTGCAGAACCCAGCCAGAATCTCATGTATCTCCATAGTGTGACACCACAACCACAACAATAAAAAGCCAGCTATTACCAAAGGTACAGTTCAGTGCAAGTTATGTGATTCTCTGATTATGGGTACAGGCTGGTGCTGACAAGTTAAAAATCATAGAATGGCTTAGGCTGGAAGGGACCTTAGAGATAGTCTACTCCAGTCTCCCTGCCATGGGCAGGGATGCCTCTCAATTAGACTCAGCCACTCAAGGCCTCATCCAACCTGGCCTTAAACACCCCCAGGCAGGAGGCATCCACATCCTTCCTACAGAGCCTATTCCAGAGTCCCATCACCCTCATACTGAGGAACTTCTTCCTAAACCACAGATCTTAATCTTCCTGAATGTTTGAGATACAGGCAATGCAAGAGGGGCTGCAGATATTAGTCCTTTTCTGAAAGGCCATTCTAAGCTCCAGCTTGAAACCTAAGCAAAAACATGACTCAGGACACATTTTCATGAAAGAATGCACATAGCAATTCTGACATCTTCCCTGCAAAAGTGGTTTCTGCACGATGCTCTGTCATTCCAACGACAAAACTCTCCTTTCAACGCAGAAGGAGTTTTCAATCTGTGAGAGTGCATTTTTCTTGGCTAAGATAATGCACAAGCTTTGTAAGTGACAATGAATGTGGATAATTCTGAAGAATGAGATAGCTATACAGTTAATTTAACATAAACTCTTGAACATGGTGCCAAACTTCTCAATCACTGGAAATTCAGAGAATAAAAAAAGTGTGCATTATGTAAATTAGGTAACATATGCCCTTCATTTTAGCATAATGCTCTTTCATCACCATCCACTGCAGTATGGTCAAACAGAAGAGTTTTAAAGCAGCACCATCTGTGTTATCAGCAGGGAAAAGAAACATTTGCAAGTTTTCACAGCCCCTTAATGGCCCCACTCTGCTCTTGACCTTGACACTTGAGTCTATGTCACCATCCTAAACTTGGCTCATGTCAGTTTTGGATTATGCTTTGAATTGCATTCAGTGAAATAAAATGTTGAGTGTCTTTCAGTTTTAACTTAAGTGCTTCAATGCTTCAAGATCTTCCATAAAAATCTCTGCTTGGCACAAGCAAACACCTTCCAGATAGCAAGGGTGCTTGCAGAAAGAGCTGATTAAGAGACCAGAGAACAAACTGTCCCCATAGCTCTCTTCTGATGAGCACAGCTTCCTTACAAACCTTTGCATAATGGAACTGAGCTGTACTCTATGCCTTCACAACACTGAACACCCACACACGTGGTAAAAAGGCCACAACAGAAAGGAGGAACTGTACTTATGTCACCACCATTACAACAGAGTTACCCATTTTATGATCAGAAGTCAGTTGGTGCCTACAGAGAACAGCTAATCCATGACACTGGATTTCTGTTCTAATTTGAGTTAGATCAGAACCGATTCTGTTCAGTGGTTGTCTCTTCTCACTGATGGCACTTTCTCAAGTTCATGGCATGTTCTCACAGACAGTGGCTGCTTCTAGAGTGATAATGCTGAGGGCTAGTCAATGCCAGTGGTTTGGGTGCACAAAGGCTCTTGGCTCACGGCCAAATCTTGTGACCTACATTAGGCTGCAGCAAGATGCAGTGCCTGGGAGAAGGAGAAGACAAGACAGGTGAGATGCTAAACTGACCAGCAAAGGTTTCTGTTCCATGGATGTCATATTCAATACAAAGCTGAATGACCACCAGTGTCAAGTCTCTTCTTCAATGGCTGGTGTCCAATGAGGACTCTGTCCCTTCTGCCTTCAATCCAAGGCTCTCCTGCTGACTTGTTTACATGACAGACAACAGGAAAGTTTACCTGTAAGTACAGCACACATTATGTTACCTGGAGACATTGTCATATTTGGCAAATACTAGAGCACAAATTTAAACAAAAGGCATCAAGAGTTTGGTGTAAACCCCACAGCTGCTTCTGCCTTACATATGGGACTGTATTCAGGCTTCTCTTGAGTGTTGTGACTACTTTTGTAATGCCTCTATAATGAGGCAGAACTCAACAGGCTTGGACAAAGGCCCTGTGTGACCGTTTGAGGCTGTGCCTTTAAGAAAGGGACACTAGCTGAATACGTTTGTAAATATTGGTGTTCTAAACAAATTTCATTGGTAGGTAGGTGGGAGTGCAGTTAGAATCTTAGTCAGTGTGGGTGTGTTCCTGCTCCTGTGTGTTTCCTCTTCGCTGTCTGCTTCTGGGCTTCTAGCCAAATAACAGATAAGCATTAATCCTGCCCTGCACTAGGCCTCTGCCTCGTTAACTCCCCTTTTCTCTTTCTAACCCTCTTTGGGGAAAAAGGGAGGTAGGGGGGTGAAGGTGGTACAGGGGGGAACCCCCTCTTCCAGGGGGTTTGTTTCTGTTCTTGTTTCCTTACTGTATATTTGTGTACATAAATTCCCTGCCTCGGTCATTGCTTTGTAAATACAGCATTCCCCTTTGCTTCACTGGCTGAGTTAGTTGTGGGGTTTTTTCCCCATTCTTACTTAGTGGGGGAGGGGAAACTGGGCCTTCTCTCTCAACCCACCACATCATGTGAATCTCATCATGATGACACCGGCTTTGAGGTCTTAATTAGGCACAAAATACAGGTGGTGATTATATGCCCTTTAAGGTTGCCCATAATACACAATGAAAGTTTAATATGAATATTAGCTTTCCAATTGAATGTGTAACTGGTTATGTTGATTTTGGGGCCTAAAGGGGTTCTTGGATAACCATGGCCTATGGATTTCTTTGTATTTTATATGCTTTGCACTGTAGCATGTAGTTATTAATAGCACTTCCATCTGAACTTCCAATACTACTCTATTTCTATCCAGCCCTCATGTGGAGTTTTTCTTTAACTACTTTAAGAATCAGGGAGATGTCTTCCTCCTCAAATGAAGACTCTCGGGTATAACAGATTAATGCCTCAATTATACAATCACAGAACCCCTTTGGCTGGAAAAGACCTTTAAAATCATGGAGCCCAACCATTAACTCTACCAAGTCTGGTGCTAAACCGTTACTTCTGACTGACCAGTTCCATGTGCTAAGACTGTCAAGGGTACTACAGAGGCACAAGCAAAAGCTCTGCCAAAAATCTGACTGATTATTACACATTTTTAGAAATGCTTTGTCATGAGGCCTCAGATTAAAGATCTCATACCTTGACTCTAAGACCAAAGGAACCTTCTACTGGCTTTCCTTCACCAGACAAATACAAATTTCAATCAATTCAGGTTTGATTTAGCTGAACTGTGGTATTACTTTCAAGATCTCACACATGACCTCCAGAGAGGCTGTAAGCTTAACACAGGGGCTGGTCAGTAGCCAGATACAAGACGTGGAGGAAAAATTCAGTGTGCAGTGATCAAGATCTCAACAAAAGAAGTGATTGTCTAAGTATATAGATCATCAGGAAACAGCATTTAACCCAACAAATATTCTGTCCATTATGAAGGAAACAATTTAGCACAGAACAGAAGGACAGCTCTATTTACCAAATCAAATCACTAATATTCCAGGTTTTCCTTCTCAGCCTCTGAACCAGGCTTTGTTTGCAAGACCTGATCAAATCATAGCTCCATATGGGACAGCTATGAGCTGCTGTATGTGAAAATAAACTTGCTTATTTTTTGATATTACAAGAAGGAGACACAAGTATTTCATGTCAATTTTCAACAAGACCAAACTGAAGAATTACTCAAGGGAATACTCATATCAATGGCAATTTCCCCACTGGCTTCAATAGACAGAATCCTCATCTTTTAGTAATGATGTACAGAAAAACCCCATGGAGCTGGTGGGGGTAGTACTGTAGGGTGCTCTGTGTTCAGTTTTTAAACTACCTGATATCCAAACACTCTGGAACTGCACCTGAATTCCAGTGTTTGTCCTCTTGATGCTTAAGGAAAGCCTTTTTACAGACAGTGGTCAAAGATAAAACTACCTGCCAGCAATCTTACAGGACCAGTAATGGTTTGCAATAGCAGGCACCTGAAGGCAGAGCTCTCAAATCATTGGCAAGTAATCTAACAACCATCTTCTTTCGTATCATAGCATAGTTCTGGTTGGAAAAGACCTTGACAATCATTGCCAACCAATACCTAACGCTACCAATTCTGGTGATAAACCATGTCCCTCAGCACCATGTGTCTGCATCCATAAAAAACCCTCCCTGGGGAGCCTGTTCCAGTGTTTGATAACCCTTCCAGTGAAGATATTTATTCTAATATCCAATCCAAGTCTTGCCTGAAGCAACTTGAGGCCATTTCCTCTTATCCTATCACTTGTTATGGAGAAGAAACTAACCCCTACCTCTTTCCAACCTCCTTTTGGGTAGATCTAGAGAGTAAGGAGGTCTTCCCTAAGACTCATTTCCTACAGGCTAAACACCACCACTTCCCTCAGCTGCTCCTCATATCTGTTCTCCAGATCCTTCAACAGCTTCACTCCCCTTCTCTGGACACACTCCAGTACTTCAGTGTCATTCATAATTGACCACAGTAATCAAGGTGTGGCCTCACCAGTGCCAAGTACAGGGGGACAACCACTCTCCTGCATCTGCTAACCACACTTTTTTGATACAAATCAGGATGTAATTTGCCTTTTTGACCACCTGGGTATATGCTGGCTCATCTTCAACTGGCTGTCAAGCAGCACTCACAGGTATTTCTCTGCTGTGCAGTTTCTACCCACTGTTCCCCAAGCCTTCCCCAAGCATGGGCAGGACCCAGCACCTGGCATTGTTGAATCTCATACAACTGGTCCCAGGCCATAAATCCACACTGTCTAGGTCCCTCTGTTGCACCCCCTTACCCTCAAGCAAATGAGCACTCCTTTCCAGCTTAATGTCATATTCTCACTATATGCAAAAGCCTTATAGAGACAATGAGTCACACAGATTTTGGTTTCTGCATTATCATATTAACAACTTTCTAAAATACATTTTGTTTGGAAAGCATAATGAAATCTGATTGGAAATATATTTCCTTCTAGAGCCAGCAACAAAGAAAGGACTTGCCATTTTCCTAAATTTGCTGATGAAGAGAAGGAACAGACACTTAGTTTCACAAAACCAAATTTAGTGAAAATCAAACAACTGAAGCAGAAAAAAAAAATTTATCAGCTTATCCTCCTAATGAGAAAAGAAGGAGACAGGAGTGCCCATTTTTGGCTGCTTAACAACATTAGCTCGAGAACATTAAATAATTAGTTGGCAGCAGTGAGCCTTTGATTAAACAACTTCACTATGAATGAGTTCTGCATTGCAAAGCAGGTTTGTAAAATTTAGCTGTGCCTTCACACCATCCATTTTTTCCTGATGTTAAGTATCTCAAAATCAGCTGGGCCTGCTGGACTTCAACACTGTTGCACACTGGCAAAATAAAAGGGGTGGTTTTCAATGACACAAATGCAAGTCAAGCATCCAGCTCCTGACTTTCAGGATGACTTCCAGTGGGAACCAAGTAAGTGCACAGCTAAAAGATACTCTCCTACAGGTGTGGTAGCTCTTGATGTACACCTCACAAGTGGTCAGACTTCTGTCTAGACCATCAAAACACATTATTACCCCAGGTTCCTTCTCAGCTGCTTCCCTAATTCCTAGCTTTTTTGGCACAGCACACCACCACATACAACACTGCTCTAATGTTTTCCTGACAGAAGACCCAATTAAACCCCCACTATCCTGAAAACATAGCTCAGATTGTTCTGAAAGATTTTTGTTAGAAAGCAGTGTCATTAAGATACAGATGCTAGCACACCTAAGAAGAATGTTGCATCCACCAGGGAATGGTAACAAGCACATAGCAGGGGAAGGCAGGGAAGTGTCATGTTTTATAGAGGCAGAATGTGTGACAAGGCACTATCCTCTCATAGACTAACTGAAATGGTTGGGGGAAGCAAAACACCAGCAAGCTGGCCTTTGCAGAGGGCTGGAGATGGAGAAGGGGGAGGTGAGTGTCTGTAGTCGTGAGGTCTGTGGTGACAGGTTGGACTCGATCTTTGAGGTCTCTTCCAACCTTAGTGATACTGTGTAATTTCTTCAAGCTGATCCTAGAAGTGGCACACCCAAACATGGCTTCATTTCAGCCCAGTTGCCTCCAGGCCAGAGGAATGGCGAGCTCCAGGAATCTCTCTCCCAGAGCACTCAGAGCTGTGTGTGGAATAGCCAAACACAGCCTCCATGTCTGGCAGCTAGAGAGCTGAAGAACTTGGGATACTTGTGCAAGAACAGGAAATTCCTGCTTCTTTCCATCTACAGTTCACATCTCTTCATGACTGTGAAGGGTACAACCACCCCCATGACAAGACAATATTCACAGCTCGTCAGAACAACCTGCTTGACAACAAAACTTACATTTTGTACTTGTTATCTGGGTCTACTTGTATTTTCATTTTAGAATCACCTGATTTGTGTGTGATGATTTTAGAAAAAGCTTACTTCCCATTTTACATTTTGGTGGATGTTCTTCACATTTTGACACAAGAAAGTTCTTTCCTCAAATTCTGTTAATAAAAAAAATCATCAATGCAAGGAATGAAGTTGATCAGATAGCTTCTTTAAGACTAGCCTTCAAACTAAGACCAGCAAGCAAGCCCATAAATTATCTAAATATTAA
Source organism: Dryobates pubescens (assembly GCF_014839835.1). NCBI lineage: Eukaryota > Metazoa > Chordata > Aves > Piciformes > Picidae > Dryobates > Dryobates pubescens. Next base: position 1,810,253 of record NC_071624.1, on the reverse strand, counting down.
TAAATTCAGCTGCTCTTCCGTTCCTGGAAGTCCATCCTATGAAGATGCCAAATTGTCCTATCTCAAGGGCAGGAAATATGTATGTCAAAGATTTGATTGCTTCTCACTCTCAAATACCTCAACCACATGGAAAGTCACCTACCTGCACGTCACACATCCTTAAAACAGCGTCTGACCCAGAAAAACATAACAGGGAAGTATGCCAAGAGCTGGTGACATGTATTGCCAGAGAAAAGCCAGCCCTATTCTGCAATGTATTACTTTGCGAAAACAAAGATTGTGATACATTTCCATTGTACTCACTTAGCACAGACCCTGAAATTGTTCTGGGTTATACAAAGAAATCTGTCTTTGTCTCAGAAAAGGTGTAAACATGCAAAAGGTTTTCATCTGCAGAATCTCAACTGAATTACAAAAAGGCAGAATCCTTACTGAAAGCATCCCAGAATTTGAGTACAAAAATCAAATCACTGCCAGATTCTGTGGCTATCTCCATGATATACTAACTTTATATCATGAAATAAACTTGAAGCCTGAGTACAGTAATTAGATTTCACAGTGACAATGTCCATAAACTGCTAAACATCAAGTGATTCACCACAGTTATACACAATTCCCCAGATGCCCAAAATAATCCAAACTAAATTCCAATAATAAAAAGGAAAATTGACTGTGAATTGGCTCATTTAAGCCTATAATTTGACTGCTATGTGACTGCAATATCTTTCCCACTAGGTCATGTTAGTTTAATGGTTTTACTTATGCAACACAGCAGAGAAGCAAGTTAATTTGAGCACATCACTTAGAGGCTTCAGAGACCATAACTGGATTGGCTGCATCCTTTATGCCTATTCTACCACTGTTTTGTCTAAGGCAGCTTGTCCTTCCTGATGAAACAAAAAAATAGCATGATGAATAATGGAATATGTGGCTTAAATTAAGGTTACAGAGCATCTAAAATAGATCTAGAAAGTCAAATGTGTGACAGAGCAGAGGAAGAGAGGTTCTGGACAAGCTCACACCTCTCACGTCCCTTGGGTCAAAGTCTTCATGGTGGAGGCTCACACTGAACATCACAGTACACCCATTCAAGGCATATTCTGGACAGTCCTCACCTGAAATGAGCAATGTTAGGAGCAACCACTCCATTTTCTATTTCCCTGAAAGGCAGAGTATCTGAGCTTTCCTCTTGGTCACACTAAAGGATACCCATTGCTCAGCTCCCCATCTCATTCACAGCCTATATAAGCAGATGTGGTGTAGTGAAGGGAAAACTCAGCAAAACATCAGGAGTGTCAGTGGGGGGAAAGCAGCCTCATGAAGCCCTCAAGAAGAGTTAACTGCAGTGCTTTCTCATTTGCTTTCATTATCAATTTTGGGACTTAAGATTTGGAAACAGCATCCTATGTGAGGTCACAAAATAACAGCCTGAAGGTCAGAAGAATCTGGCATGAATTACACTTAGGTGGCTGTAATTTGAAGGCTTTGAGCCCAGGATGTGTAATGCCTTTTGAATGTAGCAAATGCTCATCTAGGTGAGTCCAGGAAACTAGTCTAGGTTTGGAAACAAAATTATAGTGTCTGCAGAAAGCTCTTCTGAAATTAGTAGAAAGCTGTTCCTGCCAAAAGAAAGACAACTTCTGTCATTCACAAAAATAACTAAATATCCATTTCTCTTCAGCAGCAAAAGCTGTGCAAATCAAGACAAATTGTGCATTTTTTTTTTAATCAACCAAGAATCAGTAATTTAACTCCTACAGGAAGTGCTTTCTTCCCCACTCAATCTTCCTATTGGCATTAACCTCAATCAGTACCATGCACTCACATATTTTATGGATTATGTAGTTCCCAGCAACAAGTAATGGAAGGCAAAACTCTCTCAGAAAAAACTGGGAAGATAAAAACCAGCTTTTTTAGTAATGGTGATAAAATTTGTACTAAACATTGTCTGCCACCAAATTCTTTTATTAGTGGACACCTATTACAGATATGTAATTACTTGTATCTGCTGCCTGTCTGTGGTATATAGCTAATTTCTATAGACAACAACACGATTTACCAGGCACACTGATGTAAGTGGCACAGCTGCACACAGTCAGGAATGCAAGTGCTGACTATGCAATAGAATTAGAACAGCTTTCCCCAGTGTTACAGGACCAGTTTTAAGCACAAAAATGACAAAGAGCAGCTAAAAACCACAGGGTATTTGGCTCTCACTTCAGGATAGCCTTATACCAGATTCCTAAAAACCAAAAAGTCAAAGACAAGAGTGTGCAAGTGTAGTACCCCAACCAGTCATGCTCCTTCATCAAATGGGACTACATGAACAAGGGTAGGGCAAGTTAGAATAGCAACATAAGGCCTATAGAAGGCTGCAAGTAAAATGACAGCATTGCATTTCAATCGTGCTACAATTCCATGTATAACCAAAAGGAAACTGTGTCTACACAGTAATAGAATAGGCCAGGTTGGAAGAGACCTTCAAGATCGTGTCCAACCCATCAACCAATCCAACACCACCTAAACAACTAACCCATGGCACCAAGCACCCCATCAAGTCTCCTCCCGAACACCTCCAATGACGGTGACTCCACCATCAACAATAGAAAACCTTCTACAAAATGTAGAAGGACAGACCTTATTGTGGCCCTTCAATACTTAAAGGGGCACATAAGAAATATGAGGGACAGACCCTTTCGCAGGGCCAGCTGCAACTGGACAAGGGGTAATGGCTTTAAATGAAAAGAGGAAAAATTTAGACGGGATTTAAGGAAAAAGTGTTTTGCACTCAAGGCAGCAAAACACCGACACCAGCTGCCAGGAGTGGTGGTAGAAGCCCTGGAAACAGAAACATCCCTGGTCAGATTGGACAAGACTGAGAAATCTGCTCTAGTTGCAGTGTCCCTGCTCACTGCAGCGGGGTTGGAGCAGATGACCTTTAAAGGTCCCTACCAACCCAAACACTCTATGATTTTATGTATGTGTCATTGCTGCAACCCAACAATTTAGACAGAAAACAGTAAAAACAATCCAAGAGAGCCAGTCTGAGCTAACTACTATGGATGCATAAAAGCTGAGCCAGCTGTGCCATTTGATAACTACAAGATGTAGGAGCTGACTGATTATTCAAATTGTTTGCAGAAATATGATAAATGGAAAGAAAAACAAATCCCATCATTATTACTATTCAAAAATCAAGGCAACCCAAGTCCCTTTTCTATACGTAAGACTTCTTCATTCTACTCATAAGTAACTCAGTAAAGAAAGAGAAGCCAAGGAAACTGCTTGTCTCAAATATAAGCAGTATATGACAAGAGTGACTTTTAGAGGGCTTATCTGCACTTCCTGGTTATATCAATTGCTAGGGACTAGGACAGTAATGTTGCTAGGAGAGTAAATTAGATCAGTTTCAGGCATGTTTTGAAGCAACCTCTCAGTAGAACAAGTAATCTAATTAAAGATGAAGCTTGGCAGATTTATGAATGGTCTTAACAGCCTACAAGTTCCCATGACAAGGGCCTGAATTGAATCACAACAGAATCCCCTTTTGGTCCTGTGCCGCTAACTAAGGGAGGGGGGGAGGATTGATTTCTTGTAATGTGTCACAAAAGAGAGTAATACTGTAGGTTTGCATTAGGCTGATGGGGTGGCAAGCCTTTTATGGAGAGCCAGGTAAGGATGTTTCTTGACTACACATTATTTAGCTTTTTAGTGTTCTTTTCTAAACTTTTACTAGTTAGTCTGCTGCCACATTCCCAGGTCACTTCTAAATCACAAAAGCCCAGAAAAATCACACTGATCCTTAGTAGCAATACTGCACCTACACATGAAAGTCCCATTTCTTTAAAGTTTATAAATCCTTGGGCAAAGTGTGATCTATACAAATAGCAGTGCCCTAGGCCAGTATCACAAGGTCTTTGCCTCTCCAACCTGATCTCCTTCTATGATCAGGTGACCCGTCTGGTGAAGTGGGGAGGCCTGTAGATGTGGTCTACCTGGACGTCAGCAAGGCCTTTGACACCATCCCCCACAGTAAACTGCTGGCTAAGCTGTCAGATCATGGCTCAGACAGCAACACTCTGTGCTGGGTTAGGAACTGGCTGGAGGCTGAGCCCAGAGAGTGGTGGTGAATGGTGCCACAGCCAGCTGGCGGCCAGTCACCAGTGGTGTCCCCCAGGGATCAGTGCTGGGCCCCATCCTCTTTAACATCTTCATTGATGATATGGATGAGGGGGTTGAGTCAGTCATCAGCAAGTTTGCAGATGACACCAAGTTGGGATCGGATGTTAGTCAGTTAGAGGGCAGAAAGGCTCTGCAGAGGGACCTCGACCGACTGGACAGATGGGCAGAGTCCAATGGGATGGCATTTAACAAGTCCAAGTGCCGGGTGCTGCACTTTGGCCACGGCAACCCCATGCAGGCTAGGGTCAGAGTGGCTGGAGAGCTGCCAAACAGAGAGGGACCTGGGGGTGATGATTGACACCCGCCTAAACATGAGCCAGCAGTGTGCCCACGTGGCCAAGGGGGCCAATGGCATCCTGGCCTGTATTAGGAATAGTGTGGCCAGCAGGAGCAGGGAGGTCATTGTGCCCCTGTACTCTGCATTGGTTAGGCCACACCTTGAGTACTGTGTCCAGTTCTGGGCCCCTCAGTTTAAGGAGGACATTGAGACACTTGAAGGTGTCCAGAGAAGGGCAACAAGGCTGGGGAGAGGCCTTGAGCACAGCCCTGTGTGGAGAGGCTGAGGGAGCTGGGATTGTTTAGCCTGGAGAAGAGAAGGCTCAGGGGTGACCTCATTGCCCTCTACAACTACCTGAAAGGTGGTTGTAGACAGGAAGGGGTTGGTCTCTTCTCCCAGGCAACCAGCACCAGAACAAGGGGACACAGTCTCAAGCTGTGCCAGGGGAGGTTTAGACTGGAGGTGAGGAAAAAGTTCTTCACTGAGCGAGTCGTTCGTCATTGGAATGGGCTGCCCAGGGAGGTGGTGGAGTCACCATCCCTGGAGGTGTTCAAGAGGAGATTGAATGTGGCACTTGGTGCCATGGTCTAGTCATGTGGTCTGTGGAGACAGGTTGGACTCTATGATCCTTGGGGTCTCTTCCATCCTTAGTTATACTGTGATACTATGGTGTCAGCTCATAAGCAACTTACTGACTCAGCAGAATCTACTACATTTGCTAACAGATTCTCTTCAATATCAACCTGTAGCAAAATATCAACAATAAAACTTAGCTGAAGTGTGACTAAAACCCACACAATAAAATACAAATTCTCCTGCTCCTATATTAAGATAGGATTAAGGCTTTTATCTTTTAATTCATACATCTACTTCCAAGTGTTTATCAGTCATGTAAAAAAAAATATCCACTAACATCTTTATACCCTGATGCATTAAAGCTCTATCCAGGCTCTTCATGCAATGTGCAATACCATACCACATTTATGCCTCACCTCAGTGACCTGGGTCTTGGCTTTGACTTGTTTGAATTCCCAATCTTGCATAGTTACATCAAAACAACTTAATCTTTTTCTTGAGTCTTATGCCCTTATCCCTGGAGAACAGAGATATTTCCCTAAGACATTTCAGAGAGGCAGGGAACTACTGGAGAGTCCAGTGGAGGCTACAAAAATCCCAAGGGGACTGGAGCATCTCTGTGAGGAGGAAAGACTTGAGGCTGATCAGCTGGAAGAAGAGAAGACTGAGAGGGGATTTATCAATATCTAAGGGGAGGATGTCAAGGGGATAGAGCTAGACTTTTCAGTGGTGCCCAGAGACAGGTCAAGGGCCAACAGACAAACTGGAACATAAGTAGTTCTATCTGAACACAAGGAAAAAGGTCTTTCTTGTAGGAGTGACAGAACTTTGGAACAAGCTCCTCAGAGGCTGTGGAGTCTCTTCTGCAGAGATTCTAAACCCACCTAGATGCAACCCTAAGAAAACACCTGTAGGTGATCCTGGTTTAGAAGGGAGGTTTGATGGGTTCCCAAGGTCCCTTCCAACCCCTGCCATTCTAATTTCAGACAGACAGCTCTGCAGTTTGATTCAGGAGGAAGGAGGTAGTTCACTTGAAGTGTTAATTCCAAAACTTGCTGTTTAGTGCTGACCACCTACAATGCTTTTCTTTTCTGAAGTACTATAGGTGAAGTTTTTTAATTATATCAACCTAATTAGTAATCAGAAACATCAAATCCACAGTGAACTCTCCATCATGAAAAGCTCAATTAAAAGTTAAAATCCAACCCTAAGAACTTGCATTGATTTACATCTTCATCTCTTTATACTCAGTCATCCTAAAAAAATAATTCCCATGATGTTTCATATTCTGAGGGAGAAGAGAAAGCTCAAACAGCTCTTTCAGTTCTGTGGGATAGGAAAGATGTTATTTATGAATGTGAATTTCTGTGGTACTTCTGTTCTCCAAGAGTAACACCACATTCAAGATTTAGTTGGGTGACCCTACCTGTGATGTATACAACTTTGACTGCAAGATGATAGTAATGTTGTCTTTCACTTCCAAAGTGCTTTCGTAGACAGTCTTGGGCTCCACATCCTGTTATATACACCTTATAGTCACATTAGCAGGTATTTGACTGCCTGTAAACATGGAAATATTCAGAGTAAATTAATCTCCCAGGCATTCATGTAATTTCAACTCCATGAATTCCATCTTGCTGACGTCCTACTAACCTGGAAAAGTTGAAGCAGGGCTGCATGGAGGAGTGAAAATACTGCTTAGAGAACAATGAATGGAATGGCTTGAGCTGCTCTACAATTCCCATAAGACCATATCACTGCTTTTGTACAGAAATGCTGATGACTAGAATAACAGTGGGAAAACCATGTTTCTGTATAAAAAGCTGCTTTTGATAGAGGGAGGATAAAATTTCATCATTAAAAGACATACTTGTGCCTGAACAAATTCACCATTTTGCCCAGAGAGAGACATTCAGTCATTTCCACCACAAACAGGAGCGCTGGCTGGCAGAGCAAACTGTACCCTGGATCAAATTTTCACATACTTGCAAAACTATCAGTTTTCATTTTATGTGAAAGTTGGTAGTTTTCTGGAGTTCTGTTTTCAATAGTCTCAAACTCCAAGAGTCCAAGGACCAAATCCCAAGACCCAGAACAAGCCCCCGCTGTCAGAGTCAAAAGTTCAGAATGACCTTTTACAAAAAAAAAAAAGGCACCTTTTCACTAGTCCCTCCAGGTCCCCTGGAGTTATACTGCTTTGTCACCATGAGCCACTTTAAAACTTCACATTAACAGGCTACATAACACCTCTGCTGAAGTCAGATATTAAAGGTGGAAACGCCTTTCTTCCCACTATGTCTCCTACATCTTAGAAAACTGAATCAAAAGGAAGCTAAATCAAGAATTATTTTTAATATTTACCTGATTTAGTTTGCAGAAAATCACAGTATCACCAAGGTTGGAAGAGACCTCAAAGATCGAGTCCCGTAGCACTCCAATATTCTGTATCATATGGGGCCTGCTTATAAGGCAGACCTTGTGGCTTACATAGGGATCCTGATCCATGACTAAACACTGCTCAATGTCAGGATAAGAATATTTACCATAATCTAAATTGCTCCAACACAATTCAGTAAAAGACTAGCTGACTTCCCGAATTTAAGCCATGGTCACCTCATCAGCACACGTCATAGAAACTAAACAAAAAGAGTAATAACGTAGAGCTGAACCACCAATGTTCACTCCAGCTGTCATGGGTTGCCAAAGTGACTCAGTGGGTTGGATCTATTTAATTTGATTTGTGCTCATCTGAAAGTGTTAACTATTAGACTGACAGCTATGTTCTTGACCTACAGCAGTAACTTTGTTTTTTGACCAGCGGCACTTCAGGGCCAGCAAGTAATTATTTCTTTATAGATACTAATAGAGATGCAGACCTCAGGAGACATTGGTACAGAAAGCACTACCTGCCCAGTCAAGACAACAGCCAGAGACTCATTGTGGTAGGTTGAGAGAGGGCCTAGCTCTCTCTCCTCCACAGAGTAAGAAACCACAGCTAACCCAGTTGGAGGAGCAAAGCTATATATTTACAAGCATATATGGAAAGCAGGTTATATATAACACAATATATACAGGTATTTACAATATATACACAGAAATATACAGCAAAGAAATAACACAACAAAAATCCCTCCCTGAGGGAGGGATCCCCTCCCTATAACCCCCTCTCTCCCCCCCTACCTCCCTTTTTTTCCCAAAAAGGGGTTAGAGAGAAAGAAAGGCAAGTTATTAGGGGAAAGAGTTGTTAGTAAGCTTCAAAAGCCCATGCAGGATTAGTTTTTGCTTATCTGAAGGCCAACTCCAGCAGTTCGCAAAGAAGCAGGCAGGGAGAACAGGCTGAAACCCACACTCCCAAACCAAACTGAACTGAGAAAAAAAAATTCCAACTGCTCTACAATTTAAAGTTGCATTTTATCCATCCACCAATGAAATTCGTTTAGAATATCAGAATGTTTTGGTTCTAGTACCAAAAACATTTAGCCAGAGTGTCCCAGCACTGTTTGTCTTAAAGGCACAGCCTCAAACGATCACACTCACATGCACTTTCTTCCAAAGGACCCCAGCAAAACACTCTGCTTCTGCTGCATGAAGGAGCACAATAAATCAATCTCTCCTTTGCTAGAGGAAACTCATACACAAACTCATCTCTCTGGGGAGACAGTCTCAGCTCTCAGGGCTACAGGGGAGCTGCTATGTGGGGAAAACACCCAACCTTTGGAGAAGTCAAAAAAGTGTGTATAAAAAGGAAATTAAACTTCATGGCAAAAGAAAAGTCTTGGGGAGCAAAGCCATGATTTAAATTTTTTTTTTTTCCTCCATTTTTGCTAGTGATGTGAGAAAGGAGGCCAGAACCACTCAACACAATACCTGTCTCTCCCTCTTGTTTCCCCAGCTTTCCTGAATTCCTCAGAGATGTGACAATCTAGCTCAACTCAGGACAGTGCTGGAAAGACCAGCAGAAGAGGTTCCTCTGAACCACAAACAGGCTGCCACATGCTTCTGAAAGGCTATGGATTTCTAGAGAAGGGAAGAATTAGCATCTACAAGGAAAAGACAGTGAAGTTCTCACTCAGGCTCCCAGGAAAGACACTATCATGAAGACTTACTGCTGTATCATCATGCTGCAGAATCACTAAGTCACTAACAAAATGCTGCAGGTTTGGTGCATGCGGAAGCCTGAACGCAGTCATCCACCACAGCTCAAGAACAACTGTAACATCAATCTGTGTATTCAGCAGTGCCTTCACCCAAACACTCCAACAGACAGCTAATACTGACATCCAGCATGTGGAAAAAGCTTTGGCCTACATGCTAGCTTCTCCTACACACAGCAGTATTCAAAGTTCAGTACAAGTTTCTCTAACTTCCAAATAATCACACAATCCCTAAATATACTTAGGCATAATAAAGCCATTCTGGGAATACTACTGTTGGACTATTCCCTGCTCTGGAGTGAGGTGATAGGTCATTTTTTCTTATGCAAAGCTTCACTGACTAACACCTCATTTCGCGCCCCTCCCCCCCCCCCCTTTGTCTGGCCTTAATGCCATGCAAGAGAGAATTAGCCAGATTCAGTATGAAAAGCATTCTACCTTCCTACATATATACATAGCTCACCTCATTTTCAGGGTGTCTCTGCTGACATTCTGCTCTTATGCTGCCTTGAGCAGTAACTAGGAGGCTTCTTGCTCAGTCACAAGAATGCTGTTTAGTCTGTCAGCTCAGGATGTTTGTAGATGTTACTGTTGGGAGCATTTTTCTTCATTTTTTCTACAAGAAAACTCAAGTCAGCATTGATCTCAGCTAATTTTGCTTTCTCCATTCATTATCCCTTTTAACATCAGAACTCAGCAACTCCAAGAAAAACAGTACAATCACATACAAGGGAATAAACACCTAGCATATAGATGTAAAGTTAAATCAGGAAGAGAGCCAGGCAGTTTCTCTGTTAACATGTTAACATTTTAAACCCATCCTTTTTCCCAATGTAATTTATCTGGCTTGAGCAAAGTAGTGCAACTTGCAGTGCACTAACAGGTTTAAGCATTGCTGCAGCTTCATGCCATCTGCCTTCAGTGCTGCATTTGGACACAAGGCTGAGAGGAAAGAAGGATTTAGGAGAGTTCCTCTATTTAGTCCCCACAAGAAGACATCGAGAAAGACTGGATATAATTGAGTAAGATGTGTATGGTATGGCATGCTGAACATAAATTTCAGTTTAGAGCCTCATTCATCCCAAGGAAGCAGTTCAAAACTATAGCAGTTTCTTGTCTCTTTGCCTGCATGCTTCTCTAGGAAGGGATTTCCAGTGCTCAATCACAATGTTATTTCATCTTTAGGAAGCTTGGCAGATGCTGCCACCACACATCAACTCTCCATGTTAATGAGAGATGTCTTTTCACAGCTAAGAAGAAATAAAACAGTTTCTTAAAGATTTGTGTTTGAGGTATCCGGGAAGGGGGGTAGCGGTGCTACGTCTTTTCGCCTTTTCTAGTGAAGGCCAAAGCCCTTATGCTTTTACTTATCTTTCAGTGCCCTTTCAAGTCTGTCATCTCTAAAAATCCCCTACCTCCCAAATTCTGCACACCTTTTCAGAAGGGAGGGTGGTGTAACATAAGTGACAACCCAAGCAAGAAGCTCAGATCCTGGGAATTACCAAACTGTTGTCCAGCAGAAATCTCACTGTCTGAGAAGTACTCCAGCCTCCCTGCCCTGCCATAAGGAAACAATTTTTTAACCCTGGGAAAGACGACGGGAAGGAAATATAGTTCTGGTTGAATGGAGCTAGGGGGAACTGCAAGCTCTAACTGGTTCACCCCTGTGTGGTTAAAGCATTTCAGTGTGTGTGGTTTTAACAGCTCTAAGCTGCTGTTGCTCCAGAGGTAATATTGCATTTACATCTAAGCTATAAAACTTTTGGCAACAGTCCCCTCAGTTTGTAACAGTCAGGGACTAGAGCAGATATTCTTCTCTAATGGGGAGAGGTCTGTATTCTTTAATACTGGTTCTGTGATTTTTTTTTTTTTCAGCATTGCAAAGAAAACACTTTTAAATCTTTGCCTATTGCTTGAATGAATTAGGGAATAATATTGGACCACCCGACAGGCAGAGCTGGATGGTTGTCATTTTTCAGTACTTTCCCTCAACTAGTCCCTTAGGAAAATGTGTGAATGATAATAGATCATTCTTCTTTCAAGTAATTAAAACCATATTCCCAAGTCATTTAAATGTATTCAGCACAAGTCCAGCTGGAGCTCCCCAAAGTAACCTGCAAGTCATTCACTGACTGTTAAGGCCAGGAAACATTTCTAGTGGCAAAGCAATCTGCACTGTAAACTTTTACTGATGGCTACATTTCAGAAGAGACAGAAGAGACAAATACCTCAATGACAGCAAGAAAGCACCTATCATGAAAATCTACCAGCTTTGAAACCAATCCCTCTTCCTCTGGCTACTAAACGCAGGCAAAAGTTAGTCTCACACTGGTAATAATTTTCTGTAGGAAACAGTATTTGTGGATAGTGAAAGGAGTAACAGGAGATTGCCTTTAACTATTTCTAGAGAATAAAAAAAGAAACAATGATTTCTTCCCCAAAAGACCTTGCTCCTGCATATGACTGAAGACAGGGAATGTCTAGGGAAATCCTTTGACTTCACACAGAATTACATGCAGAAATCCATCTCTGGGAACAGATTCATCCTTAATGAGTTTTCTTAATAAAAGAATAGGTTTTCTGGGGGTTTCTTCCTTCCTGTCTCTCCAGTATTTACTTGTTTTCCATCCAGGGATAAAGTAGGGATACTGGGAAGAATTCCTCCCAAGAGGTGTGCTCTCCAGTATCTGTTATGCACAAGGCTCTCATTAGTACTCTTCTCTGCCAGAGCCTACTCTGGGTGCACACTGAACAGTCAGGTGAGAACTGGTCATCTCTCTTTAGAGGGCAATTGAGTGCACAGAAATGTTTTTGTTGGACATTCTTCTGGAGATGTTGAGGAGCCAGAGACAGCACACAGCAGATGTGTCTCTGAAAGTACTCACGCTTACCTTCTCAATGGAAGAAAGTGGCACAAGTAAATTAGGGTAACAGCTCTGCAAGCTGTGCTCTCAGAGCTGTATTCCCTTCAATGGGAACTCCTAGCAAAGAGAACCTTCTCTTCCATTAATTACAAAAATTGTTATACATCTAACCTCAGATCCTGACAACAAAAGCGAACCCAGTCACATGGCCTTTTCATCCTTTCTGGTCTATCTTTAAAGGTTTCTTCTTTGTCATAGCAAGGATACTACTTACTCTTGCTCTCAGATGTGTCAAAGTAACTTTCATACTTTTCATAGAATCATGGAACCATTAAAGTCAGAAAAAAACTCCAGGATCACCAAATCTAACAATTAACCTAGAAGAGCAAAGCACACCATTAAACAATGTCCCTCAGCATCACACCTACACATCTTTTGATCACTTCCAGGGATGGTGATTCCACCACATCCCTGGGCAGCCTATTCAAGCACTGTGAAGTGCTGCCTGGCTTCCTGGTCCGTGTTTGAGACTGTCTTGCACTGATTGAAAAAGCTAGAAATAACATGAACCAGTGGACAGTTCTTCATTCTGTAAGAGCAGGTCTTGTAACAATATACTTTTACCAACAGTACTACTACTTCTGATTTTATGTAATGTTTGTAAGTTATGTAATTTCAGATTCTATTAGGTTAAACTACAGTTTTCTGACAGGTTACACACACTTTCTCTGATCATTCTTCACAGCCTTCTCTTCCCTGTAGTGGTGACGATCTTGAGCTATGCATCTACCCCAAATTACATCAGCTCAAGATTAGTACATATAGAGCTGTGCATGCTTCACTCCAGCATCCTGGGACTGCAAGTTTTTAACAGGTAACAGTGATCACTGTTGAACAGACTACACCTGAAGTCCCTTCTTTCCAACTGTGAAAGTGACACTCCTGGCCTAGAAGAAAACTTCTTATTTTTACCCGATTGAATGTATTTTGCACTGTTTAATTTTCCTTTGTTGGTCATACTCAAAACAGTTACTGCAAACTGTTTCAAATTGATCATGCACAACTCACACTAATGTTGCCCGAGCCCTTCTGCCAAGCCTACTAATAAACTAGAAACACCAAGACCTTCATAGCTTCTTGAATTCCTCCACCTCTTGCAAAATCCTTCAGAGATCAAGTATTTGCAGTATTCATAGAATTGTCAGGGTTGGAAGGGACCTCAAGGATCATCTGGCTCCAACCCTTTTGCCACAGGCAGGGATACCTTGCACTAGATCAGGTTGCTCAAGAGCCACATCCAGCCTGGCCTTAAAAGCTTCCAGGGAGGGGGCAGCCACAGCCTCCCTGAATAACCTGTTCTACCGTCTCACTACCCTCATGGTAAAGAATTTCTTCCTAACAGCCAATCTGAATCTACCCATTTCTAGTTTTGTTCCATTCCCCCTACTCCTGTCACTACCTGGCACCCTAAAAAGTCTTTCCCCAGTTTTGTTGTAGGCCCCCTTAAAATACTGGAAGGCCATAATAAGGTCTTCTTGGAGCTTTCTCTTCTCCAGACTGAACAGCTCCAACTCTCTCAATTCTCAACCTGCTCCCTATGCTTCTCTTGATGCAGCCCCAACAATCCAGCAGTTCCCATTGAAAAACTATGTAAAATCTTCCAAGTCAGAATGACCTAGAGATTTCTTTTGAGTCATCACACAGTTCTGTATAAACAGGAACACATGGATTAGATCTCTCACATTTATTTAATCTAAAACAGATGATAAACAACCATCAAGCTCATTTTAAAGCCATCAATTGGTGCTTACTGCCCAGTCAGCTTTATGTCTACAACATGTTGCAGAAGACTGATATACTTGCTTGGCTTGTATGAGCCTGTAGTTTCCTCATTTAATAGTTTTCCCTCTTAAGTACTGGTTTATATTACCTAGTATCTAATTATATAGTGACAGCCCTACATTAAAACAACCCTTCATATCTTTTCTGCCACCCTTGCACACTGCATGTGTTTTCAGAATTCCAGGTAGATGATCAAGTCTCAGAAGACTCCAGACAAGATTTACATCTTCAGTCCAATCCCAATTATCTGGATTAGAAAAGCTAACTTCTAAACAGCCATAGCTATGGGAGGAAGCACTCCCTTAGGCAGAAAACTACCCCAATTAGCAGTCTTTAAAAGTGTTTAGTTCACTTCACACAACTCTAACAAGTACCTCTGCATTACCAAAACCAGTCTTCAGTACACCCCTTGAAATATTCCACCTACAAAACCAGAAGTTCCTCCTCTCCAATATACCTTCCACAGTTCAAACCATCATTTTGTTTATATCAATTAGCTCAAGAGAACTAAGTTCCTGCCCTGGCATTTACTGTCTTTGACACAAGCTACTGGAGAAGATAATGATGTTCTGAGTCAGCACAAAGCACACCGGCTGGCAGCAGCAAATAGAAGATAAGAGAAGTATGTCTTTGGAAGTAGCTTTTATTTTAGCCTTAAGTGCATTAGCAAATTCAAGGGCTGTCTTATGTGAAAGAGTATTGTTAAACCTCACACTTTCAGCTTGCATCCATGTCAGACTATACTATTGCACTATTACCAAGACTGAAACTCAATTGAGACTTGAAGTACACCTTCATTTTATATACACATGCTTTTTGCCCATGGTGAGCTTAAGCCCCACCCAGCAGAAAGGGGTGTACAGCAGCAAGAATGTCACACTTCACCTGAGCTTGACCCTGCCAGTGTACCTCTTTCAGAGTTAAAGATCAATTACAGAGAGCTAGTTGTAGCAGAGACTTTCAGATGTCAGGGATAAGCACACTAGTTGCCTGCACTGATTCCAAAGGATTGATCATCTCTAAGCCTGGCTGACCTGTGAAAGGTAGAAAGTCTCAGAACCAGGACAAGGAAGGTCAGTTCACATAAACACCTAATGAAATTAAAATAATAAATAAATACAAATAAATAAATAAATCTATGTGCTGGTTTAATGCAAGTACCGAAATAGTTCTGAATAACTGAAAGCAGAGACATCAGGTCTGGCTCCACATTAAAGGCTGAAAAGGATTCAGTTGCAGAACACACACTGCGGGGGGTGGGGGAAAAATCACAGCACAATCATTAAACAAAACTTTAATGTATTTGCAGAATGATTTCTGAAGAAATTCTAAGGACAGACTTCAGATCAAACACATACTATTAAGAGAAAGGATATGTAACAATGCTTCATATTCAAGAACTTAGTTACACACACAATCAAGTCTGATTATTTTAAGAAATTGCTGCCCTTCATTTTTGTCAGTGCTTTGTGCTAGCTGGCACTTCAAATGTGCATAAGTTTTCTGATCACTAATTATTGAATCCCAGTTAGAGAATGCCACTCAGCTCTGCTAACAGTATTCAAATTTAACAGCAAGAACACATCCAACTAGTTTAAGTCATCCATAAACTCCTCCAAAAAAAACCAAAACAACCAAACATTAAAAGGTACAACACAGATAATTTTGAGCTGTTATAAAATGATTCACTGGGCTAAGGAATTACTCGTTTTTAATCACAACTGTCCAGACACTGGTATATAGCAATAAGAGAAAAACAAAAAGGTATAAATAGTGTACAGTTTAGCACAGAAGGCAACATTTGAACAGAAACACATTTTAATTTGCTTTGAATTTTAAATCAACCAGGAAACAGTTAGCTATATAAATACAGAGCAAATGCACATAGTTTACAGCCAACTACATGTATGCAAGAGTAACAGCAAACCTCACATGAGCACTGAAGTAGTGCCAGACTGCTGTTTGTGAGTGTTTTGCTCTAAGTCCAAGGGCATAATGATGTTCACATGCGTGGGGTAGGCAGACTCTCTTAAGTGCAAGAGCTGAAAACTTACATAACTGAGTCTTAACGGACATAAGGTTCAGAGAAGTACATTTACTCAGGCACACTTCAAATTTGGAGAAACAAGCTGAATGTTGAACAGCTTCAACATTCATAAAGGCTCTCCAAATTTTGTATCTGGAAGCATTCTTGTACAATGCTATAGTCTGAGGAATGTTGCAAAGGACACCAAGGAAAAAAAGCAGAGAAGCAGAAACTGCCAGTGGCAAACACCTCAGTCAGTAATGAAATACATGGAGTGCATGATGTAAACAGGGAACAAGATAGATGCAATGTCAATATACAAATAGTCAGATTGATGTTTCAGTTAAATGAAAGTGACTGAAAAAAAAAATATCTCTAAATCCCCAGTCTAAACCTGCTTAAAACAACACAGTCTGGGAGATCAGAAAATGGGACAACCAGGAGATCAGACAATTTTAAAGGCTGGGCTCAGGCCCCTGCCACACACCGTAACTCACCTGTCCTCACACAGCCCTACCGGCACCAAACCAATAATAGAGGAGCAGATAAATGCGACTGCATTCCCTGAATTCTAGTTTTTATAGCTTTTGGAACTCGGGCCATCTTGCCATCTTCCCCTAGCGTGGCACAGGCACTCAGTAACAAGGCAGGCTGTGGCACACGGCTCTAGCTAGGCCCTGCCGGAGGCAGCCCTTCCCCGCGATGAATGCGTGCTCCTGTGCCATCTGCTGGCTGGTTCAGGAAACTGCACTCAGTTTCCCCAGCAGAACAGGTTGCCATGTCAAAATCAGCACCTTGCAGTGACATGCAGGTTTTATCCGGGCAAGGAAAACGAGGAAACGGATTAACAGGAGTTCTTCAGACCTGAAAGACCTTTGTCTCTAGCACAGAGAGTGACAAGCATACTACATTCAAATAAAAATAAAAAAATCAAGATGGATGTATCAAGATACATAAAGATAAATGAAGAGAAAAAAAAAAATCAACATGAACCAGTTACAAGAAAGTTGAAATGCACTCCTTTTAGTTCTGCAGTTAAGATTACCGAATGCAGCATTTTCTTATTCCCTCTGCAGTAATAAATATGAAGTAAAACTAGAAATAATTCAAAGATCTTTGGGAAATACTTCAGAGGTAACTTACCATGTACTGGTAACTTAAAACTATAAACTTTGGGTTTATTTAGAGTGAACCAAAAAGATCACCACCCCAAAGTTTAAAACATTAAACACCCATTACAAAAGTAGAATAATTGATTGTCTACCTTTAACTATTGTCTCCCATACTGCATTGTCCTTCTCAACATCTACTGAACTCCAGAGGGTGTGTTCTCACCAGACAAGGTGCACACATGGTGCCAGTGAATTAATGGGAAATGAACATGCAATTAAGGGAGAATGTATCCAACAGTAACTCTGAAGAAGCCTAATCCAATCCAAGCATTGAATCCAACTTCAAATTCTGAAGTCAAATATTTCCTGGCCAATTGAAATTCTGGCTATGACTGAACAATCTGGATCCTTTCTACAGAACAAAAACTACAGTAAACAGCTATTCCTGCACTTAATTATCTGAACAATGGCATCACAGCAAAAATTCGGGTCAGAGTCACAAACGCTCCAGACTTCTCCTAGAGAGATTAGTAGGGAAAAAAACAACAACTATTGAGGACACAAATTTCAGCACTCCCCTCACTTCAACAGCCATGCTCACCTTTGGACACATCACAGACCATGCTATCCATCTTTAAAAAGACAACACTTTCCAAGGAAAAGAAAGTTAATACAGCTAAGCCATTGCAAGGTTGCCGTATATGCCATATGGGTGGCTTTTCAGATGAGCAATTAGCAATTAGAGAACTACATGAAATATTCAAATGCTTTGACACTGTAGTGAAGATGACAAGGGTAAAAAAGCGAATGAGAAAAAACCTCAGGTTAATGGTTCTGTAAGTTTCAAGCTTTTACATACAGCCTACAGAACTACTGCAACAGATGCTATGGACCTACAGCATAAAGTGTTTTATCTGGCACAGCTTCCACAGAAATAAACACACATGGTTTGCTTAAAAACAAACTGTTTTGAGGAAGAAAAGTTAAGGCCCAGAGGCCAAAGTGCATAAGGAATAATTCATAAAGCCATTGCACACAATGCACACTTGAAGTGGACTGCAGTGCCACACTGGAAGAGCTGATAGCACAGTTCTGTCCACACCAGTGTAAGCAGCATTTATATTTAGAAAGCTATTGTCCCCAGTTTATAATGACCATCTTTCTCATAAGGATCATGGATACAGACTGATAATTACTTAAGGTGCAGATAAAAGACATGTTTGGAAACTGGTACAGGCTTGGTGACATTAGTTTCCAATTTTGACACTCCAGGTGTCTGGTTTTTGAAAATCCTGTGAATTATGACAGAATATACAAACTCATCCTTACTGATGAATGCAGCACATTGCTCTGCAATTGGCTTATAGAACTGACAATAGCAATACCTGAATTTTTGGACAATCCTGGGGACAAGGACTGCTGCAATTCAGTACACAGGCTGAAGCTGGATACAGCAGTTATCAAAGGGAATGCTTAGAAGACAAAGCTCATCTGCAATTCTCTCCATAATGAGGCTGTTTGCATTGAAAAGATCTACCACAAATTCAACTGCTTTCTGCTTGCCTCAGCCATGGGGATGGATTTTCCCCGTGTACTCCCATATAGGTACTGGTAACTCAAGATTAGATTTGCCAGAAACTTTATGGGAATACAGCTTGTTACTAGGTAGTATATAACTACCTAGGTGAATCCCATCATCACAAAGAGTAGGCTGAACTAGTTAAGTTTCTCATCACACTAAGCACCCTTAAAAAGGCTAGAAATGGCATTCAGTAAGTTCTTCCTTAGCTGTGTGAGTGACCTGGTAGGTTGGCAAGAAATTCATGATACAGGAGAGCTTTTCTTAAGTCTCTCCTAGTTAAGGAAAGTTTTAGAAAAAGGATGATGCTGCAGAACTACACCAATACTAACAGACAGAAAACCTCCAGAGTTCAATCAGATCTTCTCACTAGCCTACAACACCGCTCAAACTTCAAAACAAAATTAACCAAACAAAAAACCCAACACACCCCACAAAAAAATCCTGAACAAAAATAAGTGAACCCCAACCCCCAAACAAAACCAACCCAAACAAACTAAGCATCACTTTTTGTAGTGAAGAAATAACTCTGTTCTGGGTCCCTGTGGCATATTGTCTTGAGGTAGCAACATGGAAAACACTTTATACGCTGATTACTACCTCAGGCTCTTTATGAATCTTCAGAGCAACTGAATGGAAGTTTCAGGTATGGAAGGGTATGAAAGCACTGTCTTCCCCATTTCTGCAACAGGTTACTGTGCAGTAAAAAGAGAACAAACAGGATGCAGTTGAGAGCAATCAATAAGCAGTGACTAAGGCTGCCTAAGAACACATTTATGCCCCCTCCTTTACCCATCAGGTCTCTGAAGATGAATGAATGGCCCTGTGTAGATTAACAGATGAAAGGAAAGCAACGATTTTGAGTTAAGAGACGTATAAAGACATTCCCCAAGGGGCACTTCCCCATCTGTCCCACTGCCATGAGACCATACAATAAGGCAGCCAAATTATTCACAGTTGCCCACCCTTCTCTTTTGTCCATAGCTGCATGTTCCTGATAGAACTTTCGTTTTGCCCACCACATCAACACGGACATTTAGTGCTCCACTCCAGTCTTTCCATCTTCCACCTTCTTCTAGAAAGCCTTGTCACACTGCTATCCATCCAGCAAGTAGACTACCACTTCATAGGTTGACATCATGATAGCTGTGTTTGGAATTTGTCTGATCAGATGTGTAGTTAAACCACGGTAGAGGGATCCATACCCTTCTTCTCGCACAAGCAAAGATAGTGTCTGGAAAAAAGATCTGTACTTTGTTCCCTCTTCTCTTAGTCTTGTTCGTACAACCTCTGTACAAAGAAAAAACAGGTGGTTATGTTCACCACTTCATTATCTCTTCCAGAAGCTAATTAGTGTATTTTCAAGTAAAATCAACCTTCCCCCCATTCCCAAGCTCTCAATTGCAGGAGAGCTCTTTAAAAACAACAGGGAGACAAGCAGGAAAAGTAAGTGTGACTGAAAACCAAGCTAGACAGCCTGCTGTCCTATAAGGCAAAGAACTTGCTGGCAAGTGATCTAAAATTGCTGAACATACAGAGGGATTTGAAGTGAAAAGAGCCCTTTCCCTTATGTATTTGAAGCCATATCCTGACAAGTCTTTTGGAAGACTAAATATTGCTGGAGAAGAGGCCATGCTTTAAAATTACTTCAATTTCTGAATACTACAGTCATGCAGGCTCACTGAATCTGACATGAAAAGCTTTAGACAATGAGTTCGAGCAAGCGAGCCAAAGTATGATATCAGTGCCACTGAGCAAACTCCCTTTGATCAATATGATTCCAGCTTTCAGCCATACAAACCCCACCTACCATGGGGATATGCTATAGATGTTGCACATGTTTTGGAAGTGGCAGCTGCCATCATCATTCCAACAAAGTCCGAAGCTTCTTTTGCTGATTCATCCTCATTGTCCATGGCAGAAGCAGTCTTATACTCAAGTAGTTTTCTCTTAATACTCTCATAAATAACAAAATGAATAACAGTCTCAGATATGCCTGCATAGGAAGCAGACATTCCTCTGTAAAAGCCTTTAACACCATCTGATCGATAAACCTTTTGGACACATTCAAAAGCACTCATTCGCTTTTCTCCACGATTCCTAGAAAGGAAAGAACAAGAAGAAATGAAGCTGCTGCAGCATGAGACTGGAAAAGAATCAAACAGTTTTACTTGAGAGACAAGAGAATTTAGGCAATGTTTTATACTGATACTTAAAGGGTCTAATTCAAATAGACTTCAGAACACATACAATCACAGAATGGTAGGGGTTGGAAGGGACCTCTGGAGATTAGTCCACTCCTGTTAAAGCAGAACTTGAAGTCTCAAAGGCCTTCAGCATTTCATGTAGGTAAAGCATTACACTGAATCCAAGCCAGGCTTCATATGGTGACTGAAATCATCACAGGCAAGTCTTACAGAATAAAAGACTAAATAGCTTGAAAGCCCTCTCAAACTGTCAGTATTTGGTCGGCAAGACTGTATGTTCCCTTTTGCTGACTGAATTGAGTTGTGCATACCCAAGTCTTCAGCATACTGTACACAGCTATGCAAAACCATTGCAGTACTGTATACAATGTGCTTCATTTCACCAGCAAGTGCATGCACTTGAAGCATGTGGGTACTGCCAGCAGAGGTCTCCTGAGCAAGCAAGTCACAGAATAAAAAGGTAAAGAACTTCACAAGGTTATGGTAACTCATATGGGTCCCATCAAAGACAGGCAGCAGCAATAGCTACTACATACACTGTATGAGACATCACTCTGGCAGAATTTAAATCTTGGTGGGTTGAACATGCAATGTCAAACAGTAGTGAAACAAGGGATCAAGCACAATGAAGAAAAAAAGGAGGCACACAGCTGCAAGTCAGATTAAGTCAGTTGGCAGATGCTGTAGAGAACTGGGCACTGATTGGCTGACAGACAAGAGAAGAGTGAAAGAACAACTGGTGAGAAGAGCAGCTGGACCTACAGCTGCAGTTCCAGGAGCACCTCAGTCCCCATTATGTCCCCAGTTCACTTGAACAAGTGCACTGACATGCTGCTCTAGGAGTTTGTTCTTTTGATGTACATTAACTCAAAGGCCCAAACAATTTTGCTCTGGAAACAAACACACACCTTCCCCAACTCTCCCTGAGACCAGAGAATTTTTAAGAACTTCAACAGAAAAAAGATCAAGCCAGGACAATTCCACAGGCTAAGTGTTTCTATGTCTCTAATAACTGAGTTAAAGGAGCCAAGAATGCAATATGTGCTAGACTAGCCCACATCACTGCAGTATCCTACATAAAGTTAAGAGTACTCTTTGGGTCTCCCACATGAACAATGTGCTTGATGTAATGTACAGAAATAACGTGCACAGGACACCCATAATTCCCACTAAGTCCCTATAACACTATGGTTTAAGCAATTTGATTAATCAGAAACAAACAACCCAAAACAAACAGGCACAAAATGCTGTCAAGGTTGCACATAGTGCCAAATACCCCTTGGTCTTAATCATGGAATTACCACCCCAGTCATACGATGATAAAAACAACTTTATGGTAAAATTAGCCCTGGGATACATTACTATCATCACAGAAAACAGCACTGTGGGGATTGGAAAGGTCCACTAGAGACCTAGCCTGAGACCCCTCCTAAAGCATGGTCACCTAGAGCAGGTTGCTCAGGATCACAATGGCCAGGGAAATTTGGAATCTGTCCAGAGAAGATTCCACCACCTCTCTGGGCAGCCTGGTCCAGGGCTCCAGCACCCTCACAGGAAAGGAGTCTTTCCTTCTGTTTGGATAAAACTTCCTGGGGGTTTCAGTTTGTGCCTGTTGCCCCTTGTCTTATCACTGGGTTGCACTGAAAAGAGTCTGGCCCAATCCTCTTGACATCTTCCCTTTAGATATTGATGAGGATTGAGGAGATCCCACCTCAGCCTGCTCTCCTCCAGGCTCAACAGCCCCAAGTCTCTCAGCTCTTCCTCTTCAGAGAGATGTTCCAGTCCCTTATTCTTTGTAACGCTTCATTGGACTGCACTAGTTGCCCAGCTCTTGAACTGAAGAGCCCAGAACTGGTACACAGAACCTTTTAACTGGCAGTGTGCCAGTTTTCAGTAACACATACTTAGCAGTATGCCAGCTAAATGCTAATATGCACTTGCAGCAAGTCCAACAGCTCTCCAAAAGAGGAATATGACTCACTAATGTATTTAGAATGCCCAGAGAGTTTCATAGCATGTGCTAAGCTTTCAGTAAGCACATCCATCAAATGCACAAGACAGTGAGATACTTGCAACCCCAGTTGTAAGTATATGGGAATATGAAAGTCTTTCTCCCCCTTTCAAGAAAGTTGTACTCCATTACAAGTTCTGGCATTGATTACAGAAACTGTTTCATTCCAAACAAGTTCCATCAACTCTCCCCTCCTGGGACAACTCCAGTGTTTTGATGTGTTAAAAGTAGCCTTCCTCTTTCTGTAAGCTGGAACCCATTATATGTCAAAAACAAACCCCAGGATGTTTCAAGTTATATTTCTAAGCTTTTGCCATAACACTTCAATTTTTAATTGAGGAATATGTAGCTTAATAGCTAAAAAAGGGAATATATTCCTAAAGGAAAATATAAGCATACAATAGGTAAAAAAATTATTTTTAAGAAGGATGTGAGATTGTTAACCCTGTAAGGCATTCCAAATTTGCTGTCCAGTCTGCTCTAGTGCCTCAAGCATGCTTCAAAATAGAGATTAAAACAGAGACAAATGATAGTGTAACTTGTCGATAGACCAGCATCAACTTTCTAATTTGAAATGTTGGATATTTAAAGGATCATTCTGTTCTGGGATGCAGAATAAATACAAGTTTAAGGAAAATCTTTGCTGCAGTAAGAACTCCCACTGTCACTATACCTTGCATCAAGCTGTAATCGTGTCTTTACCAGCCAAATGGGATTAGTTGTTGTGATGGCAGTAAAACCTAAAACATTTAAAACAGAAAAGTTAGATGTGACAGCATCACAAGAGCAAGCACACCTAAGTTTGAAATGCACAGAGTAAGGTACAATGAATGCAAAAACTCAGACTACACTGTTTTTTAGGAAGTACCTGTTGTAGCCCTTTTCTGCTACTTTACAAATCTGTACAGACAAAAAACCCCACATTTAGCTTGTTTTTAAATTTTACATTAATACTGAGTAAGTTTGATTCCTACCAATAGACTCCTCATGAAATCAGCCCAATAGTGTACATTTCTCTACCTTCCTAATGACACCAGCCCTGCTTTGACACCATAGAACAGCAAAGCTAGCTAATACTAGCCAATTTGGCAGACATCAGTACAAATGCACTGCAGGTACAGCAATTTGAGATGTTAATAAAACACTGTCTCAATTTAATGTGCTATCTGAAACAATCTGATTTTAAAAGCATGCAGATGGAATATAGACTACTTTTGGTGCAGTTAAAAGGCAGGTATTACTGCTGGTTAAGAGACCTTTTGATACTGAACTACACGAGAACAATTAAATTTGACTGCTAATGTTTTATTTAGTATTCAAAGCAGAAATTATTGGGTGGCTGAGGAATACTTTTACAAGCATGTGAGTGTTTAGATTGTTAAAATAAATAGTATGACTTATAACTTTCCAGACAGCAACTATTCAGGCTTGCATAAGGGCTAAGGCTTTGATTTTCAGTCCACTTAAAGAAAAAGGAAAGGAACAAAAAAGAGAAAAGAAAATGAATTAAAAACTAAAATAAAGCAAAGTAAGAATAGCTCTTACTTCTGCACAACTGTGGAGAGAAAAAGAGCAGAGTGAAAGTCAGCTCTGAAAAAAGGTAAAAAACACACCAACACATCTAGAGTTGTACTACCACACATGCACCATTAATGAGGTGTCATGTCTGCAGGAGAGAAAAGGGAAGAGCTGCAACATGGCCAGGCAAGAGATGATTAAATTTAGACACTTGCTTTGTAAGTGACACATCACTTGTATATCACTAGAGAGACATGCTGCCCTCCTGCAAGGGAATGGACTGGGGTTGTGGGAAAGCAACAGAGAGTTACCTTGTTCAGTGCACATCTGGTGCACAATTCTTACACAGCAAATAGGCTATTGATAAGCTGCTTTATGGAGATCATTAACAGCTCACATAGATATGCTTAGCAGAACTGTTGGCATACTTGCTCCTTCTGTTCAATCACAATCTAGGTTGACATTGCACACAGATGACTGCAATACTCAGAAATGCCAGGGGATCTTAACTGTTATCAGGTTGGTTCTGTTCCTACTCCCTATCTTAAATGAATCACAATTTTTCAGTTAGTTGTAAAATGCAAGCTAACAGGTTTAGCAGCTAAGATTTAGTTATATTTTTGTGCCAAAACAGCAAAGCCACCTTAGAGATGTCAGTTTAATCTTTTGATTAAGCAGATCTTTAAATTGACTCAAGTCATTTCACTGAAAAACTTCTGCTGGCAGATGAAGGTTTGGCCTTTTTTAAATATTATTCTTTTTCTATATCTGTGTCTAGGAACATATATAGCTGTTCATATGATAGAGTGAAATTCTAGCAAGCCAAAAGTGGTTCAGATCTTTATTTCATGTAGGTAAATAAAGATGTAAAGAAAAAATGTACCACATCTACAAGCAAGGTTCCATAGCTCAACTAGCCAGAGCCTTTCTGATCAATGCCATGAACTCTACTGGGTCCAATAGCATTTGAAACTGGGTTGATCTAAACTGAATAGAAACATCGTTCTGGTATTTTTTATTTCTGTTTTCTTTGACTTCAAATCACTCTTTCCATATCCATAAGCACAGCAAAGGGCACTAGGAATGCACAAAGCCTTAGTAGGCTTTGCAATGAAGTGTGGGGAAAAAATGTTACCTTCCCCTACCAACACATTTTCCAGGAAAGACTTCTCTAATACCCAAAGTTAATTCCCAAGTCGTCCCCACTTCTTAACTCCAAGTGCAAAAGACCAAATCATCTTTTGCGTTCCTATTTGAGTTTCATGCTATAACATACAGTTGTGAAGTTACAGTGTCAAAGCATGACCTATTCAGCCCTTTTTCCTTCCTGTTCAACCCCCCCAAAAAATGGTCTCTGTAGATCTTGAATCTGGGACAAGAGACATCAGTGAGTTCAGAGGCAGTAGCACAGGGACATGAGTGGCTGTACTCATTCACAGCAGCAGCCGCCTCTAGGGAGGCTGGGAAGATTATATGGGAAATAGCTAGTGAAGGGTGCTTGGCAGAGGACAATCTATTCTGACCAACCTTGTACTCCCTGGGTTGCTCTAAACAGTAAGCATAGCACCCCAACTAGTAGGATAGGCACTTAGCAACGTAGCCAGTTTACTTCCCGAGGGATTCCATAAACCTAAATTACATGGCAGTTGGAGCCAAAGTTCCAAATCAAAGGGTCTTCAATAATTCAGGTTTCAAGATGAAACTACTGCAGCACAGATCTTACAGGTAATGGAGAAAATACAGTTAGTGGAAGAAGAAAAAAATAAATCAGGAGTTGAGTGATGCAGACAAAGAAAAGCACTCCAAAACTGAAAATCAGTCAATTTGGGATATTTGATAAGCTTTTCCTTTTAAATACAGAAAATGTGTGGCAAAACTGCTTGCCAATAAGATGAGGGGGCTTGCAACAACTTATACAAAACTCCAGCAGTTGTTTCCTTTGATTTTCAGAAGTCTTAGTGAACTTAAGAATGCTTTATGAAGTTTAATGTGTGGCATCCTCAAGAAAGATTCCAGGTTCATTAGAAGTGTGGATCAATTTGGCAGTACTGCAAACTACTGCACTTTTCTATGGTTTCTTGTCTATGAATTGTATCCCAGTTTCAGTCAGAATTACCTCAAAACTCTTCTCAGCTCTACCAGTTATAGACAGGTAAGATCCCAGGTATTCCTATTACATATGTTTCAAAAGTTAAGGTTTCTTTTTTAATCTATAAGCCAATGTAATTGATACAGACACATGTGAATATGGAATGCTGAATTAAAAATCCAAAGTAGTGAAGTAAAACCAAACCAGAAGAGAAAACAGAAAGAGACAGAAAAGAGATTATACACATATTAAGAGACAAAGAAAAGAGGTCTTTCAAATAATGTGACAACACAGTACCAGCTGCAGCATTTTAAAGGCAGCTCCAGGACACGAAAACAAAACAAAAACCAGAAAACAACCAACCAAAACCAAAAGGCCTTGTTTAACCCATTGGGGGCTTTCTATTAGCTAGAGCTGAAGTAGCAGCTATCAGTGAAAGGTTTTTCCCACCTTTCCCTGAACTGCCCAGGAAAAAGAAAAAAAAACCAAGACAACTCTTAACTGTGTTAAAAAGTGACGTCCTCGCACAATGCACATCATCCAAGTTCTACACAAAGTGAATTTTCCCCTTATTTTGGTTATTCAATAGATATTTACAAACCCAACGTGTGGTTCTTACACTAGAGGCTGCAAGAGATGCTCGGTTCAGTACTCACGAGGTTTAAGTTAGTCCATATTTCTGCAGGAAGTGACCTGCGGATGGGGAGCATGAGATGACACGATCTCACTCTTTTCACAGGAGAAATGTACAGTAAATGCCTAAAATAGACACAGGCTTTTCTGTATCATAGCAACAAGCAGTGACCTCATCAGACACATTGTGTACAAATCGAATCCCAGTGGAAGGATTTGTGAATTAGTTATTGTGAGATCTAACTGTTTTCAGGTAAAAGTTTAGGAAAAAAAAAAGAAAGAAAAATAATCAGAACAGGCCACAAGATATTAAAATAGTTGTGTAAAATGCACTGAGTACTGAAATTTCTGCTCGTTTGCAGCAGTTTGATTTTATACCTCAAAATACTTACCTACATATATATAAAATTTGCAATTGAAGCCTTCCTCCTTCCCCACTCCCTCCCAAATATTGGAAAAAGCTAGTCTTAGGACTGAAAAAACAAGATACATGCTTTATGAAATCAAACTTCCTAGTACCAATGAATTAAATACGCATTTTATTTAGTATCTAAAGTAACTGTGTAGATACTAAGAAGTTACAAAAACATAGTATGCCTTTAAGTAATAGCAGTCCCATTTTAAACTTACAGAAATATGGTATCTCAAAGTAATAAAGTGGTCCCATTTTTAAAAATAATAAAAAATATTTGGCTTGGTTTGCCAGTAGAGTTCTGGAAAGAACAGCAATAACTTACAAGGCAAGGCAGTTTGGAAGCAGATTTGCTAATGAGGCTATGAATCATTAATGGTAAATCAGAAAGCCACACAGCAATCAAATATCTCATTCAGTCCTCTACGCTTTTTGTTCAGTGGCAAGAGAGTTTAAGTGCAATATGAAGGCAGAGTTCATACTGAATCTAAGAATCTAGGCTAAACAGATGTACAGTGAATGACTGTCTTGACATGAGAAAACTTTTCTGTCATGTGCTTCAAACAGTCACTTACCAAGCCTGCAAAAACCTCATATGATATGCCAAGTAGTAAGCAAAAGATCACCAAGTATTTCATGTCAATACACAGATATCTTAGATATGAAGGTGGCATGAATTGTATGCTGGAAGCTAGCACACAGCAAGAGAGAAACAATTTTGATTATGTAAGGCAATTATCCTCCTTGGGTTAAAACAATGAGAGTCCAAACAAAAATGTGTTTTATCTTTGGAAAAAAGAATCAGGCCTAAAACCAAAGAAAAGCTTAAAGTGCCATACCTCAGTTTCTCCCTTCTAAAAATGCCGTGCGCATTCAGAAAGTCCTTATTTTACAGTGACATTAGACTAGCCTGAGATATTTAGGGACAATGACAATACAAGTAAACAGCATTTAAAGTCAACTGAAGTTCACTACTTCAAGTACTTGTATACAAGACAAGTTAGAGCCATCTCATGCTCATTAGGTGTTAGAAGCTTTTATGTAACAGAAAGTTCATATCCAAAAAAAACCAAACAACCCTTGACTGAGCTACTCAATTCCTTACTGAAACCAATGGCAGCTGCAAAAGAAAAAAATCAATACTGATTATTCCATGCTGATTATTAGAATATCTATCCACCTTGCAAACTTCACAATCCTAAGTCCCAAAACTTACTATGGTGATGTTCTGTGTCAGCCCTAAATCAGCCAGTTAAGAGCTCACGTTCAACCTTATCCCTGTTATTTTGTCATTTCCTTCAGCTGATTTGCAACACAGCAATACAAACCTTTCAGGTAAAACTGTTAATAGCTGGTTTAAGTGCATTCTCTGAAATATATTAGAGTTACAAAAACAAGGTTAGCATATTCCAAAGAAAGTACTCCTAATGTTAACTACAGTCCTGACTACATCAGAACACCACCAGTACTGAATATAAAGAAATTGTGTCAAAAAAAACTTTTTAGAAGCCTTCCAGAGAATGTCTGTGACAGTGCCAAGTGGTGACCTGCAGAGTGAACCTGCACTGGGGATTCAGCTTCATTTGCTGTATGGTTTAGAAATAAAGCTGCAGAACTAGGTAAGTTAGAGTAACAACAGGCACAGGAGTTGTTCAATATTAAAAATAGTATAGGAGCATAAAAAAAGCATTTAAAGCTCAAGAGTGTTTACCCTAGTCTCCTGCAGTCCTAGGTGTAACACAATACTAACCTTATGAAAGAGCAGTAATTCGCAGATACAGAACTCCTTAACAAAACAGAGTCTGTGTCTGCCAGTACTTCATAGAAGTCACTACAGGATGTCTCCAAAAATGTTGTGGTTTGTTTTTTTTTGCACTACAGAATGAGGGAAATGCCTTCCAAAGATGAGGAATACTCTGAATCCTCATTACCTGCATGGGTGACAGGTTCTAAACTTAAAGACTTTTCTCCCTGACATATAGCTGAAAACAAATTTCTGAGTAATTGATTCTTTAGGACAAGCGTCTCAAAAATCCCCTTCCATCCTATTCCCTATGCTGCTCACCTAACACATTCCCAGGTGGTAATGCATCATTTGAGCAACTTATTTTGCCCCTTTAAGACAAGAATTGCTCTCCTTACACATCTACAAAGATTAAAAACTGACATCACATTTTTATGTGCTAGAGGTGACCATTAGTGTGTTATTCAAGTATAAAACTAGTATCACTTATCTTTCCTAGGCTATGTAACAATTTCTTTACATCAGACTATTAAAAATATTATATAGAAAACTAATCCTATTCATTCTGACATCACCTTTGGCAGCCCATTCTAGATAGCTAGTACTCTCAGACTGGTTGCACAATGTGACAAGAATTAAACTTCAACAGGATACCAGAAAATTGTCAGAATTTGTTGGCCAAGTGTCTATGGCCTACAGAGAAAAACACTCCAGAAAGTTTCTTCTGTAGGAAAGACACAAGCAACAACAGGTGAAGTACTGCCAGCCCAAGGGTTGATAAGACCAGAGCAAAGTAACTTGGCTCAGTTGCCTTTAACTCCTCTTGTTAATGTTCTCAAGGCACAGAACATATAAATAAAGCAACAAATATTGGGAGCTGTTATATACACCAAAGCTACACTGAAAATACAAACCAGGAGTTTAGAGAGGCATGTATGAAAACTACAGAAAGCTGCTCAGTATCACTTCAGAGGTAGAGCAAACTTCAGACTGGTATTTGAACACAGGAGGAGGGAGTACTATATATAATTAATACAAACATCTGCAGGTGTATTTCAGAAAGGCAAAACCAAAGCTGTAACAAAGTGATAGTAAAAACACCAGACTAAGCAGCATTAAACCAGATTTAAGTGCAAACAGATTTATAGTCTGCATAACGAGAAGCTACTGGAGTTTCATTTTTCCATTTCACAACTTCACAACTCAAAAAACCAGGCATACAACTCTTCCTAGAAAAGACTGTTCATACACAGTTAAAGATCTTCAACACTCAGTGGAAAGTTTCATGCACATATTATGCAGATAGTGTCTTTAATGAGATGCCAAAGAAGGTTAATACTAGAAGAAAATATCACTGATTTTTTTTTCTTTTCCCTATTTACTGCCACCTCATTTGTAGCCATGACTCCAGAATGAAGACAAAAAAAGTTACAGATCCTTACCTGCCACACCAGCTGAAATCATGTGTACCTGGGTCGAATCTGGATTGAAAATATTGTTCAATTTTTCCTTGCAGTTTGAATAAGCAGCAAAATATATTGCTCTGAAATAAGAACAAAGTCCAAGTTCTGTTATGTTTCATGTCAATACTTCCATAAGCAGTGCCATTAACTTCACTAACTCAAGAAGAGTCTGGGTCAAGTCTTACTTCCTCAGTAGAAAGCTACTCAAAGTAGTGGGACCATTCTAAGAATAGAAAAGAACAAGGAAAAAAACAAACACGCAAAACAGAAGAAAACAAATCACACTTCACAACTTTTTCTTCCCCAGCAGCTCCAATTAATTAGTGAGGGGAAGGATAAGAACAGCAGTAATTTGTGACAGTAGGAAGCAAAACACTGCTGAAATCAAACTGAAGTTAGTGTTTTGTATTTCTCTAGTAACAGATCAAATTTGTTCTCATAAACCTAAACTAATTTCAATAGCATTACAATGTCAAGAGAACTAGCACATATGTAGCTTTACAAAAGCCAAGCATTTATACATATAATATTGCTCTAGTACTTGATGTATATATTCCTAACTATATAAATACTAATAACCACAAGGTATATTTTAAATGCTAGAAGAGCTGTGAGGCTGGAATCTGTTTTGTTTTAGTTCTGATTGAAAACATACAAATTACTTTTTGCAGTGTATGCAGAGAAAATCTGCAAGCTTGTACTACGTTCAAGTCTGAGCTGGTAACAAAACAGAGACAAAAGTTAACATACCAATGCATTACATAACCAAAAAACCTGCTTGTTTTCATTCATGAAAACTATAACCCCTTACTTGAAGCACACCCAAAACCTCACATTTAAGATTGTTACTTTCAAACACAGACACCTCTCCACAAGAGTAAAAAACAAACATGCCAGTTTTCATGAGCAGAACATTTAACCTCATTAGCTTTGCAAACATGTTTTTCCTTGTTACAGAAAAGATAAAGTGCTTGCTTCATGGGTGCAATTTCCAAAATGGAATCTCAACTCGGTTAAGTATATTGGATGTGTTATGAAACATGCTTCTCTACGGCTTATTTAAACAACAGGCTGCTGTTAAATCCACTTAGCTAATGCTTAATTGAAATGAAGTACTGGGTGAAGACAGTTAGCCAGAGGGGAATGAGGATGAGCTCATATGGAAGACCTCACACATTATAAAGTTGACATTTTTAGTATGAGGAGGGGGAGAATAAGCTAAGTATTTCACCTGGGGGAAAGGGAATTAAGACACTTAACATAAAATTTAGGGAAGAGATTTTTTGCAGTTGAGATTATTCTTCATTGAAGGGAGTCACTAAAAGTGGTATCCATTGCTGCAGAAAAATCACTGTTAAAGCAATATCAGTGTTGAGCATTCAGATCAGAGGGACTATCTAATAAAGGAAGAGGCCCTTCAGATTAGGATGTGCTCATATAGGTGTATCAACAACTAAGAAAGCTACTGGATTTACTTCAACATTGTTGTTTGGAGAAACCAGTGACCAGAAAACCTCAGGTATTCCTATCTCCTCGAAAAAAGGCTGCTAAAATAAAAGTACTCCAACTCCCGAGTTACATTTTCCCATTGTTCTGTGGATCCTGTGTCTAAGTCACCTCATCAGCCAGATCAAATCAATGCTGAATAAAGAGTCTGGTCTAATAAATTTTTCCAGAAGCATCCAGAGACTCTACACCAGAAAAGGTATGCAGAGGAGACATCTCTTCAGGTCCCCCCTAATCCCAATAAAAATAACACCCAAATAACAAAACACACAGCAACCACACCCTTGAAAAACACAAAACAGGGCACTAAGACAGAGAAGGAGTAAAACCTTTGTGGAAGACATTTCTTCTGCATAAAGACTCTCCTCTTGAAAAGAAGGGAATTAAAATGTGTAAGAATGACTATAGGGTCATCCAGGAATAAGTACTTACATTAGTTTTACAGAGCTTTGTTTACATACACTTCCTTAGGTGTTCTACTCTTGGAATGAGTTTCAGCTAATACCTGTACCAACGGATCAATTCAAACTCTGGCATATCTGGCACTATCACTGCCAGCACCAGCCGAGCAGCTGGACTATTTGTGCTGATGCAGAGCAACTGGCAATAGCATTAGCACCACCAATTACAGCAGTTACATCCCTGTCTGCTGCACTCTGACACTGACCCCATACATTGTGGAGTCCAGCCCACTGATGGATCTGCTTTCTCTGGGGCAGCTGTTAAGTGTCATCCTACCAAGTGTCACCCTTTTTGAGGTTTCAGAACAGGCTTCTGACTGCATCAGGACAGTAGACTTTGCTCTGCCAGAAGCCATGAAGAAACAACCCAGTGTTTTGAGGCTACAGACATACAATTGCTTTCTACAGATGGATTAACTGAAAGCTGAAGTCAAATCTACCTTTGTATTTTCAAAGACACAAACTTGTTTATATATGCAAGTCTTTCAGCATTTTCTTTCTTCACTAAACAAAGGATAGCACACAACAATAAATGCTATTATAGTGGTATACAGGACAGTAAATGCTGTGGCAGGGTGGGAATGAGGGAGTGGAGTTGCAGAGTACACGAGTGGCCCATTTCCTGAGCAAGTTAACCTAGGAACCAAAGGTTATTTGCTATTAAGTATGTACAAATGAAGATGAAAACTGCACCAAATGAAACTTAAATCCTTTAAACAATGTACAGAAGAGGATATTTCACCAAAATTGTTTCATTTACTGTAAAAGTCTGTATTTACCTGGAAGGAGCAACGCCTACTAAATTAGGACCCAGGCCTCTGAAGAGAGATCGAGGACCTTCCTTCTGCAAGATCATCCTAGAAAAATCGAGTGACAATACTGTAAGATTCAGATCACAATTAAAAATATGCCCTTCCCACCAGTTTAAAATGCTCTGCCCCTCAGTTTAGGAAGGACATCAAGACACTTGAATGTGTCCAGAGAAGGGCAACAAGGCTGGGGAGAGGCCTTGAGCACTAGCCCTATGAGGAGAGGCTGGGGGAGCTGGGATTGTTTAGCCTGGAGAAGAGGAAGCTCAGGGGTGACCTCATTGCTCTCTACAACTACCTGAAAGTTGGTTGTAGCCAGGAAGGGGTTGGTCTCTTCTCTCTAGCAACCAGCACCAGAATGAGGGGACACAGTCTCAGGCTGCACCAGGGGAAGTTTAGGCTCAAGGTGAGGAGAAAGTTCTTCACTGAGAGAGTAGTTTGTCATTGGAATGGGCTGCCCAGGGAGGTGGTGGAGTCACCATCCCTGGAGGTGTTCAAGAGGGGATTGGACATGGCCCATGGTGCCATGATCTAGTCCTGAGGTCTGTGGTGACAGGTTGGACTCGATCTTTGAGGTCTCTTCCAACCTTGGTGATACTGTGATAACTAAATTAAAATTTTATTCTGTGCAAAAGTTTCATAACAACTGACAAGGCATTTCTGACCACAAAAAAAGAGTCAGTTCCAAGAACCAGCACAAAATAAAATACTATTATGGCTTGACCAGCCATAGAAATCCAGGCTCTAAATGCAGAAGTATAGCCTGACGTCAATACTTAGCATGGAAATGTTCCCATTCCTGTAGATTGTTCAGAAGAGATTTTGATGCTACTCTTCTTGATGCTCTTGTTCTGACACAAATGTAAGTACAACATTCCATCTTCCCCATCCCCATAAATGATTTAAATCCAGTAAGGGCTCAGACAGGAACCCATTCTGACCTTTATTCTTTAAGATATGGTGATTATCCTGACTACAGCAAATTAAAACAGAAGCCTCCAATGTGAGAAGCAGCTTCTCCTTAAGGCTGCCAGAGATTCCCCTGTCAGTTCTTAATTGCTGCTTGTGTGCTCCTACCCAAGGACTGCTGCTGGGCTGTGCAGCAAATGCTTTTTCCCTTTCCAAGTCATTGTAGAAAAGATGCAACAATCTCAAACTGAAGTTAGCTATAACTGAAAAAAGTGTAACCCATGAATAGTGTCACAGCCACAGTACAGCTGTAGCATCTCATGGTACAGTCTCCACTATAAACAGTTCTGGAAAGGCTGCTTGGGTGGCACTGAGGGATCACTTTCCATCTTCGTGGGATTTACAGAGAAACAGCAGTGAACCGAGACTTCAAACAAGTCATTACTAATACTTAAGTGTTTGGAATATCTATGCCTGTGGGACTCAGAGCTCAAGTCCAGTACACAGCAAGGTACACTGACACAGTAAGAGGATACTCCATTAATATTTAGTCTCAGTGAAATCAATCTGTCCAACAATGTAGATGCTAATCAGATGCGGTGCCTTAAAAAGTATGGCAGGAGAAACAAGGACTATCTACATCCCGTCACTGCAAACTGCTGTAGCAATGCTTTAGAACCAGATTTAAGTTAAAAATTAACTACTTCACTGGATACTTCAAACCTGAACTCTGTGCTTCTTGATTTAGAAACACTGGCCAATATCCACTCCTCTGCATTTCTTCTTCAAAGACACATGCAGGTTAACAACAAGTCAATTGCTCAATAAAGCAAGCTACCCTTGTATAAATGGCTGGTTTGTTTTGCATTTACCATCAGAACAAACAGGTGAAAGCCATCTATAGCAGTAGAACAGATTCTAAACCTCTTGTGAATTCCAGCAGCTGGTTCACCATAGTTCTATTAAATCAAACAGAAACTTTGCTACCTTCACTCTTTAAGACTGCTGTCATAAGAGATGTCCAGCAACATCTACACTTCATGCCTGCAAGTAAAGATGATTTCACTATACGGATAGCTTCTTTCACAGTAGTAAGCAGAGCATTGAGCACATACACCAAAGCACTTTGGAAATGCAAATTGATTCAACATGTCTGTCATTTGTAAACTGTTTCTAACACTTATGGAAGGAGTTTCAAAGCAAAAATCTTATTATTCTAGAAGTCAGCTTGGGTAGAGCATCACATTACAGCAAAGCAGAATGCAATTAATATTATCAGTCTACTTAAAACACTACTACAAAACCAATACCACCACAACATGTGTTACACATGCATATATACGAAGGCATACAAAGCAGCAGGAACCTCAGTGTCTTAGGAGAAACTTGGGAGTAAAGTGGAGCAGGTCTGTGTCTTCTGGATCTACAGTGCTCCTAGACTTGACAGAGCAACAAAGGGTTAATGAGGTTGCAGCAGGCAGGATTGTAGTGGTGGTAGTTACTGAAACTGCGGCATTCACAAACACCAGCTGGAGGAGTTCCAGAGTCTACACCAAAACCTCAAGAAACTTTTCACATTAAAGAGCATGTCCCAGTTTACTGAAAGCAGTAAATAGCAAATCCATGGTTGAAAGGGCAGCACAAATGCTCCATACAGTCTCAGCTGACCTGCTTTCTGTCACATGGGGCAACCCGCACTGGGAAGCTAGTCAGATTTCCATTATCAAGACCTCAGGTTAAAGTCAGCAAGGTTAAGAGAGCCATCTGCAATATGATACACACCACAGATGCTTAAGAATAATGGAATATGCTTTTCTTGCCAGAGCATGCAGTGACTGTACCACTTCTCTGACTCCTGATACAGATGCCTTTGAAGTCACCTCAGTTGACACTTCGGACACAGAAGTGATTCCACAGCAGTCAGTTAACTGAAATTCTGACATCATTTGCCTGCTTCACTGTTTTTATGATGTATGTTGTGAGCCTTAGAACAGTACACCAAATTTGATATGAGGGGAGACAAGCAAACCCTGGCACCCATGAGTCATAACCTATCAAGTAACAGTGAAGGCATTAGAGTGACAGGGATTCAATTTGACTGCCCCACTGAAGCACATGTTCCTTAACCAAGAATAATTGTCCTGTGCCTGCATATTTGTATTGTCACAGTTCACTGCCATGTTATTTGAGATTTTTTTTTATCTCCTGTACTTCAAGAACTTGAAACTCCAAAAAGATACTTGGTATCTCAGATGCTTGATACTGACATGGAAAAAACATGAACATCTACACACAGAACAAGACAAGCAGAAGATACATATTCTTGTATCACAGATAGCCAACAAAACAAACAAGATGCATCAATAAAGCCTAGCATGTACTACTTCTACCTCAGTCTCAATTTGCTTCTTTGGAATGACATGTTACTTCAGCTTTTAGGGTTGGATTTAAGGCTTCTAGCAGAGTGGCATATAAAACCAGTATCTGCTCATCCTGCTTTTCAGAGGTTTCTAAACAGAAGAGAAATTGATAGGCATACTTTCAGTGAAGAAGCCAAATGGTTCAACTTTTACCCACAGAAGTCAATATGCTAAGTAATTTAAAAGGTGCTCTCCTAACCCCTAAAGGTTCCTCCTTCCTACATAACTGTTCCCATCAGACATTTACACATAAAAAAAGCTCTGAATCAGAACTTTCATGATAAGAACTATATTCTGTTCAAGGAGCTATTTGGATACAACCTCCATTTAAGCAAATCCTGTCCTCTAAACATTTAAGTCTAAATCCTACACTGCAATTGTCAGAAAGCTTTTTACACATTGCTTCTCATTAATAATTGGGGATCAAAGATGGCTGGTCTGAGTTCTCACATGCAAGAAGCAGTAGCAGGTCCTTTCTAGAAGCAAGCTACCCTCATTGCCAAACACTGCAGGTACCTCCCCAGAACTGGCAAGCTTGGGTACCTCAGAGAAGTGAACCCTGCCTGTGGCCTGGTCTAGCAGCTTAACCGTACAACTTTCCTGCCGGCTACTGGACATCAGACCTAAGAGTCTGCAATTTTCATGTGGATTTGCACAACATAGCTCTGTTCCCTCCCCCAAAATGCCCCACACCCTAGAGCAACTCACTTCAAACAATGAAGAGGTCCAGGAGAAACTCTGGTTACTCGATTGACACTAGCACCATTCACAGTGTTGAGATGGACTTCAGAGATGTAAAGAGTCACAGAAGAGGACTGCAAACGGGTTTTCACAACTTCCAGCGGACATGTCAGAATTGCACCAACTGTACCTCCACATCTACAACGAGAAATAGGATCATTATATTCTTAGCTGCAAAGAAACAAAAGGTACATTCACGTATAATTAACATTACACTCAAACTGCAGAAGGTGAAGAACCACCACAACATGCATGACAATGCTGCAGTTATTTGCCCTCTATGGCAAGCAAACTGTTAAATCAGTTTGACCCCACAATTTGGAATGAAAATTTAAACAGACAAAAATAAAGCTTCCCAAAGGAATGAAGGAGCACAGTCTTCAGGACATGCCGTTCAAATGAGTTCTGGAAAGTAGCTCAGTCAACATATTTAACTTCTTATGGTAAAATTTAACTTGTTTGGTGCACTCTTGACCACAAACAAGGTGCCACAAATTAAGGGTATAAAATATTTATGCACTATGCATGCAATGCTACATGGAAAACCTGTGGTATGGCAACATAATAAAATTAAAATACTATGAAGGCATCTTGAGAAATCCATTTGTATTTTGGGCATTGCACCATGAAAGCAGCAACTCTGAGTGTTTCCTGAGCTCTGCCCATTACACCAAGACAGACTAGATACTGCAGGGTAGAACCTGGAAGACAAAAGAGCTTGAAGTAACTAAGCAGGTGAAAACTGGCAGGTTTTGCTTCAGTCTGCTACTCATTGCCATGAGCAAGCCAAGCCATGTGTGACTTGTGCCAACAGAGGAGTACTCTTGTTCTGCTAGAGCAGAACACTCAAAAACATATTACCTTGTAGCAGCTCTACTCACAGCGTTGTTCTGATGCTTGTCCATAACCAATTTAGGAATATCTACATTCCTACCTGTTTAACTACAATCACATACAGCCTCTATGGGAGAAAACTGATTCCAAAGACAACCCCCAATTCCATGAGGAAACCATTAGCAAAAAGTGCTTTCTTTGAAGCTTTTCTGAGACCAGTCTTAACCTCACCAGTTAGCTTTCCTAAAACTACAACCACACACTCTTTAAAAAGCAACAAAACCCCCACATAACCAGAGCAGCTCAGGTTTAAATTAAGGTGTTAATTACTGGCAATAACTCATTCTGAAATCCACTTATAAAAAAGTAATTCTTACTAAATTTGCAGGGTCCAGCATTCGCTAAAACCATAACAACTTCTCATAAGCAGTTAACTAGAGCTGTTCTTTGATTCTGATAGGGGAGTTTCCAGCTATTTTGTTATGATGCAAGAGGCTCAAGCCACCCCAAACCTTTTAAAAGCTAAAAGACTTGGTCAACAGTATTTTTTAAATAAAGGTTTCCACAATAAAAAGCAGAGTTCAGCACAAATTAGAAGCAGTAGCCAAGACTCAAGACCTCCTATAAACCTTCAGAGGAAGGTAGCTTTCAATGTGTTGATTCCTCTCTTGCAGAGAATGACAAATAATGACAGTTCTTCACACAGCACTGCATCTTAAACTGATCAGTATTAACTGACCTGATGATACCAAACAGCTGCAAAGCTGGATGTTTGGCCATGTTCACTTGATGTTCCACTTCGACCTAGTGACCTAGAGATAGCATTACTAAGCCTGAAGGCATCTTGTCCTACTCCTAATTCTAACATTAGACTGAAGTCTATGCTCTCCCAAGTTTTAATTAAGGAAAGACCAAGTTCCTTCATCAGGTTGGAAAAAGGTATTCTCACAGAAGGTGGGAAGATAGCCTCCCAGTGCATGCAGTAACAGACTGGCATGGCTTTTAAAGTAACATATCAAAAACACCTCTGTACAAGCAATTGACTTGCTTGCTCCTCTAACAGTAATCTAAAAATAGACTTTTAAAAAGAGTTGCAGGGAGAGACAGACTAGATGTGCTAATATTTATTTCTGGAAGCAGCAGGAGACTGTGTCATGTTCAGGTTCACGACAGGAGAACCACAGGCAGACTAGCCCTCAAAACCATCTGACAAAGTTTTGGAAGCTGAACATCTTCATGGAAGACAGTAAGTTACTGTGTTCCTTGCAGTTCAGTAGCAGACTGCTGATAATGGGCCTGTCCAATGTAGGAAGCTGAATTTTGAGTTGCTGCCCCTGTCTTTGATCTAGTCAAGGCCACCCACTTCAGACTTCTCTGCATTCAGTTTTCCACAGATTACATGAGGACTTGTTTTGAAGCAACAAGAGAAAGCATGTGGTATGGTTTATATTAATGAGATAATTATCATGGAAGGTTGGGGAGAAAGAAGGAAAAAACTTGGCCTGCATTCTTCACAAGGACTTAGAATTTGGAGCCTTTAACACTACTGGCTCCACAGCTACCTTGCACTGAAAAAATTTTCCAAAGTTGAAGATTAACAGTGACCTGGAGCTGGTATCCTGCATGCTCCCCTGCAGCATATCCACATCACCACAAGAGACGCTTGACTGCCACAGCACTGCTGTGAGACAGCCACTGGGGACAGGTTACAGATACCCCATTTAGCAGTGGATTACTAAGGAAGTGGGCAGACATAACAGCTACTCAAAGCTTGTTCTTTAAGTCTGCCCACAGCAAGTAATGTTCAGTGATAACCGTCTGATCTAATAGCAGCCAGCACTATTTCTAACAGCACCACAAGGAAGCTGCAGACCAACTGTCTCCCTCTGAGAACTGGGCATGCTTTACCTGCACCACATTCTCCCATTCATGCTAATTCAAATAATCAGTCTTGGTAGTTTTTTCTGTTTTGTTGGGCAGTTTGTTTGGGGATGTTTGATTTTTCTTTTAACAGGAATATTTGGGATATCTTCCACTAGCAGTTGATAGTGTGGGTTAAAATTCTCCTGTCCCCCATCTTCAAGACCTTAAATCGCTACTTACAAATTAATATAGCAGCACTTCTATAGTGCCATGTGGTTCCATACCACTTAAGGCTTCACAAAATCCCCAACTTGTACTTCTATAAAAATGTAATACTTCACTCTTCCAGACCCCAAAAAGCCTCATGAAATAGAGAAAGCATAGAGAACTGAAGAATCAAAGGAAAAAGGCCCCTAACACTGAGGAACCAGACCTTGCTCACTAGTCACAAGCTCTGAGTCTGAACTGAACCATTAAGTCAAAGCATAATCTAGGAGCTACACTGATTTATCTGGTTCACTTGACCTTCAAGATAAACACTGAAAGGCTTGACAGAAATCTGTTTGAGAAACTGTCAGTAAACACAGCTTGTAGGTAAACGAAGAGACAACCAACTATGCACCCTGTACAAATAAGCAACTCCGACCCTAGAATCAGTGAAAGTATATTTTACTTGGAAATAGATTTACAGCCTTGCTTATTTAACACACTAGTAGAAAAACTGAGACAGCAACTTCTTTGTGCTTCAAGTCGTGGCAGGCCCTTAACAGCCAGTCACCAGCTCCAGCTTAGCAGAAGTGTTCTATAAATTGCCAGCAGACTGTGGCCACCACTCCTGCTACCATCCCCACTGGCTCAACTTAAGGGGAGTTCTTTTAGTTTGTGGTTTAACAAATTAGGGAATAGCAGTTTGGAAAAAAACCATTGAATAGTTAGAAAAGATTTAGATTTCTCCTCAAAAAACACAGGTGGGATTTTGGAAGCTACTTCCACTGGCTCATCTCACCTATCCTAAACTTGACATTTACCTCTAGTCAATGATTAATCCAGCCTTTCAGCTTCACCAAGTGAGTGCAAGAAGAATTTGCAGAGCTGACTTACAGAAACACCAGATCATGAAAGGGTGTGAAAAGGCACTTGTAGGCCCCATATAAATTTAATGGGAAGAGCAAACATCAGTAGGTAAATCTACAAATACAAGTATAGAGGTAAAATAGGAAGATTAAAACCCCACTACCATCACAGTCAAGATAATTAGATCTGTATTTCAATGCATGAAATAGAGACCTTCAGTGAAACAGACATCTGCTTATCATGTGGACTGCATGACTGCGACAAAACTTTAGACAGTAAAACTAAGAACAGTTGTCTCTATTTGACATTTGTTAGAAGAATTCAGGAATATGGCAATGTTGCCCTAAATTACAGCTTATTCCAGAAAGCAACCATACAAAAAAAAAGGCACAAAAACCCCAAAGCAACAAAACCACATTTAGTTTGATCCCTAACGTGCATTTAGAAGTCCATAACATCACCTGATTAACAAACCTGGCACTATATGGTCTTTCAAGTCTGCTAACAATTTAACACAAAATGCACTGAAACCTGTTTTCCCCAGATAAACCTGTATGATTTGTGAGACATAGCAAGGAAAACTTAATCCTGTGAAGCATTCAAATCCTAAGTTTTATTTCCAGAGATGGCCACACAATAAAATCTTTTATTACAGCAGGTTGAGGGGATTTGCCCAGAGACCACTGCCTTTGCCCAAAGCAGTGAAGTATATCCTGCTGTTACTTTACATCCCTACAAATAAAAACAGATTACTTCAGTATAGATGAGGGTCTCAACTTCAGCCATTGCAGGTGCTCCAAAGCAGATTAATATTCTAAATGTCAGTGTCATCTGACCCAGAATTGAAACACTGCAAGACTGTATTCCTTCAGATAATTATGAGGTTTATGCAAAAAGATGAGGCTGTGTAACACTAGTCTCAGATTCACCTTTCACAGTATTTGTAAACAGCCTCAGACACTCAAAGATAACCCTGACCCTCTTATCTTGGGTCTACATTCATGTTCTACCATCTGTTTCTCTTTCCTGTATGAAAACAAAAATTCCATGCAAATACTGGCTGCCAAGAGAACTGAGCTCAA
Source organism: Dryobates pubescens (assembly GCF_014839835.1). NCBI lineage: Eukaryota > Metazoa > Chordata > Aves > Piciformes > Picidae > Dryobates > Dryobates pubescens. The sequence continues at coordinate 1,767,865 of NC_071624.1, read as the reverse complement.
GACTCCGTCCAAAGTAATAAACCCCAAGCCACTGGTAAGCAGAGCTCCTTATCTTTTCACCCCTTACTGCAAATTTAGGTCCCAAACCTATCAGCAATTTCATAGTGCTGTCTTACAACACATGAGCAACTCACATCAACAGATACAACTGCAAATTTGTATATTAAGTTTACAGTACCCCTCTTTAGATAGGATATTGTAAGAGTTTTAGAAAGGACAACTTTCAGAAACACCAAGAATTTCCCAGTAATCCTGAGACTGTAGGGCTTTCCTTTTACTATACTGCTGAACTTGTATATTACACACCTTCCTTTCTCTTTAGCACTAATACAATGACTAGGAGCAGTAGCAGCCAGAAACTTTTAACCACTTAATTCACCAAGTGTTTCTTTGCTCAAAGTGTAAGCTAAGCTAATATCCTTAAGCTAAAAATACTTATCAGATATTTCTAGTTAATGGCATAAAAATATAATTCACCTGTGCTGACAGAAACCTGCAAGTAAACACAAGAAAAACAGCAGTGTAAACAAGCATCACTAGCTTCCATTATCCAAAACAAACATCAACCTGCACAGCGTAGCTTCTGTTATGAACCTGGGTAAATTAATATTTACAACTACATTAGTACTGACAGCAACTGGCATGCACTTGGAAACCTCATGGAGCAAACCCCAAGCTAATCAGTGTGTTAAAGAAATGCTGCCTTATTCTCCACAGAAGGGTATCTGAACAAAACCTAAGGTTTGGACAGGAAGGTACTAGCCGTCTCCTGTGTCTTACAACAGGAAGAACTTGTTCTGAAAGGCTGACACTGTTAGGAGATGAACGTGATCTAGGGTAGAGACAAATCTAAGACCTTGGCGATTTAGTTATAGCTCAAGCAGCTGTTTTCTGAAAGGAAGTAACAAGTTCCAATCATCACACTACCTGCTACATTAACTAGGGTCTTCCTAAATCAGAAAAACACAAGCATTTTTTCACCTTTAATTCCTGTATTTTGACACTCTGACCTTTCTGAAGAATTCAAATATTTATCTCAAATACATTTCCTGAGTCTATTTCAGTCACTGCAGGGATTTGCTAAGAACTTACCAGAAAGAGTAATTTAAACTACAGACCAGTTTGAGATGGTTCTATAATTACAACAAATAAACCAAGGCCCCCTCCTTGTACTTCCTCATGCAGTGAATTAGAAAAAGCCGGCTTCTGTCAAAAAAACACCAAGAGTACAGAAATACTTGATAAGCAAACCTGAAACTGTCCAGTCCCAGACTCAAAAGCAGCTGTTGCACCTTCTACCCACCCTCCTTTTGCTGTGGAAACAAAGCACAAGCAAGTTTCCACACCCCGATGGAAGTTTCTGAGGTTGAGAATTAGTGCCATAGGCTTTCCAAAAATGAAGAATAAATCATGAAAATACCTGAATTTTCATTCAATTGCAAGCAGGTACATCCAAAACATACTGGTCTTCCCTATAACGCAAAGTATTGTGTCAGCAATGCAGCAGAGTACCTCAGGGAAAAGGTTTCACCTGAAGCACAGTTTTGTGTCACAAGCCAACACTACAGGCAACCAGGTGGTTCCTGCATCCACAAGCACAAGACACTACTGACAGCAAATGGAGCTGTGTTAACTAGTTGGCTTGCAGAAACAGAAGCTGAGAAATACATCCTATTTTGTCATGATGCCCCTACACAAATGATTTCAAATGTCTCAACATGAAACAATTCCACAGAGGATACTGATCCAATCAGGTATGCTCCTTGTATGCACTCTTCAGCATAGAGAGCACAATCGCAGTTTTGAATATAGCCTAGAAAACTGCCCTTAAGTGGTTTTTTTGGGGACAACGAAGCTACTGCATGGAACCAATTGCTTACAAATTACATCAGTTAAGGAATGTGTTCTCAAAAGTTAGTAACCTTTTATACTGAAAGAGAAATTCTTTATTTCTCTACCTTACTTCATGTAAGTACGACATTTTCTCATGCTACGTGTTTTTCACTTTTAAACGCATTTGCTGTTTATTTTACCTATAGAACTTCTGAGAATATCCTATTTTAAGAAGTCAAGAAGGTCCAGGAATTACATGGGGGAGGTGGTAGCATGTAAACAAAGCAGTACTTTGTTAATGTACTGGCTAATACATGAGTCAATTCAGCAAAACCATTTAGACAAGCTTTCTTCTTTTCCCCTTTATTTTTCACTTCCATCATAGCGTTAGAAAGCACATTAAAACCATTTCTGAGTGAGTACTGGATTCTCTCTTTTTAAACTTACAAGTTAGTATTTCTATCACAAAGTGTCACAGATACAATTAATACACAGTTATAAAACAGAGCTGGGATTTTTTTTAAATTGAAACTGCTTGAGTAAAAGTTAGTTTACAACAGAACAAGTAGCAATTTCTGAGTAATTTCCTCATCCAGTGGCCAGCACTGCTGAAAGGCTCTATTAGACCTGTTTGGAAGGGATAAGGACTCAGAGATAAGAGAAAGAGGAATAAGGGGGGAAATTATTAGAAATACAGAACTAAATTTTTAATGGCCCAGAAGTACTGGAGTGTGAAAGCAGGCAAAGCAAGCTAGGCAGCTACAGAAAAATCCCAGGACAGCCCCACCTACATTGCTAAAAGAGCAGTGTCATCAGTTAGTTTCACTACAGAAAGCAGGAACTGAAGGCTGAACTCAGGCATTTTAAAAAAAAAAAAAAAGGCAGCAGATAAGAGATATCACGTTGTTCCCACACCAGTGAAACACACAAGAAAACAAAGTTTTCTCCCTTTCTCTTCAAGTTTCACTTGAAGACTAAAGATCATTCAGGTGATTTGTAGTCCACTGGGCTCACAAAGGAATCACGAGATGGTCCTGAATAACTTTTCCACTGCTAAATGTAACCAAACACACACAGTTCACTTTGAACCAAGGTTACACGAAGCATGTGGCTGGCACACGAGGAAATAATAATCAACCCTTTCCTCACAGAATAACCCTTGACCCAGATGACCAGACTTCTCTGCAACAAGTTGAGCTAGGCAATCTTCATCCACTCTTGTTTCAGTTTTATAAACCTAGCACTATCATTACACACAACTCTGCCTATGAAGTTAAAGTGATAAAATAAGGTAGTCCTCCTTTCTGGTGCTTTTCTAATGTTTGCAAAGATGTGAATTCTGAGAAGTACACACTGTCACATCTTGTGCCTCCTGCTGTATATAACTCCTCTTCCTCTTAAGGAGAGCAACAGAAATCAAGGGGGTGAAAAAGCACCAATAAAAATACTAAATCACATGTGCAATAGCACAAATATGCAAAGCATACTCAAGTGTATCAAAATCACACACACCTGGTCCAAGTAAGTGCTACACTCTTCTTCCACATCAAATACCTCTGTCTAGAATAAATGAGCACATAGAAAGTCAAGCTTCAAGCCTTCTCCTGGGATGCAAAGTATGTTCTTAGTCTGTTGCTTCTCCCACTTCACACAGCCATCCTCACTACTCAAATACTTTTCTACTGTTACTCCAAACAGGAAGCCCAGCTTTCTCTTTTAAAGTAGGTGCTCTTTTACGCCTGGAGGAACCACAGGCTGTGTAATCCAGACATGCTGCACATTACTCAGCTTAAGATCAAGACAGACTAACAACTGTGAAGGTACAATAATTACCTCAAATTTATCACAGCTACCCGGGCCACATCTTTACATTTAGCAATAGCCTTGCACTTATGGGTGAAAAGTTGTACGATCATGTGAAGCCCCACACCATAGTACTGAAATGCCTTCAAGCAATACGGCGGCCCTTTGAGACTGCAGCTCTCAGCCTGAGCAAAGAGGCATATCTGGGCAGCCTCTCTGATGAAGCAGAGGGGTTCGTGCACAGAGGGCTCAGCATGTTTCTTCACGAAAATATCAGACAGGGACAACCTCCTAGAAGGGCCTGCAGAAATAATACACTCTTTATAAAGGCAACCCTTACCCCCTCTTCCCCCAAAGGCCCGCGTACCGCCCGCACGCTGCCTGTGACAAAACGCAGCATCCGGGGCCGGCAGGCACTGCGGTGCGCCCTGCCTGCTAGCGAGGCTCAGGGCCGCCTGCCCGGGCACGGCTGGGCCCACACGAGCGCAACCGGTCCCCCTACAGGCCCGGAAGGGCCTCCGGGCACCGGACGGGAAGCGGCATACCAGGAGCGTCTTAGCATAAGCTGCTACCCCTCGGAGACCCCTGCTCTTCTACCCCACTGCCCCTCAGAGGCACAGCAGCGCCTCGCGGTGCTCCAGGGGCGCGCGTTCAGTTCTCCCACCCTGGAAGCATCCCTACGCTACCACCGGACAGCCTCTCCCGACTGCAGCAGAGCTCCCCTACTGGACCAGGCCGCGACGGGCGGGTCCGATGGTGAGGCAAGATCCACGCAGCACTAGGAACACAAGATGGGAAAACTCCTCAAGAGCCATTTCCAGGGTTACAGCGACAAGGGCGGGGAACAGCTGCAGGACTGCACCCACCGTACGGCTTCCAGCGCCAAGGAAAAAGAAGGGCAGCAGAGATAGCAAAGTCAGGGCGGGGGAACTGAGAAGTGGGCGGGCGGCCATCCTGACAGCCTCTGCAGTAAGGCTGAGGCCAGTACCATGTCCACCGCTCCCCTCGCCAGGCAGCAGCTTCACCTACCCGCCAGCAAAGAGATGCACCAAGGTGTCTCTCTGGCTCATCCTCGTCGCCTGCAACCGGGCGGGAGGAAGCAGTGCCGGGCGCTTCCGCCCCGCGCTCAGCCGGGCCGCTCCTTGCCGGGCTCTGCATAAATACGCACCGCGGACGCGCGGCTTCCTGCAGCGAGGGGCGGGGTAGGGGCGGGACTCCGCCTCCTGCCCGAAGCCTCTGCGGCAAGGTCCTGGTGTGGAATCCCTCGTGAGTGTGTAATGAGCCCCCGCCTCGCGTAAACAGAGCCCGCTATTGGCTACGGGGTGTGGCGTCTGCAGCGGCTCCGCCTTATAAGCGAGACGGCGCCGCCTTCTTGCTGTGGGGTTCTGAGGGGCTGGTGGTTGAAACTAAGAGCGCCTAGATCTGAGTTTTCCTGGGTGTTTTTGGTGCTTTTATGGTTGATTTATTTGTTTTTCTCTCCTGTTTCCTAGAGTGTTTTCTGTCTAGTTCTGTTAGGCTGACAGTGACTTGCTGTTCCCCTTGGCTGTGTGTCAGGCCTCAAGAAAGATCACCAGTAGCAGCATTAGAAAATATCTTTGTCAATACCTAAAGGGTTGTGTGGTGGGTTGACTGTTACCTTACTCTCCTATGTGTGTTATCTATCCAACAGGATTTTTTAGGTCTCATTGCTTTTTTTTCCCCCCTTTTATTTTTTCCTCCTTTTTACACCTAATAGTAATTTATTTATGCTCTACAACTTTCTTTTCAAGATTTCTGGAAAACTTAATAGGTGCAGCTTGAAACAACCACAGGTGGATGTCAGAAAGGTGAAGCCAGGCTATTCTCAGTAGTATCTAACACAAGGGCAAGGGGCAATGGGCACAAACTGGAATGCAGAAGATTCCACATTAACTGTTTTGCCCTAATAAAGCTATTTCTAGAGTGTTTGATCACTTTTGACCTCCCCAGTTCACAAGAGGCAGGGAACTCTTGGAAGGAGTCCAGCAGAGGACTATGAAAATGATGACAGATCTGGAGTATCCCCTTAAAAAGAAAGGCTGAGACATCTAGGCCTCTTTAGCCTGGGGAAGAGAAGATGGAGAGGATTTTCTCAATGCTTATCAGTATCTAAAGGACAAAGGTCAAGAGGATGGGTATAGACTTTTCAGTGGTGCCCAGGAATAAGACAAGGCATAACTGGCACAAACTGGAAATCAGGAGATTCAGTTTGAACATGAGAGGAAATTTCTGTTCTGTGAGGATGCTGGAGCCCTGGAACAGGTTGTCCAGAGAGGTTCTGGAGTCATCCTCTTTGGAGAGATTCCAAACCAGCCTGGACATTGTGATCCTGGGCAACCTGCACATGTTCCCATAAATTCTAAAGCTTCTGCTTTATTCTGTCTCTGTATAGGTGAAGTCCCAGTCTGGGAGCTAACAACCTCTGGCATTTAAAGCTACACTGTAATGCTGTGTACAATGTACAGTGTGACAAATGAAAAAAATGTCACATCATGATCTTTATGCTTGGTGGTTGAATAGTAAGAATATGTAGAGCTATTATAACAGTTTATGTAAATTATTAGATGTTTTGTAATAAACAACCCCCCCCCCCCCCCCCCCCCCCCCCCCATCTTTTAATGTGGAACTTAGATATGGCATGGAAACACTTAGAAGGCCTGACCTGAAATATTTTAATTTTTTATTAGAAGTCTGGAGCACTCTGATTCAAAATGATTTTGCAGCATTTCTTGAGAGCTGTCTTTAACACTACTTTTTCTTCTGTTCTCTGGCTAGGCTACTTATGGAATGTTTGATGGATATGCATTCTTACATTGTATTTCTCCTTTCGTACATCAGGGAGAGGTAAGTGTGGAGAGGAAATACCATGTGGGACCACATTTGAGAACCCAGAACATAAATAAAAGCATTCAAAATGTGTGAGGTCCTATTTTCAAAAGATCTTATTCATCTGTGTCTTTGTAAGCTTCTGGGGTTTTTCCCATAACTTCATTGCAAAACCTGAGTAACTCTTCTGCTGAACCCTCTGTTGTTTCTACCTCTTGATTCTTTACAAATAGTAATGCCAACATAAACGTTCCCTTGGATTTTGGATTCACTTTTCCTGTCTGATTGGTGTAACTAAGGTGTGAAATGGGAGTCAACAAAGTTGCAGTGAGGAGAATAATGTGTGACACAAATTAAACTCTCGTTTCCATGTTTTCTAGCTCTGAATTCCTTAGGATACTATTCTCCATAGCACGCACTGCACTTTCCCTCTTGCAATTTTTCAACAGAAAACAGCCTTTCTTAAACTTCATCAATGCCTTCTAGTGGTAAAAAGAGCAACAGAAAAACTTTCCTACTTTCCTGATACCTTTTTTTACAGCTGCTCTTTTATGGCAGCATTAAGGTGGGATAACATTTTTGCCATGCCGTAGAATTTCTGCTGCTAATGATCAATTACATTTCTAAAAACTGCATTTGTCTTTCTATTCACAACTGCTGTGTTGGAGTCTTGTTCTTATATGCTTAAAATGGTACTCTATTTTTCTAATATTTATATGATCACAAAGAGACATTTAAAACAGAGGAAAGGAGATTGCAACTTGTCTGCGTCCATCCTGCCACTGCACTCCCAGAAACTGGATCTCTGTGGTAGGACCTTTCACCTTGTCTCTCTTGATGGCAAAACCTGCATTCAGAAGAATGTCCATGATTTTGTTACCTTTCTCGAAGACTTCCTCAGCAGTTTTACCCCAGACGATGATATCATCGATGAACTGGATGTGTTCTGGAGCACCACCTTCCTCCAGAGCATCATGGATTACTGCATGACAGATGCTGGAGCTGTGGATCCAGCCCATTGGCAGTCTGTTGAAAGTGTACTGGATTCCTCTCCAGGTGAAAGCAAACTGAGGCCTGCATTCCTCTGCTATGGGAATAGAGAAGAAGGCATTAGCAATGTCTATGGTAGCATACCATTTGGCCTCTTTGGATTCCAGCTCATACTGGAGTTCCATCATGTCTGGTACTGCTGCACTCATAGGCGGAGTTACTTCATTCAGGGCTCGGTAGTCCACTGTCAGACGCCAGTCTCCATTCGGCTTTCGCACAGGCCACACTGGACTGTTGAAAGGTGAATGAGTTTTGCTGATGACTTTCTGACTCTCCAGCTGACGAATCAGATTCTGAATGGGCAACAAAGAGTCACGGTTGGTTCTGTATTGTCTGTGATGCACAGTCCGAGAAGCAACCGGCAACTTAATGTCCTGAATCTTTTGTCCCCATAATCCTGCTGTCACTCTCCTAAGGACCTCTTTAAGCTGAAAAGCGCCACTGCCAGCTGCTGTCTTAGCTGCATCTCCATCCTGTGATGATCTCAATAACTCAGCTATATCTCTAAGACAAATCTTCTCCTCATCTTCAGCAGGCACTTTCCTAGCAGAGGTTCCCTCACCAGGATCAGTCTGTCTAGTAGAGGTTCCCTCACCAGGATCGGTCTCCTGCTCTTCTCCTCCATTAGCTCCACTGGCTCCTGGATCAGCTTTGGCCTTTCCACCTCTGGTCTTTAAGACTGCTACTTGTTTAACTGGAGCTGTGTTTGAATTTACAGCCATCCTGATAGAAGCTGACAGGTCCTGATCTAAATCAGCCGCCGTGGGGGCCCCTTCCGGTCCTGTCATGGCGGACGGAAATGACCTTGCCTCACTACCGGTCGCCATCTTGGGAATGGGAGCCGCCCCTGGCTGCTTGCCAAAGTCATAGAGTGGAGCATTTAAGGCTGCTTTGCCAATAGGTTTTGCTATTTTTCTAACTGACGCAGCCCCTTCCTCATCACTCGAGGACTCTGGGGCAGATTTAGAGGAACGCCTACGCTTCCTAGATTTTTGCTTAATCACAAAGCATGGTCGAGAAACCTTTTTCTCTATATATAGAGCCCACAGCAGACACACAATAATTATCAGCAACAGCAGGATTACACCTGTCAAATAAATCACCTTAAGATCCCAGCCAGCACTTAAAGTTACTCTTTGACCTCCTGAAGTGTTAAACTCCCTTATCTCGATCGGCAAAGTAGAAGACGTTCTATTGCCGTAATTAGTGAGCCGAAAAAAACCCAAACAGTGTTTATACAACAGCTGGATCCTATGCATAAACCACAAATAGATTTTACGCATTAAATATTTACCTATCTGGTCTAACATCAACCCGATGCAGTACCGGTAGACCAACATGCCACAGACCGAGAAGAATAAACGTTCTAAAACCCAGAGCACCTTCATTTCGTTTCTCCGGCTGAGACAAGCAATAAATCAACTTAATTACTTAATTGCCCGGCCCCACGTTGGTGAGCCAATAAAAAAGAGTGTGGTGGTTTGAAAGGAAAGGCTCTGCTTTCCCTCCCCCACTGAGAAAGAAACCACGGCTAAACCCAGTCGGAGAAATGAGATTATATTTTACAAGGAAACAGATTCTATGTAACACAACAAATACAGGTATTTTACAGTATATACAGGAATATACAGCCAATGAACTCAACCAGAAACCAGACCCCCCACAGAGGGGGCTTCCCCCTGTGCCCCCTTCAACCCCCTACCTCCCTTCTCCCCCAAAGGAGGTAGAAGAAGAGACGAGGACAGTTAACAGGGCAGGAAAGGAAGAAAGGCCTTGCACAGGAGTTAGTATCTTATCTTAGTTGGCCAGAATCCCAGAAGCAGATCCAGCCGAAAGGGACAGCGAAGGAAGGAAGACTGAGAGAAAGTTCCCAGCTCCCCCGGGTCCAATCTGACCTCCCACAATCCTTGGCCAATGAAATTCGTTTAGAATACCAAAATATTTTACAAACATTTAGCCGGTGTGCCCCTTCCTTAAAGGCACAGCGTCAAACGGCCACACAACTCCAAGTTTGACACACATATTTAGTGTAGTCATGGCTTTGTTTATTTTTCAACAGTCTTTAAACAAGCATTTGCTGTATTTTGCCAGTGCCAAGGCTAACGCTCATAAAACAATACAAAACAATTCCTCTGTGAAATAATATTTGTCCTCAGCAACTTAGTTTAAACTATTTAACATTCTTAGACGCTCTGTTGATCTAAGTGATATATTATTCCCCTTCCTGGCCAAGCTTACAGAAATGTGTTTTCTGCTTTCAAGAAATGTAAAAACAAGGTTTCTTCAGCTGGGAATTTTGATTCTGAACCATGTTAATCCATGTCTTCGTCCTTTTCTGAAAGTCTCCTGCTGTGGGATAAAATTATTTGTTGATATCATGGTAAAATGGATGCCTGTATTACATGTTCATGGGGGAGAGAGGGAAATTTATATCCCCAGCAGACACTAAAAGTAGATAAGATCCTTCAGTCTGACAGATTGCTCAAGTTGGTGTGAATGTGAAAACCCAAAAAACAAACCCCCTTTCATGGTGGTGAAAGGAGAACTGAGGTTGAAGAACAGAAAACAGTGACACAGAGGTCACCTCAGGCTCTGGCTCAGGGACTGTCTCATGAATAAAGTGTGCTATGTGTGGTCTGCATTGCTGGTGATAGTTGGAGGCAGAGGCCAGCTAAAATTTCAGGTGCTTTGAAGAAAAATAAGTTATCAACTTGCCATCCCTGAGATGCTGAGTAGGAAGATGGAAGAAACCGGCTTCTCTTGACCAGGTCAATCTATGGAAGTTGCTCAAAACATGGTAAGAGCCACAGTTATGCTGTCTTCGAATGACCATACTATCCCCAGTGCTCTGTTTTTCTCCAGTCATCATGAAAAGCTAAAGAAAGTGTCTTAAGGCATTCCATTTAAATGAAGTTATTTAGGAATTGTATAGAAGTAACTTAAAAACACTCAGAATGTAAGCCTAAGAAGTTAAGCTTTTAATCACTTCCTTTAGTCTTCATTGTACTTTGACATCATATAGAAGAATGAATGAATGTGTGGTAAAGGTATCTGATACTGCAGGTTCAGCTGCAGCTCAGATGAAGCCTTGTTACAAGTACACCAAGTGAGGTAAAGCCCAAGGACATGGCAGCAGCAAAGTGTGAGTGGGCTGTTACTGTAAGAGGGAAAACAGGGAGCAACTCTCACAAGGAGGTCGCAAATGAAGCTTTAAAATACAGCTTCTGTGCTTTGGAAAACAAGTGAAAAGAGTGGTGGCTAAGGTTTCCTGTTTTAACATTCTTGTGTGTGTTCTGTGAAGTGCATTTTTCAAAGTCATTTGATGCAGCATTTGAGAATGGATAAAGTTTAGCTTTTTAAACAGCATTAAAGTACATCTGTCTGACAAATAAGATTTGACCTTGGGTTTATTAATGACACTGAGAAATTGAGCTGCTTCATTACTGCTAATGAAGAACTGGCAGAAGGGTTAAATTTAGATATAAAGTAAGCCTCTAGGAAGAAACTCAATGGGTCTCATTAGTATGTGGAATATGAGATCAAGAGTTTGGATTTTTGTGGGGGGTTTTGTGTTTGTTTGTTTGTTTGTTTAATTTTAATGCCATTTTCCTGATGTTTTGTCTTGTTTGTTTCCATAAAGTGTTCAAAATGGAGGGAGATGATGGTTGTGCTTTCACATCCTATGTTCTTTTTGTCTCTGCTTATGTGTTCATGTTTTCAGTGAAGGGAAAGGAACTTCAGGCACATAAAACAAAATCTTAAGATTGTCCTAACTTGTTTCTTGACTTGTGCAACTTAAGCTTGAGTGGTAGATGCCACTAGGTTGTTTTTGTTGCCAGTATTAGTCCTGCTCTTTTTAAATAGTAGAAGTGAATTTGTGTCATGATGTGAAGTACAATTGTTGGATGACCTCTACTCCATCCTAGCAAAAGCTGACCTAACTCTGAGAAAGGAATTTAATTCTGTGGGTTTTATTAATACTCTTCTAGTAATCTGCATGTAAATATATTTTAAACTCCATTTCACAAATATTAGGGCAGAATGAGACAAGTCAGGTGTTTAACCAAAACAATGGGACACATCACTGATGGATTTAGAAATAACCTTTTGACCAAAAATGCCAGCAGAGAGGCTGTGGTAAACAACTTTATACTTTGTGGAGGCTGCCTTTTTCTTGAGAAAAAAACAACTTTTGTTCCTTGAGGACAGATGTATTTCTATGTCCATTGCTTCATAACTTGTTTATCTGAAGTTTGTAGCTGACAGAATCTTTTGGGAAATATCCAGAGGGTAAAGCAGAAGAGGACAAGAAAAAGGGATAATAAGTAGGGAAATAAGAAGAGAGGAACAGCTGATCTCCTTTAAAATGGGAGTGGGGATGTCAAAAGCAAGAAAATGAGGACCGGAAGAGTGACATACGTAAGACTGAGGAAGAAGCAAAGGCAGGATGATGATCTGTAAATAAAAAGTGAAGAGAGGATAGATCACATCAATACCTGGAGGAGCTTTTTAGAGAAGGTATAAACCCTCTGTGTTGAAAAATGTATTTTAGAATTGGGAACGTCCACATACTTAGCAGAGAGACAAGAAAGTATTTAATTCTGTTGGTTTTGGCCCTTGTGAGAGCTGCAGAGAACACTGCCAGACTTAAGCTGTTGATTTTCAAGACAGGTGTATTCAAACTGAATCAGGTATACAGAAAAGCTGTTCATGTTATCTGGAAATTGGATGGCTTATCAGAGAACACTTAAAAGATTTTGTATGTTTGGATTGGGTAAATAAAGGCTAAGACAAGATATGATGGCTGCCCATAAATCTGTCAAAAAACTACAGGGACCAGAAAAGTAAGATGTTACATAAGCTAAAGGTCAATATTAGCAGAGTTACCAGAGGTTGTGAACCTTTCCAGTTTGAGAAAAGAAGTGATGTGTTTTTTCTGCAGCACCCAGAGTCTAGAATGGAATCAGAATCAGTCAGGGTTGGAAGGGACCACAAGGATCATCTAGTTCCAACCCCCCTCACACTAGATCAGGCTGGCCAGCGCCTCATCCATCCTGGTCTTAAACACCTCCGGGGATGGGGCCTCAACCACCTCCCTGGACAACCCATTCCAGGGCTTCACCACTCTCATGGTGAAGAACTTCCTCCTCACTTCCAGCCTGAATCTCCCCACCTCCAGCTTCATTCCATCCCCCCTAGTCCTATCACTACCTGATACCCTGAGAAGTCCCTCCCCAGCCTTCTTGTAGCCCCCCTTCAGACACTGGAACACCACAATAAGGTCACCTCGGAGCCTTCTTTTCTCCAGACTGAACAGCCCCAACTCCTTCAGTCTGTCCTCATAGGAGAGGTGCTCCAGCCCTAATATGTATGTACTTTATGCTCAGATATCTGAGTCTCAGACTCTGAGAGGATGAGTATAGGTTACTGTGTAAAAGTATCCCTCATCTCAAAGATGTTACTCCATCAACCAATTCTGTTGTAGTCAATCTCTAAAGTTTGGGTTTCTGTCCTTGGCTTACTTTGTACGAGATGTGTAAACAGTGTCCTACAGACCAGAAATGAGTTTTCTGTTGTGAACATTTTCATGGATTTGAGGAATTTACTCACTCCTTCATAGAGTGAAGCAGAACCTCTGCAATTTCTCATTAAAAGGCAGAAGGAAGAGCAACTTGTTTAGGCAAGGGGTTTTACACAGCTGGAGTAAGCAAAACAAAGGCACTTAGTAGTAGTGTGGTCAGTAACTGCACCTCACTGTAGTGATTATTTGAAGAGTCTGGGTATAAGTGGAGAGAAGGAATAACAGTGGAGTGAGTTGGTCTGTGTGGCGTACTGGCCCTTAGTGGTTTAATTTAAGCAGCCTGATTTGGACAGTTGAGCAAATTCAGCCCTCTTAGATGTGCATGAGGGCTACGCAAGTCTTTTCAGGCCACTAGCAGTTGTCAAGGGAGTCAGCCACCTTGCTGCTCTTGCTTAATAAATATGGCTTAATAATTAATTTCCATCTGGAGGAAATGTTACTCTTCCTGTCCTAACTTGGATGAGGAATTTGCTGAATCAGATGTACCTTCAGGAGCTAAGCTTCATTATTGCTAATGAACCAATTAAGGAAGTATTGCAAGGGGGCTTTGCTTTTTCCGAGAGATAATGCATTTGAAGTTTTGGTACATGGCTGCACCGTGTAGCTTTTGTTTCCTGGGCTGTACCCTGGATATTATGCATATGACACTAGTTGATTCTAGAGGTGTTGGTCAACAGCTGGTTGAAGATGAGCCAGTGTATGCCCAGGTGGCCAAGAAGGCCAGTGATGCCCTGGCCTGTATCAGGAATAAAGTGGCCAGCAGAACTAGGCAAATGATTGACCCTAGTACTCTGTACTGGTGAGACTGCACCTCAAACAGTAGATTCGGTTTTGGGCCCCTCACTACAAGAAAAACATTGAAGTGCTGTTGAAGGGCCAGAGAAGGGCAATATAAAGCTGTTAAAGGAGTTAAAGAATGAGTCTTATGAAGACTGGCTGGGTAACTGGGGTTGTTCAGCCTGAAGAGAAGGAGATTTGGGGGAGACCTTTTCTCTTTAACTGTGTGAAAGGAGGTTGTGGTGAGGTGGGGAGTCTGTCTCTTCTCTGACATAACAAACAATAGGACAAGAGGAAATAGTCTCAAGTTGTGCCAGAGGAGATTTAGGTTGGATATTAGGAAAAACTGCTTTGCCAGAAGCCCTGGAACAGGCTGCCTAAAGAAGTAGTGGAGTCACCATTTCTGAAGGTATTTAAAGCTGTGTAGATGTGGTGCCGAGTGGCATGGTTTAGCAGCTGATTTGGTACGGTTTGGTTAATGGTAGGACTTGATGATCTTAAAGGTCTTTTCTAGCCTAAACCATTCTGTGTTTCTATGACACACAGCTCGGTTGGAGAGTCAATGATGAAATGTAGCAACCACAAATAAATAAAACATATTAGCTGCTGATACTAATGGAGGATATTGAGCATTGTTAATAGGGTTTCTTTTTATCCTTGTGCAGCAACTCTTGCATCAGTTTTTATTTTCAATTTATGAAGTCTTCATTATCTTCTATAAGCTATGGAAATGGCTTGTCATAGTCCAGAGTCTTCTGACCCTCTCTTAATTTGTTTGGTTGTTTTTAAATGGTGGTAGGTTATCAGATTGCAGTTTCTTTTCTGCCATTGAAAAACCTGTGGCAGCAGTACCTTTGCCTAGAAAAGGCACTTAGAAGAAATGTAGAGAACCTACCTACAGTGAAAGTGATGCCCGTATGAAAGATGTTTAATAGCAATTAAAAGAGTAAAAAGTAGATTTGATGTTTAAAAGTTCCCATTTAAAAGGAAAATTACATGTTGAGCTGTTTTATTCAAGACTGAATTTGGAGTTAGGGTGTTAGTAACTGTGGTAGGAAGAACAATATTTAATTTGTACTTATGACATAAAATGATGAAGAAATTTCATTCTTTGTCTTGATTTAATGATAAAACATGTATCTAATGGGATATCATTCTCCCCATAAATAAAAGAGAAATTCTATATAACCCAGTGAGACTGGTGACCTCCATTTCAAACCCCCTACTTTTAATCATACTACAAAATTTTCCATCTCTCTTTTTGAAAGAATCTTTTCAGTTTTCATCTCAAAGACAGGAATGTCTGGCTAAGAATATACTCTTTATTCTTTCCCACAATGTTCCTCCAGTTACAGTTTAATCTTATATTAGGTTTAGTTTGCCATGTGAGCAAAGCAGCAATATCTTGTTCACAAAGCCCAATCTGTATGTGGTTACATAACACACTTGTGCTTCAAGTATCCCCAAACATAATTCAAATGTTGCTAAATCTAGCTGTGCAGCAATGTATCTGTTTCCTGTTGTCCTTCAGGTTCTGAGGGTGCATCAGTAGAAGTCCAACTGCTTCTCCTTTACTGTGTTTTGTCCAGACTAGAGCACAATGTTGAAGTTTTGAGGTATTTGGCCACATTTTTACATGAAATGGTGCATGAGGAGAGGTTTATTTGAGGTTTATGTCTGTCTTCTATTGATGTCTTGAATTGCTTTTGGTATAAGTTAATAAAAATTATTATAAATTGGTTTGTAGCTACTAGCCACCACCTGTCTTTGAAAAGAAAGAGACATCCCCACTGTAATACTGGTACAGACTTACTTAGGAGAGTGGGTGAGAGAAGCCTTTATATTACAGCTTCATATTCTTTAGAAATGGAAAAGACTGTCAGAGAGAAAAGGCTGGGCTTTGGAGAACTCATTGAATCTGAGTTTTCAGCAGTAGATCCTAGAGGAGATGGCATGGATTCAGCTGTAGGACATACCTCCCACTTATCTATGGGTCCAAAAACATTATCTAAGCTTATGCTTGAGCCATCAATCCTGGCCTGAACCAGGACAGATGTTGTAGGTGTTCCCAGTCTCATTCATGAATTATTGTATTTCCCAGTCTGACCTTGGATCTGACTTCTTACCCTGCTTTTGCCTGAGAATAATTGGCCTGTTATCATGGGTGTTGGGTGCCCTGTAGGTGAGCTTGCTGCCCAGCTGCGTTGTGGCTGTCATCAACCTCCAGTCTTCCCTTAGGGATCAGTGCAGCTCTAACTGCTCCATCCCACTGATCTTCACAGCCTTTTACTGATTTGTATGGCACCAATAAAAAGAATATTCCAATGACGAAAATCATTATCCTGGATGTTAGAATCATCCTCAGAAATGGTCTGTTCTGGTATATAAAGGAAGATGGAACATACAACTTAAAGTAACTCAAATCTTAGAATCATAGTTCCCTCATATGACCTATTCTGGAAGTTTCTGGAAACTTCATGTGGTGGGTTGAAAGGAAAGGCCCAGCTTTCCCTTCCCCACTAAGAAGAAATAGCCACAGCCAACTCAGCTGGTGAAGCAAAGGGGAAAATGCTGTATTTACAAAGCAATGACTGCAGGGAATTTATCTACACGAATATACAAATTTTACAATATGTACAGAAAATATACAGCAAAGAAACAAAAACAGGAATAGGACCCCCTAGCAGAGGGGGCTTCCCCCTGTACCCCCTTCATCCCCCTACCTCCCTTCTTCCCCAAAGAGGGTTAGAAAGAGAAAAGGGGAGTTAACAGGGCAGAGGGCCTAGTACAGGAGGGTTAGTTCTTATCTGTTATTTTTGGCCAGAAGCAGTCAGCTGGAAAAGGGTGAGTGAAAGGAAGCGAACTGCCCCAAAGTTCCAGCCACACCGAATCTTAAAATCATACTCCCACCAGATCTACCAATGAAATTCGTTTAGAATACAGTATATTTACAGAATATTCAGCCAGAGTGTCCCTTCCTTAAAGGCACAGCCTCAAACAGTCACACTTCACCAGCTTCATTGCCCTTCTCTGGACACTTTCCAACACCTCTTTCGTGTAGTGAGGTCCCCAAAACTGAACCCAGTACTCAAGGTAAGGCCTCACCAGTGCTGAGTTCAGGAGAAAAATCACTGCCCTTGTCCTGTTGAGCACACTATTCCTGATAAATGCAAGGATGCTGTTGGCTTTCCTGGCCAGCTGGGTGCATGCTGACTCATATTCAGATGGTTATCAACTGACACCCCCAGGTTCTTCTCCACCAGGCAGCTTTCCAGCCACTCTTCCCTGGAGTTCATGGGGTTGTTGTGACCCAAGTGCTAGATCTTCACTTGGCCATTTTGTGCTGTATCCCATTAGCCTCAGCACTTCCTGAAGGTGGTGCACTTATGTGAAGGCAATATTTCAGTTTGAATAAAACTGAGCAATCCTCAAATGACATGATACTTCCAATTCCAAAGACTCAACAGGGAACCTAATTCACACTGAAGGTAATCCATTACAGCTCAGTGTTGGCTAATCTTCAACTGAAATCAATAAATCAGCCTGGACAGGGAGAGATTAGCCCAGTTAGAAACATGTACCTGTGATGTTTGTTTTTGTAGTCTTTTTGAGAGGTCAGATAATGGAGACATCACTTAAAAGCAGGATAAACATAAGGCTTCTTCCAGTGCAATAGCCTTTTTCTTTCTTAAATGGGAGCATGATTTTAGCTTTAGAGCAGCTGCCAAGTAACTGGTTATGTTTATATCCAATATATCAGACATGGCCAATGAAAACTTCAGTATTCAAACTTGGTTTATTGAAAGCAGAGTGTAGATTTTTTGAGTGCAAACATCGATGTTCCAGTCTGCTTTACAGAAGGCGGTGTTTTTATCAACCTCATTTGCTTTCCAGGGTTTGTTCCAATTATATCAGCATGGCTTCAACATTCCAAATGAAAGCTGGTTGTGATGCACATCCGTGAAAGAAAGATTTCAATTTGAATAAAGCTGAGCAAACCTCAAACAGTGTGCCACTTCCAATTCCTCAGATTCTAAATGCAACCCAAGTGTGTTATCTCCTAAGTCTTTGTCCACAATGACAATTTATTCTGTGGTGTGAACATATTTGTCCATAAACCCTTTTTGTCCAGGCTGTTTCATGTAAATGTCAATTTTTTTCTCCTCCACTGCCTTGTAACACAATAGATTTGCTAAATACCATGGTTTCATCTTCCTTAGATGTGATTTTGTTGTGTGTATCTTCTTTTCTCAGGGCAAAGGGGATGTTTTGATTCCCAGCCTTGTTTTCTACATCCCAAGTAATGGTGCCTGCAGTAGTCAGAGGTGCCATCACCAATTCTGAGAGACCTGGAGCTGTTTAGCCTATAGAATAAAAGATTGAGATGGCATCTTCTCAATCCTTATCAATATCTAAAGGACAGGGGTCAAGAGGAAGAGTTAAAACTCTTTTCAGTGGTGCCCAGTGACAGGACAAGGGGTAAAGTGCACAAACTGGAATATGGGAGGTTCCATCTGAACATGAGGGAAAACTTATTACCTGTGAGGGTGCTGATCACTGGCTGATCAAAAAGATTGTCAAGTCTCCTTCTCTGGAGAGATTCCAAACCCATCTGGATGTGATTCTGGGCAATGCGTTCTCTGTGACCCTGCTTTAGGAAGGAGAGTTGTGGGGTTGGACCAGATGATCTCCATAGGTTACTTCCAACCCACTCCCATTTTGTAATTCTGTAGTCACTAAGGCCATTGTTTATGCCAAACATTTTGAATTGGAACTTCTGTTGAGAAGTATCTTTGTCCTCAAAAGCAAAAAGTAGGTTGCCTGTTCTAATTCTAAGAGCCTGTAGTCTTAGTCTTGCAGAGGAGAGAGAAGTACATGAGGAAATTTATGGGTTGTGCTCTGCTCCACAACAGATGTGGTCATTTGGCTGTAGCTCAGAAAATTTTCAGGAATCTCATTAGAAAAGTGAGCCCAAATGCATCACTGTCTGGTAGCTGATGGCGATTTCCTACATTGTTTTTAATACAGCACAATTTTTATGCAAGAAGGCAGAGCCAGCTGTGAGGCAGATGGAGCCACATATGTTTCCACAGCCAAGAAGAAGGTTTGTGTACAGAGCAGCACTCTGGAATAAGGCTGGGTGAATGATACCAAAGGTTATGCATATAGAGATGTCTGGATTTGTGGATAAAGTCACTTGGATTGTATGGGCGATTGAGCATTTTTGTGGTAACTTTCTGGCTATATTAAGAGTTTTTCTTGCACTGGAATCTCTAAAGCAGTAAATAGTAAAGAAGTACTTGGACTATTCTGTCTGAATTCAAGAATATTGCATGACTTGTGCGTATTGTCTCTTTCCCAAACTGGGGGCGGCTGTGTCACCTTCCACTTAGCGCCTTGCTGCCATCACCTAGAAAAGTTTAGAGTGAAAAGAGACACCACCTTCTTTTCCTATCTTGCTTGCTGCAGCACTGAAAAGTACTGCAAAATGAGATTAGAGCTGCTGCCATGCTGAGCCTTCAAGATCTCCTGAACATGAGGATGAATTCTTTGAGGCCTTCTTTTCTGCCCTAGATAAATCATGACATGGAAGAGTTGTAGAAGCAGGAAATCAGGGAACAGTCACCAGTCAGGCTCTGCTTGCTTGCTGTAGTCTTAAGTAGAGGGAAGAAAGATTATTCAACAGTGCTCTGGTTCCAGTTAGCAGTACTCTGGAGCACTGGTTAAAAAGCAGTTACAAGCAGGCAGGACAGGTGGAGTACATGGCATCTCAGAGCCAACATGGGTACATGGAATTAATGCTGCCTTCAATGTGAGTTAAATAAAGTAATGTTCAGACTGTTCTTCTTTGTTATAACTTCCTTCATCGATTTTTTTTTTTTTTGCCTCTTTGGAGAGAATGGGACTAAAAAGATTTGTTCATGTCTCAGCTGTAACAACCTCTTATACCAAGATAAAATTAGGACAGTGCTGTAGAGAACTGAACTCCCAGAGTGCATGCAGCTAGCAACTGTTGAGGGTTGAGCAAATACACCAAAGGTAATTTGCAGATAAATATCTCTATCTTTCTAACAAATACCCCTCTCTGCTTTGGTCAAAGCTTCCTTCTGTAAGTAAGAATAATCACTGCAAGCAGAGAGAATTTCAGATGAGGGAGTAGACAGTAAAGTTTACAAAGCCAAATGCTGTCAGTAATCCTAATTGTAAAGATTCCATTCTTTGGCTATTCTGTAATTTCCAAAGTGATTTTAAAAATTAATATAACATTTGAGGACAGATGTTTTAGATCACTTCCAATTCATCCTAGAACAAATCACAGGCATATGAGCAATTAGTTGTTTTTATTTCTCTATTAGGTATCACAAGAACTCCCTTGCAGAGATGTTAGTCTTTAGAAATACTAAACATCTTCAAGCTGAAATGGAAGAGCTGCAGATAACTGTCACTTGCAAAAAGCAGGCCATGTCATCTTGGCTAAGACTAGTCTGCAAGGGATAGATAATGTTATCAGCACATCTAGTTCTTGAAAGTAGGGGCTCTACAGGCCAAGGGATTCTGCTTGTATTGTAAAAACATCTTCAAAAAAACTTCAACAGGTAAGAGGCTGAAAACTATTTGAGTTGAGCGGTAAATATTAGCATACCTAGCAGGTATCAGCAGGTCAGTGCCAAAAAGTGGAGGCAAAATTCAGGAAGATGAGTTAGGGAATGGTGCCCCAGTTCATCTGTTCACTTCCTTCCAGCCAGAGCCCTGCTTTAAACAGCCAATGAACAAATATAAGAATACAGATTCTGCTTTGTGATGTTGCATACTTGGAATGTTAGGTGAGTTGGGAAGTGTAGGAGCCCTTCCTCCTGTTGCAGTGTTGTCCAAGAGAATGTGCCAGCTAAACTGTGGGGGTTTTGCTGTATCCTGTAACATGATTTATTGACTGCTTCTGAGAATAAAAAATAATGCTGCTTTCCCCCTGTGGTAGATTATCTCACTTGATTTCTAACCAACATTTAATAATCTTATTTGAATTGCGTACTATTAGATACTTTACTGTAAGTTCTCTAGATTCCTGCTTTGGGAGGAGCTGTTAGAAAGGTACTTAGCCAAAAGATATGATTCCCTGAACACTAGATATTTTGGCACCTATCTATTCTTGCTTTCTACCCCTTTGGCTTAATTTTTATTACTGCTGTGGTCTGGTGGAGACAGAAGGTACTAGAAGAGCTGTGATATTTGTTCTCACATGGCCTTCCTGGTAGCCAAGCTGAGTAGCTGTTGCACCAGCAGCAAGTTATCCTGCTTGGACCCTGCTGAGGAGAATGGGAAAGGCAGAGCTACTAGATGTGGAGTAAGAAACAACAAAATACTAAGCAATGTATTCTATCTTACATGTATTGCAATAAATTTGTCACAATATCATGGGAGTTTTTAATTGTCCTTAAGGATGTAGCTGAATTCAAGCTACTTGATTTGCAATCAGCAGTTATGTCATCTCAGTATACTGAATGTGTCAGCAGAAATGTTTGACAGAGCTATACTCTGAAGGCCAAATGAGTGATCAGACTTTATAGGGGTAGTGGGAGAAACTAGCTCTTTATTTTAGGAGTTTACTCTGTCCTTCTAGGAGGGTGCAGACAGTGACAGCAGTGAATACCAGTAACACCAGTGCAGCATTGTCCTGCCTTCATGGACTGGATGCTTAATTTGCACTACTCACAGTTTCTAGTATGTGCACTCTCAGCCAAGATAATGTGTGAGGCAGCTCATCAGTTTTTAATCACAGACAGCTAGGGCAGGAAGAGAAACAAGCCCTACAGTATTCATGCTATATATGGAGAGTATCATTAGCAAACTTGCTGAGGGTACAGTCTGTCCCTTCATCCAAATCTCTGATGAATATATTGAATAGGGCTGGACCCAGCGCTAACCCTTGGGTCACAGGCCTTCCAATTAGTATGTCCCACTGACCATAACTCTGAGCCTTTGATGTCCATTTTATGTAGTTCTATAAAACTTGTATTTTGAATGAGACATACTATGGGCACTTAGAGTCAGATATGCACACTGGTCAAAATTAAAGGTATGTCTCTAAGTTTTCCTCAAAATATCAAAGTCTAGCTTTTAAACTAGGTCATGATAAATATTGATTTTTGCAGGTATGTATTTGCATCCAGTATTCCTGAATTTATGATGTATATAAACCTAGCAGAACAAAGCCTTAGTGATCTATAATTGTGCTATTAAAAATGCCAGTCTGATATTTGAAAATGTATATCTAAAAGCAGATATTCTTATTACTATTCCTTACGACCCTGTAAGAAATATGAAAGGCTAAGTTGTAGTGCAGTAAATACACTCTCAATAAATCTCTGATGGATATGAATGCCAAGGGAGAGGAGGATTAGTGCTGTACCATCGGTTTTGTTGAGATGTACTTTGAAGAATTAAGAACGTGGAAAACTGATTCTTGTTATCAGCAAAATCCATAAAGCTTAGGTTCAGTTGGAAGGTTCTGCTTTCCCAAGAAACATTTAAAACCCTATTAAACACAGGAACCCAAAAGATAAGACAGATGAGCTGAGACTTTTTGCTTCCCTTTCCTTTTGTCCTCCTTGGCTGCTGACTATGGCCATGCTGTGACTCACCAACCGCTTTGCAGGGCGATAAAAGAGTATATAGATGTATTGATAAAAGCACAAATACAGGCTGGTCAAAGAATGGATAGAAAGCAGTTCTGAGAAGGACATGGAGGTGCTGTCTGACAAGAAGCTCAGCATGAACTGGCAGCATGCTCTTGCAGCCCAGGAAGCCAACTGTATCCTGGGCTGTGTCAAAAGCAATGTGGCCAGCAGGTTGGTGGAGGGGATTCTGCTCCTCTGCTCCACTCTGGGGAGACCCCAAGAACATGGAACTTTTAGATTGGGTCCAGAGTAGGGCTACAAGGATGACCTGAGGGCTGGAGCACCTCTCCTATGATGACAGGCTGCAGACGAGAAGGCTCCAGGAAGACCTCCTAGCAGCCTTACAGTATTTGAAGGGGGCCTATAGCATAGCTGAAAAGGGTCATGTAGTGATAGGGCAAGTGGTAATGGCATCAGACTGGAAGTAGCTGGATTTAGATTAGACATTAGGAAGAAATTCTTTACCATGGTAATGGTGAGGAACTGGAACAGGTTGCCCAGAGATGGTGTGGGTGCTCCAATCCTGGAGGTGTTCAAAGCCAGGTTGGTTGGTACCTCGAGCAACTTTGTATAGTAGGAGGTGTCGTTCACCATGGTAGCAGGGTTGAAATCAACCAAGGTCCCTTGCAATCCAAACCATTCTATGATTTGTTCTCCCAGATTTTTTCACCTTGCCACTTTTTTCTCTCCTAGCAGCAGTCATTGCCATGACACCACAGTGTGTTTGTCTTGTACTACCTGTGCAACATCAGTTTTTCTCTGCAGATACTACCTTTGCTGAGAACCCCAAAGCTTTATATTCCGTAGTTATTTTTAAGTGACAGAATTGCCACAACATGTGACAGTGAAGGCTAGCTTGGATGAAATTTGGCTTCAGGTTATAACCTCTGTAACACAAGCAGAGAAAGAATAAATGACAAGTTATGGATGGGCAGAAAGTCAGACAGCTTGAATCCCAAGCTGATGTGTTATTGCTTCAGGGTTTTGTTCCTGACCATTGGAGTACGTTCACTTTCAGTGCTTTGTTTTTATTTGACAAATGATTCTTGCTTTGTTTGCTTTTTGTGCAAGCAAGTATTTTGTTTCTCAAAAGCAGCAGGAGAACTTAAAACAATTTAAGAAAAGGAAACTTGTTTTATGGAGGAATGGCAAATATGAGCGATTATATATTAAAATGTTTTCCTTACCTGAAAAATCCTGAGAACAAGAAAAATGCAGAGAAAATGGAGAAAAACTCAATGCAATGAGTGGCTAAAGGCCTTGCTCTCATTAGTTTGTTTGATTTCAAGAAGAAAAAGGAATTTATGAAGACAGTTGTTTGAATTCTTGATTTGCTAATACTAAGGGCCTGCTGATATCCTTGAGAAGAAAATCCTTGGTAGGAGTACAAAACAAGCCCAGTGCTTTAATCTGCATTGGCAAAAGCTTTGCACAAAATGTCTGTGAAAAAAAGGAGAGCAAAAAAGTTGTTGTATGGGCTGCCTAGAAAAATAACTCAGTGTTCTGCGTCTGATATGGATGAAGTTAATCTTAAGCAGTTAGATTTGATTGACCTGTGGTGAGTTCCCTTAAGAGTTTGATTGCATCTCTAGTAAAGCTTGTATTTCATTCCAAAGTTAGATTGTATGTTTCTCAACTGGAGATATATTTGTGAGCTTATCTAGGAAAAGCACATAAAGGTTATGGGCAGTAATCAGTTCTCCAAAAGATCACAAAATGGGAATCTGAGTTTAGGCCAGAAATAATACTAAAGCTGTAATGTAGGTGCTTCCCCTCATTTTAACATGGAACATGCTTTGGATTTGGCCTTTATGTTCTGCTTCTTATCTGACATGCAACAGCTCTGAAGAAAATTGTTGGGTCAGCAAGTCATGATAAGGCAAAGCCTTTTCATTTTCAGCCAGTTATCCAAGTCTTTGCAGCTTCTATCAAAGCAAGCAAATCCACAGCATCTACTGAGCATGAAGGTCGATCCTGAATGCTTACAAACCACCCAGCATAAAGACACCCAAATAATCCCTTTGGCTGCTGCTAGCTGTGATTTAACTCTAACGTACCTTCACCTATTTCTCTCTTGTCTCAAAGTTACTGTCTGCCAAGCTTTGAACTGTACTTACTAACTGCATGTGAACCCAACTTCAGCTAGAAGCAGACTCAAACAGTGGTAGAAAGGTTCAGCCTAAAATGAGGTGGCTGTAGCAAAGGTGTATTTGACTAGAAGCAGATAAGGACATGCTTTATTAAGTGTTAGGCTTTTGTGCTGTCTTCCAGCAGGGCAGAGATGGAAACTGTAGCCCTTTTTAAAAGCAGTAATGCAATTATATGTTTTATAAATGCTTTTAAAATATAATTTGGTGGAAAACAAAACCACCAGAAACAACAAAACCAACCAAACAAAAAAATTAAAACAAAACTGTGGTAGGTTGAGAGAGGGCCTAGCTCTCTCTCCCCCACAGAGTGAGAAACCACAGCTAACTCAGTTGGAGAAAAGCAGACTATATTTACAAGCATATATGGAAAGCAGGTTATATACAACACAGTATATTCAGGTATTTACAATATATACACAGAGATATACAGCAAAGAGAAATAACACAACAAAAATCCCTCCCTGAGGAGGGATCCCCTCCCTGTAACCCCCTCTCTCCCCCCCTACCTCCCTTTTCCCCCAAAAAGGGGTTAGAGAGAAAGAAAGGCAAGTTATTAAGGAAAAAAATCATTATAAAGCTTTCAAAAGCCCATGCAGGATTAGTTTTTGCTTATCTCAAGGTCAGCTCCAGCTAGTTCGCAGAGAAGCAGGCAGGGAGAACAGGCTGAAACCCAAACTCCCAAACCAAACTCCGAAAAAATTCCAACTGCTCTACAATTTAAAGTTGCATTTTGTCCATCCACCAATGAAATTTGTTTAGAATATCAGAATGTTTTTGTTCTAGTACCGAAAACATTTAGCCAGTGTCCCAGTACTGTCTGTTCCTTAAAGGCACAGCCTCAAACGGTCACAGTCCACCCCTTTCTAAACAATTCCATTGGCTGTTCGTACTGTCTATCCAATATAAAACAATATTTACAGTTTGTAAGTAAAGTTCATAGTCCGTTCTGGCTATACTCAGATGTAGATGATTCAGAAGTCCAAGAAAATAAAAAAAAAAACCAAGAAAATGGAAAACAGTTTGTGTCTCCGCAGACGAAGCGAAGAAAAGGGAAACAGGGACTCTCAGTTGACTCAGGGCTCTCAGGGTTCTCAGGGTTCGTGCACCCTAGATTCCTCAGGGATTCTTCCTTTGGACGCGATGTATCTGTACAACAGTGTGAAATTAAACTCTTTCAGCTAAAGTTAAATTCCTTTGTGGAATACACTGAATTTCTCCATTCTCTTGCATTACCCAATAAGTGTGACCCGGACCTTCTGCTGAAACCACCCCTCGGACAGGTTTAGCCTCTCCTGAGGGCGAGAATACCCAAACAATTTTACCTAGCAGATTCTTTTCTCTAACAACAGGGACTCTATCACCTTCTACTTTCTGTAGCAGATCTGAATGTGCCGGTCCAGCTCGGTTCACTGAACCTCTACTATTCACCAGCCAGGTTGCTTGTGCTAAATGTTTCTCCCAGTTTTACAAGATCCAATCCCCATGGCTTTGAGAGTGGTCTTCAACAAACCGTTGTAGCGTTCAATCTTCCCTGCAGCTGGTGCATAGTAAGGAATGTGGAAAATCCATTCAATACCATGCTCTTTTGCCCAGCTCTTAATAGCAGCACAAATGTCACAGTCATGGATGACTTGTGTGATAGCATCCATGGAAATGTCTATGGATCTGTCACGAGCCCACTGGTATGTTGCATCTCTGCCTTGATGTCCTGATGAATCGTGAGCCAACCGAGCTAAGAATATCTCACCTCGGTGTTTCCAGTCGAGATCAAGTTCAGAGTCCTTGTCTACCTGAGAAACTCTTGCAGCTAGATCTGCCTGATGGTTGTGCTGCTGTTCCTCAGTAGCTTTGCTCTTAGGAATGTGAGCATCAATGTGTCTCACCTTCACTGGAATTCTCTCGATTTGATCAGCAATGTCTTGCCACAGTTCAGCTGCCCAGATGAGTTTTCCTTTCCTCTGCCAACCATTCTTCTTCCAGTTCTTTAGCCAACCCCATAGAGCATTGGCTACCATCCATGAGTCGGTGTAGAGATAAAGCTTTGGCCATCTCTCACGTTCAGCTACGTCAAGAGCTAGCTGGACAGCTTTTACCTCTGCAAACTGACTGGACTCTCCTTCTCCATCCTTCGCCTCTGCAACTCGGCGTGTTGGACTCCACACGGCAGACTTCCACCTTCGCTTGTTCCCGACGAGACGACAGGAACCGTCTGTGAACAAAGCATATTTCTTTTCATCATCAGAAAGGTCATTGTAAGGAGGAGCTTCCTCAGCATGAGTTACTCTCTCCTCTGGAGGCTTAGCACAGTTGGTATCTTCAGGCCAACTTGAGATCACCTCCACCAGACCAGGTCTTTCAAGATTTCCCATTCGAGCTCTCTGTGTTATCAGGGCCATCCACTTGGACCAGGTGGAATCTGTGGCATGATGTGGTGTGGAACCTTTGCCTTTGAACATCCAATTCAAAACTGGCAATCTGGGAGCTAAGAGAAGTTGTGATTCAGTTCCAATTACTTCAGAAGCTGCTTTTACTCCTTCACAGGCAGCTAGAATCTCTTTCTCTGTTGGAGTATAATTAGCCTCTGAACCTCTGTAACCTCGACTCCAGAAGCCAAGAGGTTGTCCCCGTGTCTCACCTGGAGCTTTTTGCCACAAGCACCAGGTTGGACCATTGTCACCTGCAGCCGTGTACAAAATGTTCTTAATGTCTGGACCATCTCGGACAGGTCCCAGACCCGCTGCTTGAACTACCTCTTGCTTTATCTGGTCAAAGGCTGCCTGTTGTTCAGGTCCCCAGTGGAAACTGTTTCTCTTTTGAGTCACATCATACAGAAGTTTCACAATCTGGCTGTATCCAGGAATGTGTAGTCTCCAAAATCCCACTATTCCCAGGAAACGTAGAGTTTCTTGCTTGTTCGTGGGATTGGCCATGGTAGAGACTCTATTTACCACATCCACTGGAATGTGTCAGCGTCCATCCTGCCACTGCACTCCCAGAAAATGAATCTCTGTGGTAGGTCCTTTCACCTTGTCTCTCTTGATGGCAAAACCTGCATTCAGGAGAATGTCAATGATTTTGTTACCTTTCTCGAAGACTTCCTCAGCGGTTTTAACAACAAGGAGTGGTAAGCCTAAATAATGTGGTAGGTTGAGAGAGGGCCTAGCTCTCTCTCCCCCACAGGGTGAGAAACCGCAGCTAACTCAGTCGGAGAAAAGCAGACTATATTTACAAGCATATATGGAAAGCAGGTTATATACAACAGGCTGAAACCCAAACTCCCACACTCCCAAACCAAACTCCAAAATAATTCCAACTGCTCTACAATTTAAAGTTGCATTTTGTCTATCCACCAATGAAATTCGTTTAGAACATCAGAATGTTTTTGTTCTAGTACCGAAAACATTTAGCCAGTGTCCCAGTAGTGTCTGTTCCTTAAGGCACAGCCTCAAAAGGTCACAAAACCCATACAAAACCCCCACAACCCAAACCAAACAAAACCCCCCAACCCCAAACAAACAAACCAAAACAAAAAAAACCCCAGTCAGTCTCATTATCAGGGCACTGCTGGGGAAGGCAGTAAAAACACAAGATGTATTTCAAGGCTTCTCAGCACTGGGGTGAGTGAAACAATCTGAAGCCCCCCCGAGAGTCATGTGCAAGGCACATATTGGGCAGATAGCTACAAAAAGCATTGTAACAGCGCCCTCTAGCAGCTACACGTGCATCGGGGATGTAAACATTCACTACTGCTACTTTTAATATTGCTGCTACTGCCACCACTAAGCAGATCTTATCTTGATGGTCTAGCAATTGTAGCTTTAGGAAGGTTGCTATGTGTTTCTTCTGGTGACTAAGTATGTGGATAGGCACAAGCTATTAGTGTATTTTATGAAATCTGAACTATAATGCATGTTATAATCTGGAAAAACAGTAGTTTCATCTCTCTTGCTTGGGAAAGAGTGGCTGGAGAGCCCAGTGGAAAGGGACCCTGGGGTGCTGGTCAGCAAGCAACAGACATGAGCCAATTTGTACCCAGGTGGCCAAGAAAGACAGCAGCATTCTGGCCTGTATCAGGAGTAGTGTGGCCAGCAGGACTAGGAAATGGGTTGTCCTTCTATACTCCACACTGGTGAGGTCTTGTGTTCAATTTTGAGCCCTCACTATGAGAAAGACATCAAGGTACTGGGGTGGATCCAGAGAAGGGCAATGAAGCCGGTGAAGGGTCTAGAGCACATGTCTT
This sequence comes from Dryobates pubescens, assembly GCF_014839835.1. Classification (NCBI taxonomy): domain Eukaryota; kingdom Metazoa; phylum Chordata; class Aves; order Piciformes; family Picidae; genus Dryobates; species Dryobates pubescens. Next base: position 1,738,912 of record NC_071624.1, on the reverse strand, counting down.
CTGATGAGCAGCTGAGGGAACTGGGGTTGTCTAGTCTGGGGAAGAGAAGGCTGAGAGGAGACCTTCTCTCTATATGTAATTCCATGAAGGGATGTTGGGGCAAGGTGGGGGTCAGTCTCCTCTTCCAGATAACAAGATACAGAATGAGAGAAAATGGCCTCAAGTTGCATCAGAGGAGGATTAGGTTGGATGCTAGGAAAAAAATATTCCCCAAAAGAATTATCAAGCCCAGGAACAGGCTGCCCAAGGAAGCAGTGGTATCACTGTTCTGAAAGTGTTCAAAGCATGTGTAGATGTGGTATTTAGTGACATGTTTGAGTGGTGGACTTGGCAGTGTTAGGTCAACAGTTGGACTAAACAGTCTTGGAAGTCTTTTCCAAACTTCATGATTCTGTAGTATTTTTTCTTTACTCCAGTCAAAGTCACTTTGACAGGGCTTGAAGACAGAAGTCCATCTGGAGCCTAGGTAATGAACAGGATTGTTTCTGCTGACTTCATGGGGCTTTGGCAAAACAGTCTATATTAAACGGAATTTTGTATTTCATAAGCTTTAGACACAGAATTAGCTCTACCAAGAATTTGAGAAACTAAATACCCTTTGTTAGTCTGGCATTTATTTTTAAGATTACTTTTTTGTAAAGATGGAAAAAGGCTTTAAAAAAGAAAATAAAAATAATCCTGCAGATAATTTCTAATATTAGTAACAAATTATATAACCTCTGTTGTGTGAGTCACAAAGAAATCTGGATCAGAGATGTCATTTTCCAAATAATGGCTGCTTAGAAACTTTCCATTCATATGCTGCTTGGGGTTTTTTTGCAGATTTTGGCTCAAACAATGCAAACTTGATATCCAGTCCTTGCATTCTATTTAAATCACAGAGCTCATTTTCTCAAGTTCTTCTCAAACGGAAGAGTTAAAAATGTGTGTGGCAGTGCAGGGAAAGAAAAACCAACAACACTGCATCACTTCTGCTGACCACCCTTATTTGAGTCATTAGAGAGAAAGACCTTGGAGTCCTAGTAGACAGCAAGTTATCTACGGGACAGCAATGTGCCCTTGTGGCCAAAAGGGCAATGGCATGCTGGGATGCATTAAGAAAAGCGTGTCCAGCAGCTCTAGGGAGGTTCTCCTTCCCCTCTACTCTGCCCTGGTGAAACCACTTCTGCAGTATTGTGTTCACATTTGGGGTCCCCAGTTCAAGAGACAGGGATCTGCTGGAGAGAGTCCAGTGGAGAGCTACAGGGACTGGAACATCTCTCCTACAAAGAGAGATTGAGGGGCCTGGGGCTGTTTACTCTTCAGAAGAGAAGGCTGAGAGGGGATCTTATCAACATCTAAAAATATCTGAGGGGTCGTTGTTGAGATGAAGGTGCCAGTCTCATTTCAGTAGTGCCTAGTGATAGGACAAGGAACAGTGAATGCAAGCTGGAACAAGAATCCACCACAACACAAGGAGAGACTTCTTTATGGTGAAAGCAATGGGGCACTGGAACAGGTTGCCCAGCGAGGTTGTGGAATCGCCTCCTTTGGAGACTTTCAAAACCCATCTTGATGCATTCCTGTACAGCCTGCCCTAGGTGATTCTGCTTTGGTGGGGGGGGTTAGACTTGATCTCTGGAGATCCCTTCCACCCCTTAACATTCTGTGATTAAAGAGAACAAAAAGGCTGTTAATAAGCTAGAGATACTTCAGAATCATCCCATCTGAAAAGTCTATAGAGTAATTCTGTGGACAGGAAAGGTTTCTGCTTCCTCAGAGAGACAGGACAAATGAACCAACTAATCTGAATGCAAAACACAGCTGAAATGGGCTGTCTTTCATTCAGATCTCAATGCAATAGTGCTCAGTTGGTCATGAGAGCTTTCCAATTAGGTGTTGAAGTCAAAAGTGCATCTAGAAGTGCTGTCCAAGGGTTATCAATATCAAACATGAAGTATTTGCATCAGAGATGAAAGTTCCTCATCTGTTTTAAAACACAACTGCACTTATCATGGAGAACAGAATAATTTCACAACAGAATTTGGGATTCAGAAGAGTCTCTAGTCTGTGAAAAGTGTGGACTGAACAAAAAAAATCACTGCCAGCATTTAGGAGAATTCCAACATGAGTGTAGATGATTGCTGCATCTCAAGAGGAGATAGGACTGAAGTTTGTGAGGCTCCATCACCAGAGAGGGTTGCATACAACCAGATGAAATAGAGAAATGTGTGCTGACATCCTGGACAACCTTGTAGTGCAGTGCTATGTTATGCTGTGATACTATAGGTAAGCAGATCAATCGTGATCACAGTTAAATAGACCAAGGATACTTGGACAAATGTAATTGATAAGGCTGAGAAGGTTCAACCTATTTATTTCTCCTGTCACAGAGGGTGAACAAATATTTGCAAATGTATAGATGGAATTGCTTTCAGTAGTTCACAGCTTAGTTTTGACCCTCCTTTTTCTGCAAAATACAATACCCTAGAAGAGACATTTGAAATCATGCATTCATGTTCACAGTAAACAAAACATTCCTCACAGCAGGAGTCTCCAAATGTCTAAAACCAAACCAAAGCTATATAAATTGTTTGACCTAGCTCAGAGTAACACCAGGATTTACCAGACAGGTGTTGTTGCAGGTGTTTAACTAGAGACATGGGATCAGATGCAGCTGCTTACTGAAAACTTCTGACTCAGTCTCATCTACCCAACTTGCTTAGTTCTTGGAATGACTTACTAGCAAAGAAAGGAGAAGGATTCATTTTGATCATTAAAGATTAGCATCTTGTTTTTCCCCCTTCATTTCTATAGGAAACAGACAGAAAGCAGCAGGCTGGTAATGCAGCAGGTTGGATGGGGCCTTTCCAATCCAAACCATTCTATGACTCCATGTAGATGGGTGCATGTCCTGTATACAGTGGTGCTGTTTGCTGGCTAAACAGGGAAGGAAATGTAATAGTGTAGTCATTTCTCAAAGTGTTAACAAAATAAGATCCATGCTTCACTGATCTCATGGGCATGCTGAAGTTGCTCTGACAACAGCAGTTCTGCTTCCTGGTATAATCCACTCTGATCTCTGGTTTTATTTATATCATAAATGTACTTTGTGCACAAAATGTGCTGCTGTGATGGCATTACCTGGCCACTAGATTGAGAATGATAGCAGCCCTTGATAGAAAGAAGATATGGTGGAAATAGTATTGTTTCAATTACATTTTTAAGAGATTTTTTTTCCCACTCTGATTCCATGCTCTGCTCTGTTAGAAATCAGAAAGTATGTTTAGCTTTGTGACAGATTCTCATTTTACTTGCTCATTCCAGAGTATATCCAGTGGCATAAATGCTGTGAATGAAAACAACTACCGAACTTTGGACCTTGAAACAAACAGTATGTGTGCAGCCCCTGAACATTTTTTAACCTCCTCTGCAGTGGTTTCTAGTGTCTTCATATGCTGAGGCTGGAATGTTCAACCAATGTGTTCCTGAAGCTGGCCTCACGGTTGCAATACCACAGAGGAATACCCAGTCTGCATTTAGTACTCTGTGCAGTAATGCTTAAGTGACTTGCTTAATTGAAATGTGATGCCCAGTTCTTTGTGTCACTATCATCTCCAACCAGGACCAGTGTTGATCCTTCCCAAGAGGTAAAGAAACCTAACACAGACCTTCAAAACTCACCTGGATGTGATCCTGGGCAACCTGCTCTAGGTGAACCTGTTTTAACAGAGGGGTTGGACTAGAGGTCCTTTCCTACCCACTGTGCTGAGATTCTGTGATTAGGAGTAAAAGCCCACAAAAACAAAGAAACCCCTAAAAGGAAGTTCCTCTTCCAGCATTGTCATATGTTTTACAACATATATTAACAGAAGAGTGAGCCACCATCTCAACAGCTGCAGATCTCCACTGTCTTTGAAAGTTATGCCTAGTTCACAGTGGTGAAGCTGTCCTACTCTTCTAACATATAGTTATGCATATGACTTTGGGTACTGTTTAAGGGAAGTTTAGAAGTGAAGTCACTGAAATTAATCCTATTAGGTGGATGAATATTTCAAAAGGCAGCATAATTTTATGATTGATGCTGTGGGCCCTGCAAGCTCAAGGTAATTAGATTTCATGCCTCACTTCTTGTACCTGAGCTGTTGCCTAAAGGACAGCAGAATTTCCTCCAGTGCTCATCAGTCCAGTCCTGGCTGGAGACTCTCTGGACAATTCACTTGGCAACTTCCCAGTATTTTGTTTTCCTGCTTTATTGATACATGCTCTAAACCCTTATAGGTAATTTATTTAATTTAGCTCAAGGAAATCAGTTCTGTGACATTCAAAAGTAATCAGGTCTATCTTGGATCTTAGACATTATCCCATAATATTTTTATTTTTTTAAAGTAAAATAGATAGGCCTTTAGGAGAGGTTATAATGTTGGCAGAATAGTTCCTTTCTGTGAAAGCACATTAATCAGTGAAGGGTTTGTGCGAGCTCTGAGGAAAGCCATACTCTTGGGTGCAGTATGGAGGAATGGAAACAGCAGTTGGCAGTGCTGCAAGTGACATTAATAAAGTCTTGGAATTGGATCTCACACTTATCTAGACAGTATCCACTTCTGTGCAGGTGAATCTTTCATTTCTTATATCCAGCATCATGAAAACAGAGTCAGATTTCCTCAAATACGCATAAACATGCAAAATGCAGATTCTAGAGAAAGTGAGAGCTAGTCTATTCTATGTGTCAGCCAGATACACTCAGTGTCATTTCTGTGTAGTGGCTCTCAGTTCAAGCAATTGTGTCCTGTCCTTTTTTGATCTGAGTCATTCACATGAAGTGCTTAAATTTCTTTGCAAATAGAAACAAAACTGACACCGATTTGCGGGGGGAAAGTCACTTTACTCCAATATTTTCATTATCCTCCCATGAAGCTAGAGTAGATTAGAACAAACAATCTAAGATTTCTCTTTCTTTTGCATGTTCAGAAGAATTGCATATAGACAACTTCCATTCATTTCTCTTGGATTTCTCCACAAAGAAATATGAAGGAAGTAAAATTTGAGGCACATGCTCCCCAACTCCCCCAGAAGAGAGGATGCTATCAGAGAAACTGAATGGGATGTTTTAGAACCTCCTGCTCTTTTTAATTGATTTAAACTAAAAGATCGAACTTTTATGAAGCAACCACGCTAGTTTGAATCACTCACAGGGAGATGTTTGTCAGTCAGCATTCTTGGAGATATAGTATATTAGGAAGTGCACACAGAAACAGATAGGACAGAGAAAAGGAAGGAATTAGGAAAGTTAAAGTCAGTCTTATGGCCTTGGGAATATTTTTCATTTTATCAAGTGAGCTAGTCAATAATCCTCCCTGCCTTGGTAGAAAACGGAGAGCTATGGGATGGCTGTAAAAACTGAGCATGAACAATGTAGCTCTAGTAAATGGTACACATCTAGGAAACAGTATCACGTATCTTTCAGATCTGTTTAGTTTCCCTCTTATTTACCTTCTCTTACTTCATCTACGTCTTTTGGATGCAGACAGCAGAACTGCCTGCTCTACATAAGATGTGGGCAAACCGAGGATTTATATAGCAGCAAAATAGTGCTTTATTTTCTGAAGCAAAATATTTTGCTCCTTACTTCTCTTTATATTCCACTCAGAAGTCAGAGTCCTAGAAAAGCAGCTGGTCATGGATTTACTTCCTCTGATTTGGATGTAAGAAGCAAAAATACATCCATCCTCAGATTGAGTTAGGCAGCATTTACGCCTCATGTAGTATAGGCCCTTCAGTAATTGGCAGGCAAAGATGAAATAGCAGCTGCACTGTTGCTGTACTTGAAATCACTGGTTCTTCACCATTCTTCATTTTTTGTCTCATTATTTCCCTGCAGGACAGTCCATCTGATGCGGTAGGTGGAAGATGGTAGATGCTCTTTGGTGAAAGTATCTCTCATAAACACATGATGTCTGTTTATGACTGCTTCATCATGTTGAAGTAGCACCCAGTACTCTTAGCATAAAGAACTGGAGTCTGGACAAATAAAGCTGCAAGTCGTCTCTGTACAGTCTGTCTTGATGGACTAATTACCTCTTTGATCTAGGTAGAGGTAGAAAGGAGCTTAGTACCAGCAGTTCCTGAGAAATGTCTCTGTGAATTATAATAAGTGTTTAATTAAAAGATTTATTCAATCTCATTGCCAGAGAAGGTCTGTGTAGACCACCTGAACAAAACAGAACAGTTTGTTCAGAGCACCACTCTCAAAAGCATTGGTTGGGGAATTACACTGACAAGTGTTTTGGCTGCAGTACTATATGCCTTGTTCCTCATCCAGTTATCACTTCTCTTCAGATCATGTTGCCAAGCTCTCAGCCTCACTGTTGATTTCAACAACCTACTGTCCCAGGTCACTGAAGGGCAAGGAATGCTCCTTCCACTCCTTGTTTCTATTTATATCTTTCCCTGTCATTTGTCTAAGCTAGTGTATGCTCCCAGTTGCCCCGTCTGCATTAGTGCTGTAGCTGGTCCTAGGTAGAAAGTCTATTTGTTTTACTTTTCTGCTTGCTACATAAATGGGATAAGGAGCATATGTAGATATTTTAATGTCTTTACTGGGTCCTCAAGCACCTTTACAAAACACTGAAGCAGTCCCTTCATCTGACTTTGTTACCAAATAGACTCAGATTCTGGACTGGTTGATGGTGGCACTTCTAACTCTTCCCATTTATTTTGAATTGTGTTATTTGAAGGTCAAGGGAGCTGGGGTTGTTCAGCCTAGAGAAGACAAGATGCCAGAGGGACCTTGTGGCTGCCTTCCAATATCTGAACGGGTCCTACAGGAAGGCTGCAGAGGGATTATTAAAACAGGTGTCTAGCAACAGGACAAGGGGGAATGGTTTTAAGATGATGGAGAGCAGGTTTAGACTGGATCTTAGGAAGAAGTTCTTCAGTATGAGGGTGGTGTGATTCTGGAATAGGTTGCCCAGGGAGGTTGTGAATGCCACCTCCCTGGGGGTGTTCAAGGCCAGGCTGGATAAGGCCTTCAGCAGCTGGTCTAGTTGAGAGGTATCCCTGCCCGTGGTGGGGAGGTTGGAGTAGATGATCTCTAAAGTCCCTTCCATTATGTGATTCTTGTACTTCACTTCTCAGTCTTCATTCACATTTTCTGTTTCAGAGTTCATGTTAAGGCATGAAAATTTAGGTGGAACATGTTAAGAAATGGTAGGAACCTCCTGCTTTGCTTTTAGATAAAGAAGATTCATCACTGAGACTTGTCATTATTAAGTGTTTCAGATCTCCCTGTTCAATTGCAGCTCTCAGACTGTGCTTTTTGCTGTGCTGTCTAAGCCCTGTAATTCCGTGGCAATTAGTTCACAGGAAATTATCATAAAGTCCTAGAAAGAGAAATATTGTCATTTTATGTTCTTCTTTTAATCAAAACCAAACTCAAAACTAGCCAGTGCTGGAGATAATGTAGTGCAAAAATGTCACACTTCATTCATTTGCTGTTAAATTTTAGAACTGTTCAGTAAGGCCATTACTGCCTGAGCTCATGTGTCTTTGTTTTGAAAAAGCTTCTGCAGTTTGTTACTTTTTGCAGCAGTTTTGAGAGCTACGTAGTATTTATCTAGAATGTTATGAAAGCAGAGCTAACAGTTTTCCCCAGGGACTATATGAATGATTAATCCTGAGAATTAAATTGTCTCTCTGGAGGTGAGATAGTAAAACATTTCTATCTGGGAAGAATCATCACTACAAGAAAGGGACATGACCAGAAACAGAACACATCCTTCAGTGCTAAGTGTATCTCTTGGCTCTATGTTGCGCTTGGACTTAGAGTGCTTTAGACCTCTGTGTGACACAGTACTACTTACCTTTTGTCTGGTGATCAGCTGGAGGAAATATGCTTTAACTGCCCTTTAAAATGTCATTTCACAGGAAACCAATTTCTGGGAAAGACCTGAAAGTGGCAATCCTAATGTATCTTATAGCAAGTAGCTCCTACATGGAAAATACCATGCTGTAGACTAACAAGCTAGTGCCAGCACAAGTCTGTCAAAATGGGTACAAATATCTAAACCAATATGACATTCACAAAATGTTGTAACTTTGAAATGCTTTTTCAGAGGACAGTTATTTGCAGATCTGTGTTAACAAATAGGAGATTGTGTGTAGATGATGTTTTTTCTTGACCTATTGATATTTGGGGCATTAATTGTTCAGGAAAGAGGCAAATAAATAATGTATATAGAAATATTTTCCTGAAGTTCAGACAGACATACATCCTACAGTGCATTGTTACTTATCTGGAGTTATAGAATAATTTTGTTCTTGTTTGGTAACTTGAATAATGGAAAAATGCAGATGTAGGTTCTCAGGTTAATGAAGAGATTCTCCAATTTCCCAAGATCCACTACCTTTTGTTGTACTGCACCACTAATAACTCAGTTTTGGGGACCATATTTATTTAAATCCTCTTGTTTCCAGGAAAGTGTATGTACTGATAAAATTAATCTTGTACATCTGTTAGCCTCTTGTGAAGCAGTTACACAAGAACACCTTGCCCTCTGCTGGTGGAGGAAGTGAGGCTGACCATAGGCCTTGCAAGAGCTGTTAGGAATTCCAGTATTTAAATACTGAAAAATGAGCAGCAGAGATCATCACACAGTTACCTCTGACAGGGGTCAGGGGAGCAACAGAATTAATGAGCTTGGAAAAGGTTCTAAATAAAACTGATTACTTTATGCAAATAATTGAAATAGTTTTGAATTGTCCAGGAGAAGTGTTTCAGTATTTCTAGTAATCTTGTCAAAGTGTTCTTTGTTACAAAACAAAAGGAGAGGCTAATAATAACATATGCCCTTTAACCTATTACAGAATCACACAAGTGTGCTGCAGCACTGCTGTAATCGGGCTTCAGACTGGAAAAAGAAGTGTAGCCAAATTCTAGCCAGGAGATTTATAAAAGCTTACTTTGAAAAACCTCACTCTGTGAGATTAGTATGTTAATTTAGGATAATGTTAATTCAGTTAGTCGAGCTCAGTGCTCAGCTACTTTACACTAGAATGTGTCTTGGTATTTCTTAATACCTCTTCACATAATCAGAGAAGCATTAGAGAAGCTCCAGGATTACTGACGTGCTGCAGTGCCCCTGATGATGCTTTTGGCTTCCACATCACATATAATTCCCTTTTGCTTGTTCCAAAATATTTTCAGGCTTAAACAAGTCAGAGAAATGAGTTGCTGAGCTGCTGGCAAGCTATGTGCTCCTTGACCCTTTGGAAGGGTCATGCCAGCACAGAGACAGGAGCTGTGTCTAGAGAGCACTTTGCAAAGTGGGAAGGTTGTTTCTTTTATGCACAGCTGAGCACTAGCTGGTGTGTAAAGGAAAGGGTGCAAATGGGGCATTGCAGATGCATGAAGTGGTTGCAGGGGACCATATATGTGGTCACATCAGTAATTTCCACTCACAAACCTGGCAGCTTGTTTGCTGTGCTAGCTGTGTGATTTTTTGCACTGGCACAGGTTGCCCAGAGAGGTGATAGAAGTCCCATCTCTGGAATGGGGCTCTAAGCAACCTGATCTAGCTGAAGATGCCCCTGCTGACCACAGTGGGACTGGACTAGAAGAACTTTAAAGGTCTCTTCCAACCCAAACCGTTCTATGATTCTTTTCAAGAAGAGTACAGGCTGTTAGTTCAATACAAGTTCTCTCTTTCCAGCACCAAATCCTGCCAAGCCAGCCCTCTCTAAAGAGAAGCTACAAAGAAATCATGGGCCACCTGCACAGGTAAAACTGCAACCTTGGAAAAAAGCTGGCCAGGCACATCTTAACAGGAGTTTTGCTTTGACCCTGGCAGGGTTTGCAGAACACATTATGCTTTCCAGCCCTCTGATGTGCTATGGAGGGCATTAACCACAGGGAGGCAGGGCAGGCAGTCATTAGTTACCGAGGATATCTTTCAAAATGCCAAATGTTTCTGGACTTGGCACATCCTAAAGATTAAAAAAAAAAAAAAAAAATAATAAAATTGCTCCTCTTCCTATTAATGGCATATTTTGCTTGTATGTTTATAGAAAGAGGCAGAAAAAGGCTAAAAACAGCTGCTCAGATGCCCACTGAAACAGTGAGAGTTGGGGTGGAGTTGCTTGATTTGTTTTTAAACATAGCTGAGCTGGTGAATAAAGGAAATGACACAATGAAACAAGGTGATGTACACTGTGGCTTTTTTGGAGACCACATAAGCAGTCCCATTTAGTAATTTCCATGCCATGACCTTAAAAAGGCATTTAAAATTTACATGCAAGGATACATAGAATACATACATAGAATACATACATAGAATAAACCAGGTTGGAAGAGACCTTCAAGATCATCGCGTCCAACCCATCAACCAATCCAACACCACCCAAACAACTAACCCATGGCACCAAGCACCCCATCAAGTCTTCTCCTGAAAACCTCCAATGATGGCGACTCCACCACCTCCCCAGGCAGCCCATTCCAATGGGCAATCACTCTCTCTGTATAGAATTTTTTCCTAACATCTAGCCTGAACCTCCCCTGGCGCAGCCTGAGACTGTGTCCTCTTGTTCTGGTACTGGCTGCCTGGGAGAAGAGACCAACATCTGTCTGTCTACAACCTCCCTTCAGGTAGTTGTAGAGAGTAATAAGGTCACCCCTGAGTCTCCTCTTCTCCAGGCTAAGCAACTCCAGCTCCCTCAGCCTCTCCTCGTAGGGCTTATGTTCCAAACCCCTCACCAACTTTGTTGCCCTTCTCTGGACTCATTCCAGCAAGTCAACCTCCTTCCTAAACTGTGGGGCCCAGAACTGGACACAGTACTTGAGGTGCAGCCTAACCAGTGCAGTGTACAGGGGCAGAATGACCTCCCTGCTCCTGCTGGCCACACTGTTCCTGATGCCTGCATCAGGCCCTCCTGGCTGCCTGGGCACACTGCAGGCTCATGTTCAGCCTACCATCGACCAGCACCCCTAGGTCCCTCTCTACCTGACTGCTCTCCAGCCACTCTGACCCCAGCCTGTAGCTCTGCATGGGGTTGTTGTGGCCAATGTGCAGAACCCGGCACTTGGATGTGTTCAATCTCATGCCCTTGGACTCTGCCCTTCTGTCCAGCCTGTTGAGGTCCCTCTGCAGAGCCTCTCTACCCTCCAGCAGATCAACTCCTGCCCCCAGGCTTGGTGTCATCAGCAAATTTACTGATGATGGACTCAATGCCCTCGTCCAGATCATCAATAAAGATGTTAAAGAGCATGGGGCCCAGCACTGATCCCTGGGGCACACCACTAGTGACTGGCTGCCAGCTGGACGTGGCACCATTCACCTGGGCCCTCTGGGCTTGGCCTTCCGGGCTCGGCCCTCCAGCCACTTCCTAACCCATCGCAGTGTGCTCCCATCCAAGCCATGGGCTGACAGCTTGGCCAGGAGTTTGCTGTGGGGAACGGTGTCAAAGGCCTTGCTGAGGTCCAGGTAGACTACATCCACAGGCCTTCCCACATCCACCAGGCAGTCACCTGATCATAGAAGGAGATCAGGTTGGTCAGGCAGGACCTGCCCTTCCTAAACCCATGCTGGCTGGGCCTGATCCCTTGGCCATCCTGTAAGTGCTGTGTGATTGCACTCAAGATGACCTGTTCCATAATCTTGCCTGGCACTGAGGTCAGGCTGACAGGCCTGTAATTCCCTGGCTCATCCAACCGGCCCTTCTTGTGGATGGGTACCACGTTGGCCAGCTTCCAGTCATCTGGGATGTCTCCAGTGAGCCAGGACTGATGAAAAATGATGGAGAGTGGCTTGGCCAGCTCATCTGCCAGCTCTCTCAGCACCCTAGGATGGATCCCATCTGGTCCCATGGACTTGTGGGGGTCCAAGCTGCTGAGGAGAGCTCCTATCTCCTCCTCATGGAACACAGGGAAACTATGCAGCTCCCTGGCTCCTTCTGCCAGCTCTGCAGGCCAGCTGTCTGGTAGACGTTCTGTCTTGCTAGTAAAAATTGAGGCAAAGAAGGTGTTAAGTACCTCTGCCTTTTCCTCAACCTGTGATACAACATTTCCCTCCATGTCAACCAAGGAGTGGAGGTTGTCCCTACCCTTCCTCTTGCTATTAATATATTTATAGAAGGACTTTTTGTTGTCCTTCACAACAGAGGCCAGTTTAAGCTCCAAATGTGCTTTTGCCTCCCTTATTTTCTTCCTGCATGATTTGGCTACATCCTTAAACATTCCGTGGGTTGCCTCACCTTTCTTCCAAAGGTGATACACCCTCCTTTTTTCCCTTAGGTCTATTAGAAGTTCATTACCCATCCAGGCTGGCCGTCTGCCCCGGGGCTCATCTTCCAGCACATTGGCCCAGCCTGTTCCTGAGCCTTCATCAGTTCTTCCTTGAAGCAGGTCCAGCCCTCCTGGACCCCTTTATTATTAAGGGCTTTTTCCCAAGGAACCCTCTGAATTATTTCCTTGAGCAACCTGAAGTCCACCCTCCGGCAGTCCAGGGTGGAGGTCTTCTTGCTGCCCCTCTTAGCTTGACCGAATACCGAGAATTCAATTCTCTCGTGGTCCCTGGCCCCTAAACAGCCTCTGACCACCACATCCCCAGCAGCCCTTCCCTGTTGGTGAAGAGGAGGTCAAGCATAGCCTTGCCCCTGGTAGGCTCACTCAGCACCTGGGATAAGAAGCTGTCCTCCATGCACTCTAAGAACCTCCTAGACTGTCTCCTCTCTGCTGTGTTGAGATCCCAGCAGATGTCAGGCAGGTTGAAGTCGCCCATGAAGACAAGGTCAGGTGATCTTGAGACAGCCTTAAGCTGCCTATAGAATGCTTCATCAACATCATCCTCCTGTTTGGGTGGTCTATAACAGACTCCAACCAGGATGTCTGCCCTGCCGGTCTTCCCTCTAATTCTTGCCCACAAGCACTCAACCTGATCGTCCCTAATCTCCAGCTCAATGGCATCTAGTGCCTCCCTGATGTACAGGGCCACCCCTCCACCCCTTCTTCCTTGCCTGTCTCTCCTGAAGAGCCTGTAGCCATCAATTGCAGCGCTCCAGTCATGTGAGTCATCCCACCACGTCTCTGTGATGGCCAGTACATCATAACTTTCCTGCTGAAACAAGGCTTCCAGCTCCTCTTGTTTGTTACCCATACTTCGTGCGTTAGTGTACAATGCAATTACAAAGGATGCTGGAGGCTGGAGGGAGATCTCCCCATGCCCTCTTTTCAGTTTTGAAGCTCTCTGCTCAGTAGGATTGAAGCAAACAGCAAGGTTCCTCCTCACACATCATATAAACAATGACTTTTAGAAGTTACAGTTTACTATAGCTTCCTCTTAGCTAAATCATTTATAGTCATTGCATTTCCAGTTTTAAATTGAGCACAGGCCAAGATCTGCAGCACATTCCTCTTACAGCACTAAATCAGATGCCAGCTTTTTCCAGAGCAGCTTCCTGCAGTCTGTTCTGAAATTACACCCCCACCTGACGTTTCTGAGGACAGTGCTGCTCCATATCACAAGAAGGGGTTTTGCTTGCAACCAAATAAAAAACGAGCAGAATCTGCAGTGGTCTTCAGCTGCTTCAGTTCCCATTTAATTTGATTGTTGGTTTGAGAATATTTAAATGTTTGGCTAAGAATAGTCGCTCTTGATAATCAGCGCTGGTGGTTGTGATAGGTCCTTCTGCCTGTATTAATGCCATTGAAATTAATTGTTTGAAATACAACAGGCTCAACTGGTGGCACTTGGAAGAGCTGAGACTTTTATTCCTCGAGTACTGTGTCCAGTTCTGGGCCCCTCAGTTTAGGAAGGAGGTTGACTTGCTGGAACGAGTCCAGAGAAGAGCAACAAAGTTGGTGAGGGGTTTGGAACATAAGCCCTACGAGGAGAGGCTGAGGGAGCTGGGGCTGCTTAGCCTGGAGAAGAGGAGACTCAGGGGTGACCTTATTACTCTCTACAACTACCTGAAGGGAGGTTGTAGACAGACGGATGTTGGTCTCTTCTCCCAGGCAGCCAGTACCAGAACAAGAGGACGCAGTCTCAGGCTGCACCAGGGGAGGTTCAGGCTAGATGTTAGGAAGAAGTTCTATACAGAAAGAGTGATTGCACATTGGAATGGGCTGCCTGGGGAGGTGGTGGAGTCGCCATCACTGGAGGTTTTCAGGAGAAGACTTGATGGGGTGCTTGGTGCCATGGGTTAGTTGTTTGGGTGGTGTTGGATTGGTTGATGGGTTGGACGCGATGATCTCGAAGGTCTCTTCCAACCTGGTTTATTCTATGGATTCTATGTATCTCACTAGCCAGTTACTGTTATACTTTACTGTTATACTATACTGTTATACTATACTGTTATAATTTAATTTTGCTCACACTGAGTAATGGGAGGAAAGTAATGAACTGTTCCCACAATAGAATCCAATGCAACTTCCAGTAACAGTGCAGCATGTGTTGCACAACTGGCAAGGCAGTTTTGTTGTACCTGATGACTAAAGGAATTGCTCAGTTAAGATTTTCTTATACGTTCTGTAATGGTTACTGTTCTTCTAACATCTTAACTTTTCTCAGGCCCAAAAGGACATGGGAGGTGTTACAGAAGGAATGCTGTTATGCAGGAGCACTGTCCTCTGAGTCTGGGGCTGTGTTATGGGAGTTCTCCACGTCTGGATCCAAATTAGAGTACAATTATTTAAGTGTTTGGACCCACAGCCTCAGCTCTTTCCAATCTGGTGAGAAGATTCATGGCAGAGGTCCAAACTGAGTGACTTAGATGTTAGGACTGGTTTTAAATCAAAGTTAATGTAGCTTTTTTCCTAAATTCTCTTGCCTAAGCTGGTAAATGACCTTCATTTACATACCTTGAAAGAAGCATGAATCCTCCTAACCACATTAGAAAAACCATCAACAAACCCCAAATTAACAAAGGACAAATAAAAACTGTACTGCTTCTAACCTACTGTCTTTGAAGATTACTATTTACTGCCATGTCAGAATCTGAAAAACTTCTTACAAAGACTGAGAAGTAGATTTTTTTCAATATATCTTTGCAGTAAATAGTAACTGAAAGCCTTTTGATGCTGCATCATTTAATTCTACAAATGATTCCTCACAGACACTTTTGCTTGTGGCACTGAACGCAAAATAGAGTTGTTTTGTGAATAACACTTATTTTACAGTGAAATTACAGAGCATAACAGAGTGCTTCAGAAAACACTGTTTTCCTCACCTTTCCTTATCTGATGACTGTGAATTTCATTAGGCATCTGACTCCTAATATAAAGGATTTTTAATTAATGGTGGGTTTTTTTACAGTTGCATGTTTCTTGCAAACTCTCTATGGGTGTTTTCATTATTCTACTCCTTGCTTAGCTTGCTGTTCCTATGTAGGAAGCTGTTCATGTGGTCCCCCACCAGTGATGTAGCAGGGAAGCAGGAGTCAATGTGAAACATCCGCCTTTGATCATTGCTGGAAATCCGTCATGTTCCCAGGGCCCTTACTCTCTCAAAGAAAGAAAGACATGGTAAATGAGGAAAGGAACTTCACAGGGCTTTTTCTGCTTCATTTTCCATCCCCTTACTCTCAGAGCAGCTCTGCTTTAGAAAAGCAATTTGCTCAAATTCAGAGTTCTTCTTTTCTGCTCTGTTGGCCCTCTGAGGGGCCATGACATAACTGTCATTTATGCTCGTTTCCTGCTTATGGTATTAGGACCTTTCAGGTTCAATATTCACATTTGCCTAAAGTCTTTGCTACATCTGCTAAGTAGTGAATAATGAGGTTGCCAATAGAGCAGCACTTTGTTTCGTGAGGAAAATCTGCACTGACACTTAGCTGGGAATCTATTTTGAATTTTTCTGGCTATTGATCTACATTCTGAAGTGCACCTCAGATCTTTTGTCTCTTGACCTGATCATAATTTGTAGTCCTTCATTTACTATGAATTAAAGGATCATTTCCAGTAAACCCAAGCATACCCCTGGACTGTTGCCCGATTTGCTGTAAAGTACTGTAGCTGCTGTTTTTCAGAAAGATGTTTAGTCTTAGATCCTTAAAATAGAGGCCTGGGGCCAAATACTGACTTCATTTACACCATGATAAGTCTAATGCAATTATTCTGCTTGTAGTGGAGCTCTACTTTCTTGTTACTCTCTCCCTCTTTGAGATTTGAAGAATATTTATCAGGAGTAGTAACAGTTTCCCTTGAAAACATCACCAGGAAGCAGCCAGCAAGCTGAAAATATCACTTGATTTCCCCAGACTGGTCAATAAAAGGACAGCTCTATCAAGTGAGTTATTGCTTGGCCTCTGGTATCTAAAGTCTTGAGATCTGTGCTGAATCTAGCATTTTTCAAAAACTAAAGAAATACTGTCACCTACCTAACTCCATTTTTAGTCTCTTTCCTCATACCCATTAGACTCTTATTTTCAAGACAGAATCTCTATCTTCTTAGAGAATGGAAGGAAGAGGGAGTATTGCTCAGGACAGATCCTTAGCTGCATTTGCAAGTATGAGGTAAATGACATTGAGTGTGAAGGGAAATGGGGTGCCAGTGCAGAGGACACTGAGAAGTCAATGCACACATTAGAATTCAAAGCAACATTAGAATTCCTGTGTATTTTCTGTCCCCCCCCAAGACCAGGCCACAGATGGCTTGCAAGGTGCACCTCAGCATTTTGAATATGAACACAGAGCTGTCAGCTGATGCCTTGTTTCCTGCTGCTGGTTGCCGAGTCTGGCTGGTGGAGATCAGACAATTTTCCAATGTCAAATGGCCTGATATGCCTCCACCACATGCTTGTTGTTTAAACATACCCTCAAAAGCTCTGATTTGAAAGCATCACAAATATTCCTTGGGCTAAATCATTGCAGTTAGTGAGCATGGGTAAGGGAGACCAACTTCTAGAGTTTTGTTTTCCTTGTCACAAATACCATTTTAATTACCTCTCCTGTTGCCAAGCAGCACCTGGAATACTGATTTTAAACAAATATGCTGTCCGGGGCTTTAAAACTAATGCTTGTAGGTATTTGGGCTTGTTTTTCAGTTGAGGATTTGCTCTTATATTTCCAAGTTTTGCTTGAAATCTATGAAAGCTTGAAAAGTTTAGAAATGCATCACCTAGCATTAGGAACCAATCTAGCTAAAAATCAGCTTGTGTGCTGCAGTTCTGGCAGCAGCACAGGTGTAGAAGGACAAAACTGCCTTAAATCTACCTCTGTTGCAGCTCATTCTAATTTGGAATAGGAAGAAAACTAGTTGGTGGCAATCTCTGCGTGTATGCAGACAAAATAGCCTCCAGGTTAGCAAGTTTATGAGTTGAAAAGCATTTTGAACAACACTGACAAAAAGTGGCAGAAAAATCATTGTTCTCATTCCACAGGGAGTAAAATAGGCTGCACAAAGCCTTGGATCTCCTCTCTGTGCTTTGGACTGGGCCTTGAACAGTGTCAATATGCACTAGAGTCCTGGTTGTGCCTGGTCACCTCCCAGATGCTAATGTTGATCTGAAATACCACAGAGTGACTCACAGGGAATCCTAGCTACTGTCTGACCATGTGGTAGGGAGGGGCAGTTGTAATATGTCCAAAAATGATTATATTCTCTGGGTTTAAGTCAAGCTTTAAGAGGAAAATTTGGAAAAGCGATTGAGCTGGAGTTGTGTAAGGGGAGGCTTTGCCGGGGGAGTACAAAGACAGCAACCCAACTTCAGCATTTGCTTTTATCAGACTGAGACAGGCATTTGAAAATCCCAAGAAACTGTTCCTGTTTATGCTTTGTTTGTTAGAAATTGCTGGTCATTTTCAGATCTGCTGGTTTAAGGGCAGCACTGTGTGTGAATCCATGTACAAATACCTGTCTTTTCAATCCCAGTTTTCTAAAGCCTGGTTTTCTATTCTGTACAATCACTGCCTTAACACTTTTGTTGCTACCTTTCCCAGCAGTCCCTCCAAATGGATGCAGAATGACAGATGAAGAGTAATACAAAGGTAGCAGTCATTTCTACTCAGGCTGTTACAGTATCATGGTGTGGATCATAGATGCTGCTGTGACAGCCTATGCTTGCTGTAGACAGCAAACTTTAAACCAAATTAGGCAGGCTGTCTGATGGGACCGAGCCCCGGAAACACATTCTGTCCTGTGTTACTTTTCTGGAAGAAGTAAAATCAAGGCAATTTTTGATATAAGAGTAAATAGCTGCATCTGGCAATTAGGAGAATTGGAAGAATGGTGGAGGATCTGAAAGAAAGCTTGTTTGATGGCCATATTCTTTACTGCCTTCATTAAGTAGCTGTTATGGAGATGGAGGCACAGTTGTGCTCAGCGCTTGTTTACCAATGCAGATCCAGCTGGGAAAATGCAATCAGTGCTCCCACGAACAGGAGGTGAAGTTTCTGGGTTTGATACACATCTTGTTTGAAAAGTGCTGAAGCTCTACAATTCCATCTCTCAGGTGCATTTTCTGCTTTTCAGGTGAATTACACTGAATTCTGACATCCTCTTGAAGGCCTCCTGCAGGAAAGATGACATTTAAACCTGTATGTTACCCGAACCTTGATCACATCTTGTCTGCTCTTGAAATATATGACCCAAAAGTGCTTCCTTGTGCAGTAGGCACTCATCATGCATTTTAACCTCCTCCGAGAAAATTATGCAGGCCTCTGAGTTGCCTACATGAGTTATCTTCTATTCATTAGAAGGCTAAATGTTATTGAAATGTGTTCTTAATTATTCCCTGCTGAAAACAGTAGTGTTCTTGAACAAGTATTTTGCATTCGTTATGTCCTGCTGTTAGCATAGCTAATAATGTATATAATAATAAAATAAGAAACTATCAGAGCAGAATAAAAGAACTTATTAATATGACTCAATTTAGGAAAATTGTCACTTCTGGCTTTCACAGTTTATGACCAACATTGTCTGAATACTTCGAGCATGCATAATCTTTGCTATAGGTTTAGCACAGAAATAACATTGCTGAAATGTTCCTTGGGAGGCTATGAGAAAGATAGGGATAGTCTGTTTAGCAGGGCCTGTTGTCACAGGACAGTTGTGATGGTTTAAAACTGAAAGAGAGAAGGTTTAATCTAGAGGGAATGAAGAAATCTTACACAGTGACGGTAGTGAGAGACTGGCACAGGTTTTCCAGAGAGGTAGTAGAAGCCCTATTCCTGGAAACATTCCAGGTCAGGTTGGACAGGGCTCTGAGCTCTGTTGCAGATGCACCTGCTCACTGCAGGGGGATTGGACTAAATGACCTTTAATGGTCCCTTCCAACCCAAACCATTCTATGAGTCTGAGAAAGAGCAGCTGGAAAGACATCACCTGCTGTCCTTCTAAAATTACTTACTGTAATAGTACTTCACTTAGTGGAATTGATGTTGCCAAAAGCTTTCAAAAGCACTCTTAAGACATATTTCTGGAATTAATGGCTGTCAATTCAAACTGAAAATCACTACCCCTAGAAATTGTGGTTTTTCTTCAGTGTTTCCCCTGTATTTCACCTTTTCCCATTGCTCTCCCTCTGTGCACACACACATACTTTTCACTTGATTTCTCTCTATGGGAAACCAAAAGGTTTTTAAGAATTTAAAAGATAGTTCTGAAAAAGTGTACAATATTCAGAGCCTCTCTGTGGTAGGAAATCTAGAAGTATCAAAAGAGTTAGTGAAAATTACAGCCTTTTGTTGAGTTGTGTTTCTTCTGCAGCTGCATCATACCCCTTTGACTCACCACACAGAGTGCGGGTGATTTGCCAGCATGTCCAGATCTTTTTCCTTAGTCATTTCCAGCTGGATGCAATTTCTTAAATACATGGCGTTGCATGCTGTGCAATTAAATATCATCCAGTTTCTGTGCTGTCATCCCCAAGATCTTTCATTTAATTCTGTAGCTTATTTCAGGCTTCTCTGATGTTGATAACACAGCCCATTTTAGACATTGACAAATATTACTCCCACTTCCTTTTAATGGCAATGGCAAAATGAAACATTAAAGAGGTAGTCCCAAATTCAGACCTTGAAAAGCCCAGCAAGAAACCAATTTTCAGCCTTTTCTTTTTGGCACAAATTATCAGTTCCTTGGTTTACTCATGTCCCTTGCTGCTTTGTACTTATTGCACTAAATGTTTTCTTCAGATTGAAAAACTTTAAGTGCTGTTTAAACACAGCATGTCTAAACTACCCAGAATTTCTTATCACAGAAGATAGTAGGATGATGGCTGGAGGGCTGAACCCAGAGAGTGGTGGTGAATGGTGCCACATCCAGCTGGCGGCCAGTCACTAGTGGTGTGCCCCAGGGATCAGTGCTGGGCCCCGTCCTCTTTAACATCTTTATTGATGATCTGGATGAGGGCATTGAGTCCATCATCAGTAAATTCGCAGATGACACCAAGCTGGGGGCAGGAGTTGATCTGCTGGAGAGTTGAGAGGCTCTGCAGAGGGACCTCGACAGGCTGGACAGATGGGCAGAGTCCAACGGCATGAGATTGAACACATCCAAGTGCTGGGTTCTGCACATTGGCCACAATAACCCCATGCAGAGCTACAGGCTGGGGTCAGAGTGGCTGGAGAGCGGCCACATAGAGAGGGACCTGGGGGTGCTGGTCGATGGTAGGCTGAACATGAGCCTGCAGTGTGCCCAGGCAGCCAGGAGGACCAATGGCATCCTGGCCTGCATCAGGAACAGTGTGGCCAGCAGGAGCAGGGAGGTCATTCTGCCCCTGTACACTGCACTGGTTAGGCTGCACCTCGAGTCCTGTGTCCAGTTCTGGGCCCCTCAGTTTAGGAAGGAGGTTGACTTGCTGGAATGAGTCCAGAGAAGGGCAACAAAGTTGGTGAGGGGTTTGGAACACAGCCCTGTGAGGAGAGACTGAGGGAGCTGGGGTTGCTTAGCCTGGAGAAGAGGAGACTCAGGGGTGACCTTATTACTCGCTACAACTACCTGAAGGGAGGTTGTAGACAGACGGATGTTGGTCTCTTCTCCCAGGCAGCCAGTACCAGAACAAGAGGACACAGTCTCAGGCTGCACCAGGGGAGGTTTAGGTGGGATGTTAGGAGGAAGTTCTATACAGAGAGAGTGATTGCACATTGGAATGGGCTGCCTGGGGAGGTGGTAGAGTTGCCATCATTGAGGGTGCTTAGGTGGAGACTTGATGGGGTGCTTGGTGCCATGGGTTAGTTGTTTGGGTGGTGTTGGATTGGTTGATGGGTTGGACGTGATGATCTTGAAGTCTCTTCCAACCTGGTTTATTCTATGTAATTCTATGTAATTCCTGCCTTGCTGTTCTTCTGACTTGGTGTTTTAAATGAACAAGGAATATGAGATCTGAAGGATATGCTGCTGGTAATTTGATACAGCATAGTATCTTATTGTCCATTCATCACTTGGTCTGTGTCCTAGTCTTAGAACTGTAGAAGATACATCAGCAGGCTCTTGATTGCTTAGATTGCTTTTCTTCCTGTTATTTTCTAACCATGTGCAGGTTAGCTGACAGCAGCTTCCTGCAGCATTTCTTTCTGTGTCTAGGAATCGTAACATTGTAGAATAATTTGAGTTGGATGGGACCTCCAGAGATCATCTAGTCCAACTCCCTGCTCAAAGCAGGTTTATTGATATCAGATTGTGCCAGCAAATGTTCAGCTGAGTCTCAATCTCCTCCAATGAGGGAAAGAGATTCCACAACCTCCTGGCCAGCCATCATCATAGTTTGACCACTTTCATGGTAGAAATATTAATAGATTCATAGAATGATTTAGGTTGGAAGGAATCTTAAAATTCCTCTAGATCATCAACTTCCCTGCCCTGGGCACGGACACCTTCTGCTAGACCAGGTCACTCAAGGCCTCATGCAACCCAGTCTTGAACACCTCCAGGGAGGGGACATCATGACCTCCCTGGGCAACCTGTTCCAGTGTCTCACTAACCTCACTATATTTCTTCTTGATACCCAGACTAAATCTACCCTCCTCAAGCTTAAAACCATCTCCTCTCATCCTATCACTACAACCCCTTGTAAAAAGTTTCTTCCTTGGTCCCTAATAGCCTGAGCTTGTGGGTTGCAAGAGGTCATTCCACCCTAGAAGAACTTGCTTTTGTGGAACCCCACAATGTTCCTGTTAGCCCATTTCCATAGCCTGTTCAGGTCCCTCTGACAAGCAGTCCTAGTAGCCAGAATGTTGACGGCTCCTCCCAGCACTGTGTTCTCTGCAAACTTGCTGAGAATGCACTCTGTCCCATCATCCAAATCATTAATGAAGACATTAGACCATGCTGATTCCAACTCTGATCTCTGAGGGACACCAGTAGTTGCTGACTGCCAGGTAGACTTCACATAGATAGGTATTATTGAAGCCCTGAATATGCTTTGAGCAATTTAAGTTCCAGTTCCACTGCAAATGTGTAAACTGGCCGTTACCAGAGAGGACTTAATTGATCCTGTCTTTTCCTCTGTGACCTTTATTATAGACATTACTGAAAGCTGAGGCAATATTCATGTGTTATATTCATACAATATTCAAAGCACTCTGGTTTTTGGCAAATCAAATCTAGGGTGGTATTCTGTGTATAGGGACTGTTTGTACTGAGTTATTTCTCTCAGCACACACTCTGAGGGTGTAATGAAACATATTAGAGTGGTCATAACATGATTGCTCTATCCATGATAAGTTTAATTTAGCTAGCAGCAGTTAGAGTGCAGCAGAGATTTGGTGGCATGCACTCCAGCACACAAGAGCACCCATGTTAGAGCTTGCAATTGTCAGAGCTGGCTGCCATGTCTTCATGGTGAGCATTAACAGAGCCAGCAAGGTAAATGCCAACATAATGATTTCCCTGTTTTGCTGTATAGACACTTATGTCTGTTGCCATTAAACTGTTCATCTGCAGCCAGCCTACACATACCTGATGTTAAGAAGTTTCATGTTGTAGTTGTAGTTTGACACTTTTGGTAAGTAGGACATAGCAGTTCCTCTATTTTTATCCAGGAGTAAAACACAGTGTACAGAAGTAAAAAACAGTAAACACAGTGGCTGCTAAGACCTCACAGCTGTTCATCAGGTTACCAATTTCCTTTAATATTTTAACCATACTGGGTAAAGACTGATAGTACAAGATACTTAAATCACTCAGCAAAAACCAAACAAAATCAGTTTATGGATGCAGTGGAAAAGATCTTTGGCATGATTGTGTTTTTGATCTGCTTGCATTATGTTGTGAGGAGAACTCCTGTCATATACCTCCCTTCTTTCCATCACAGAGCAGTCCATTTTATTACCTCAGGTATTACTCAGCTCATAGGATATGTCTCTCAACATCCCAGAAGCCAGCAGATCTGAGAGAGGTTTGTGTATCTTATTCAGACTTGTAAGGAGATCACCAGTGGTCAGGGCAGATACAGTCTACAAAAGGTGCTGATTGCTAGCAATTTCCCAGTCCACTTTAGTTAGAGCACAAAGCTCTGGGAACACCATTGTGGCTGTATAATTGAAGTATGTTGTAAATTCAATATATTGGCTAAAATTGAATGATTTAAGGCTGAAGAGCTCTCTCCAATAATGATATCTCATGGTCCTGTGACCACCACAGTCCATATAATATTTTTTTTTCAATCAAAGTGTGTGCAATGAAAATAATTTTAACAGACCCCATCTGGAGATTATGGAAAAGGCCACCAAAACAATGGACTAAAGATATATATATATATTTTATTTTTTTTGGTAATTGGTACTGCTAAATTGTTTCATGAAGGAAACCAAAAGATAAAAAGCAAGGAGGAAAACTGAGAGCAGAAAATATTGTGTCCATTGCGGACACTTAGGGAGCCTGTGAGCGTTATTCACTGCCAAAATAACTGGCTTATGCTGAAATATTTGCTTGCTAGAGTAACAAGAATCCCTAGCCTAATATATTATTTTTTTTTACAGCACATTTTAATTATTGAATATGGGACATGTGTTCTGTCGCTATTTTTGACAAAGAAGAGAAAGCACTTACAGAGCAGAAACATGTTTGTGATCAGTTGTCTTTGAAAATCTTCAAGATAATGTTGTTTGTGTGGCACCAGGGTGGGAAAAGTGGGGGTAAAGTGTTGAAAGATGGCTATCATGTACAGGAATAAAACCCAAGTTCAATTCTTTTCTTACAATACTCTTTAACTTCGAGAGGAGTCAAACTAATCTGTATTTGATATGAAGTAATATCACTGCTCTTCACCTATTCACAAATTATCTGAAGACACAGTTCTGTAGGATAACATAGATATGGGGAGTTTGCTGTAGGATTCTAGGTTAACAAACTAATTTTTTTGATATAGCTGTGACCTGTATCAAAAGAGAGACACATACAAAGAGAAGCTGAAATAATTAGAGGCAAGACTGCAATATACTAAATGTAACCATTTTATTACACAGCCTTTTGGAGAGAAAAATCTGTAAAACAGCTGTTTCAGAGGCACTACCTGGGACCATGTAAGATAGAACAACACCCTTGTGGGCAGATCTGATTCTTAGAGTAGACAGACAATAAAGTTGTCTCTTCCTCTTCAGGCAAGAATTTCCTCAATACACAACTATTGTTTCAGGTCGTTGGAGTCTGAAGTTCTATCTGTGCTCCATCAGGATGCTTATTAATGAATGCCTTTGTGCCCGCATTCTGTTGACTTTGAGCGTGAGAGCAGCACATAATCACATGTGACATAAGGGCTGCAACTCTGACAGGAGTTGGTCCTGCAATAACAATGTTATGCTGAGGAAAGGCAGAGACATCATCATTCACATTTGTTATATTTAATGGATGCAGGTCTGATCCTACTTCTATTTCTACTGGGATATTCTTTTTGGGGGGGGGGGGGAGAGGGAGTTGGGAGGTGGGGAGGTGGAGGAGGTATGATCAAATTGGGCGTTGCTGGCTCACACTAAGTTGTGTGGCTTTAAACCCACTTTGCCAGACTGCCATGTGCTTTATGTGCTGCTGCCAAATGACACATAGCAAAGTCTTTCAGGAGATGAGATTAAATACACCATGAGTCTCCATCTCTAATGAGAGCTCCATGGGAACGCTGCTGGGATCCCTGCTACTTTGCTGCAATCAGAGTTGTCTGAGCCTATGTGCCATCCCTTGGTGAATTAGGGAGACAGCAGTATCACAGACACAGTATTCTGCTTTCAGGCTTTAGGGCACTGTGGCCAAGAATAGTAACATTTCCTTCTTGTCCTCAAAACCACTTGTTTACCCACCTCCTTTTTTTGAGAACTGAAATGTTTACCTTTAAAACCAGAGAGAAAACCTGTCATTTTTTATTTGTCAACAGTAGGAAAGCCACATAAAATCACTGTCTCTTTCAATAAGCTTATTTGTTTAAGCACCCAGAGTGTTAAATCAGCTTTCTCATCCCTGTGTGGTTCAATGCCCCACCCATCTATTGGCTGAGAACAAAACAGGCTTAACATAGTAATGCCTCCTGTGACAATTGCCATGATTAATTAGATCTTAAAGAGACCGTAGTATGAGAGTCAGTATCACAAAGCTCTGAAGTCTGTCTAACCCTGTACTGACTGGACTACAAACTGCACATTTGTTGTAAGAGTAACTAACCATGTACATGAGAGAAGGGGAAATGTATGCCCAAGCGTCCTGGTGCTAAAAGTTATCTTTTATCCATGCTGATGCCAATTCACCATGTTCATTAAGAAAGATGTTAGAAAGCTGAAGGCTACTACATGTAATCAACAAATTACTCAGTATAAAAGGTTGAAGGCTTACTGAAAATCTACACTTAGGTATTTTCGCATCTGCAGGGGATTTCTAATTTGCTGGAGTACAAAAATCCAAAAGAAAACATATTTTCAATGCATTATAAATAGGGGCCTCTGAAAGTTGAACAGTACCCTGAGAGAAACACAGGTGTAGTCTGTTAAGAAACAAGCATTTGCTCCTCCTGTGCAACATATCAAATAAACAAACACCTGCAAATAGTGCAATCTCACTTTACTCACAGAAGTTTTAACCAATAAGCCTGACTCAGGCTTATACAGTAGTTTTACTTTTTAAAGTACAGACAAACACAAAAAAGGGGCATTTAAGTTTCACAGCATACCTTGGGTGGATACGATTTTAGTTGCCCTTTTTCCCAGTTGCACATGCTTATCCCTAAAGGGCTGTAAAGCCTTAAAGGGATTTACCTGAGTTACCTGGCATAGTTGGCCTGTCTGCTTTTGATTGTTTCTTTGAGACACCTCAGCTCATTCTCACAATTCCCATCTGGCTTGGCTTTACTTCTCAGGCAGGGAGGTGAGTAAATCTGACACCAGCGTAGTTGAAAGCAGAATGTAAGAGGCAGCTTGCTTTGTATCTGTGCCAAATGAGAGGAATTTTATTTTATTTTATTTTATTTTAAACAGTCTTTAAATATGTATCTAATATTAGCAGCAGTTCAGTGGAACTCAAAAGTGTATTAAATGTAAGAATGCTTTCCTCCTGCAGAACTTGCACTTGACTGCGGGCAAGAGGCATTCATTGCTATCTGACTTTTAAAAAGGGCTAATTCTCCTCCTCTTAGTCATGCTGATGTAAACCTGAAATAACCCCACTGAGCTCACTAGGGAAAAGGCAGAATCCTCTTTGTGTGTCTGAAATCAGTCTACAAAAATAAGCACAACCGATATAGGCTACTTTAAAAACTCTTAAGAGCCTACTAAGACTGTCAGTACATTCAGGGAATCACTTAAATGCTTTAAATGCTGTTTCAATTGAAAATGAAAATTTAGAAATCATTTTTTGACGAAAAAGAAAAAAAAGACACCTTTCAGTGGCTAATATTATTTTTCCAGTTTCCTGAATGGAATATCAAATTATTGGAGGTAAGGATGGGTAATGAAAGTCTTGAAATAGAAAACTCTTTTCACTTGAAGGATGTCAAGAAAATAGCCCCCTGGTTTGCTGCAGCTGTGAAAGCAGCAAGAGCTCCCATTAATGGCAGTCAGTGAGAGAGAGGCAAGTTGCCCTATTTCCTCCTTTCTTGGTCTAAAGCTCATTATGTGCATAAATGTTTGGTGCTGGGATATAGATCAGATTGGAACCCCAGTTCTTCCATCGGAGAGGAGATTCCAAACTGGGAGATGTTTGTAGACCTTAGAACAAGTGACAGAGACAGTATTCACAGCTGCCTGTCTGTCAAGCAAGGTTCATGGAATGCATTCCTTACCATGTTATACATATAATAAGTAGTTTGATGAATCTCTCAGTCCTTGATCCCTAGGTAGGACCTGTGATCCCTCAAGTATGATCCCTAATTCATATTTAAGGGGTGCTGCAGCTTTTTCTGGGTAGCAGTAGTAAAATTCTTCCTTTCTTTCATATCTGAAGATGAAGCTCTTAACACTGCTGCAGCTGGGTCACTCTTCATTTGGGATTGTGGGATTAATCAATTTCTTACTGACAGCTCCATTGATATGAATATGTTTGTTTTCAGGCACGTCCTTGAGCTAATATGCATTTGGGCCGTTGCTTGGTTGATTCTTTTCATTATGGACAAAATGATGCTCATGCATACAATCTGTGCTTTTAGCTATTCTCTGCAGTGACTACCATCAAATGGTCTCTTTTTTTATCATCATGCAGTGCCCCACTCATTTGTCTCTCTCACATTCCTGTCTCAATACCCTCCCATCTTTTCTTGATCTTGTCCTGCCCTTGAAACATGCTAGTTAGCTGTATGCAAAAACTAACAAGACAAATGAATCAGATTTTCTGGAAAAACAGCCTAAACCCATGAGTTCTCAGAGTGACAATGACAAATGATTTATAGTGGCAGGCACTCTTCATGACTGCTGAATGCTGACAGTTGGTATTCATGCTAGATAGGGGTGACCTCTGGGGCCATCATTTGGCCTGATATTTGTTCTTTTAGTGTTAAAAATCATGCTGTTTTTCACTTACTAAAAATAAAAATATTACATTTCCCCTTACAATGTGCAATAGAGAGTAATGTCTAAGTAGCCTTTCTAGCCTCTCTCTTTTTACAGAGCACTTCAAAAATCTTGGAAGTTATAGTTCTTTCCAAGAAAACATCAGACCCATTGAAATAGATTTTGGTGGCACCCCATTGCATGTACTGGATCTTCAGCTGTGAGAAGGTGTTATTCTGTTCTACAACCACATTTCAACTCAGTATCCTGGCCCTTTGCCTCTTTTGCTTGAGTTTGCCACATTTCACATGTATCTTAATTGGTAATGCTCAACTAAAAGCAGATTGTTGAGAGCAGTGGTGCTATTTGTAAAAAAAAGTACTGACTAAAACACAGCACACTTCACTGAGAGAGGTGTCACTGAGCATAGCTGTAAACAAGAAATGCTGACTTATGGCCCTGAGGGCACAAAGAAGCTGTAATTATCCTGACTAGCCTCAAGCATGGGGACAGGAGACCATTTCAGCTCAGTCTGAGGCCTTCAGTCCTGGTGTGGACTGTGGTGTTGTAGTGCTGGTCTCTAGTTAAGCTATAGCTCTGCCTTGTCATGAGCCAGATTGTTCTGTGATAGGAAAGGGGAAACAGCCTCATGTTGCACCAGGGCAGGTTTAAACTGGACATTAGTAAAAATTTCTTCCCTGAAAGGGTTGTCAGACCCTAGAACATGTTGCCCAGGGAGTCCCCTTCCATGAAGGGATTTAAAAGACATGTTCTGAGCGGCATAGTTTAATGGAAACCTCGCAGTGCTGGGTTAATGATTTGACTTGGAATCATAGAATCAATAAAGTTGGAAAAGACCTCAGAGATCATCAAATCCAACCTATTACCCAACAATTCATGACTAACTAAACCATGGCTTGAAGTGCCATGTCCAATCCTTTTTTGAACACTCGATCTCTTCCAACCAATACAATTCTTTGATTCCATGATCTGGACCTGGCTTGACTTCAGGCATGCATTGTCACTGTAGAATTGACACTCAATCACTTGGCTTGATTCTCACCTTCCTGGCTTGACCTGGGACCTACTTCCTTACCACAAACTCACCTGAAGATCTGATCTCTTGCCTTTTGGGGCTGCTCTGCTCCCTCAAAAAAGTATTTTCAAGGGAAAGGAAGAGAGTCTTTAAAAAGGAGTATGGAGACAACTCTAAGAAATAGTACTAAAGTTCAGGGAAGTGAGGACACTCATGATCTGCAAGACTGTAGTAATGTATTGCTAATTCATTAACAAAACTTAAATGGCAAGAAAGTGTAAATGCCTTTCCAAATCATTATTCTTAGACAGTTTTCACAGTTTCTGTTCTGTTTCAGTTATATTGTGAAAACCTGTTTCTCATGAAGCTCTGGCTTTAATCCTTGAAACTTCAGCCATGTACTATCTGAAACTGTAAGTGGAAAAGCAAAGTGTTCTATGTGGAGGATTGGCTGGTTACTAAGGGACATAAGAATGAGCTGACTGAGAATGATTTAGCAAAGCATAGGACATAGCTGGTTTAGCTGACAGAGCATGATTTGGCAAAGCATGGGGTTTAATTTCATGAGGAACTTAGCTCGCAGAAAGAGGAACTTGTGGTTAGTTTAGCAGGCTGTAAAAACCACAGGGGGTAGGCTTGACATTTAACACGTAACCAATAGTATGATAAGGATTTGAATATATTAATGAGCTATCCTGTATAACCTGTGTGATTTTGAATAAAGTTTGAAGCTAGCTTATCAATCGTATTGATTGTATTGTCAAATCTTCCCGCACTGCAACAAATGGCGCCCGAACAGGGACCCTCTTTCTGCAGGCAGAACTGATTCCCTGAAGTCGGGTTTTGACGGGGACATAGGCCCATCAGGAATTGCGCTGGATGCAGGAGGAGGCGGATTTCACCGCAGGATTTTGCCAACCCGGGACGGCTGCGGACAAAGGAGGAGGCTGAGTCGGTCCAGTGCGCAGGTTCCGGCCCTGTAGCGGTGCAGGAGGCCAAAGATGCTGCCAAAACCTCTAAAGGCTGCAAGGAAATAGGTGCGCACCTGAGGTAAATATGGAGAGGCAAGCAGCATATGATTTATTTAAATGCTTTTTAGAAAAGCAGCATGTACAAGGTATAGACCTGAATAAGGAGTTAGCAGGGTTACTTACATATGGGGTAGCAAAAGAGTGTTTTATGGATCTTAATACTGTTTTTGAGGAAGGAGAGTGGTGTGAGTTAGGAGAAAAATTGTGGGAAGGTGTGTTAGATGATGACAAGACTGCAAGGAAATTGCAAAGCCGTGGCGTGCCACAGCAAACTGCATAGGTCAATATGCAGCTGAGCAAAAAGCCGCCCATGCTGCACAGACTAGATTAGGAGCAACTGTGTCCCCTGCCTTGGGTGGTTCACCTTGGCCACAAGTTTTTAGCAGCTCTGATTGTCCGCCACCAAGTATCCATACGTTACAGCTGCCTCCAAATCCCCTGCTGACAAGGCTGACAACAGCTGCCACGGCAGTGCCAGCCCCTGCTGTCGCCTCGGCTTCGGTACCATCCGCTACTGAGCCAGTTATGCCGTCAGCCCCTCCATCTGAGGAGTTTCCTCCACCTCCAAATGAGGAGGCTGTGAGAGAGGAAAACCCTGGGGGGTTGGTTGATCCCTGTATTGAGGGTGTAACTGAGGATAACTGAGAACTGGGCAGAAGAAGGCGACAATTGTGGCAGACTGTGGCTGGAGAAGCCATAAGTGCTGGAGATACAGAAGCAGCTGATCTTTTATTAGAATCTGCTTTTCCAGTGGTTTATACACAAAATGAACAAGGTCAAATGTTGGCCAATATTACTACTATCGATTGGAAAATCTTAACACAACTACGTCAAACCGTTGGTGAGTGTGGCATACAGGGTGAACCAACTCGACAAATGTTAAATTATTTGTGGAGTATTAATATTTTGTTGCAATCAGATATTAAGAATATTATGAAACTTATATTGACTCAGTCTCAGAATATGTTATGGCTAGCATACTGGCAGGCCCCTTGTGAAAAGATAGTAGCAGTTCAACAAACGCCACAAGACCCTCTTTATGGTGTCACTTTGGATGAGTTAACGGGTCTTGATTGGTTTCAGCGCCCCGAGGATCAATCGTTGTTGGGGCCACAAAAATTACAGACTGCTATGACAGTAGCTAAAGAAGCATTGAGCAAAATAAAGGGCCCAGGAGGGATTCCATCTTATATGAGCATTAAACAAGGCCGACAGGAATATTTTGGAGATTTTATAGACAAGATAGCGCAAGCAATAGAGGTAGCTGGGGTGCCAGAGTATATGAGGGGAGCCTTATTGAAGCAGTGTGCGCTTCAGAATTGTAATGAAGTGACAAGGAATATTTTAGCCAGTATGCCATCTACCTGGACAATTCCAGATGCTACATTAAAAATGGCAAATGTGCCCACAGGACCGAATGCTATGTTAATAGAAGCAGTCAATAAGTTAGGGGAAGGTTTGAAAGAGCAGTCCCAAGCCACACAAAATCAGGTGTTAGCCGCTCTTGCCCCACTCCAAGCCTCTGTCAGCCGTTTGCCTAGTCAAAACTTTGGAGTGGGTTGGCCAAAATGCTGTCGATGTGGAAATGCAAGACACATGTGCCGAGAGTGTCGGGCAGAAGGTATACGGTGTCGGCGGTGTAAGACAGATAACACACTGTGGGACTGGGTCACTATCAAGCTGCAAAAGCTGTGGCAAGAAGGCATAAACTGTATTAAAAACTATGAGCTTGAACAGCAGATGGCTGCTGGAGTTACAGCAAACTTGTCAGGACAAGATGCAGCCCCAGTTGTATCTGAATTGCAACCAAACGATGTGTTTGAGAAGTATCGACCGATCGGCCGGGGTCGCCCCCGATACATCTTGTGGCTGCCACATCGCGTTTTACCAGCCACCATCACTACCGTTTGCACCCAGCAGGGAAAAAGCCAAAAAAAGGCAGCTCAGCGTGTTGGATCCCATTTACCAACACCTTCCTCTGAGATCGCCAGTGAGGGCTTGGATTCGGAAGACGACAACACCAGCAGTGAGGAATTCAAACAGCGCCGACTTTGCTTTACGGCCTCTCTTAGGAAAAATGGAGCGCTTGAAGGCTCGCGGTTATGGCTTCTTTACCACTGCACTCCTCCCACGAGCCCTGCCGGCCCTCACGGATACCAACGGCTCTGACAGAGGTGGTACTGGCTGACGTACCACTGACACCGTCAGCACCGATGGTAGTGGCGGCTCAGTGGTGGCCACAGTTGTGCTACACCCTCCCTTCTTCTCCCCCCGCAGTGGCTTTAGCTGTGTTATACCCCCCCACTATTTTCCTTCCCCTTTTTGGTGTGACTCTGTTTTGATTTAAAGCAAAATTACTAATTGTATTATTATTGATTGTAATGTGTTTTATAGACTTGTTATTTTGATGTTAAGTTTTATCAGTAAGCATAATAAATAGTAAGTATTTAGTAATTATAAGCATTTAGCAATTATAGTAAAGTATAGGTATTAAGTAGTATGTTTAAATTTTAAGTCTTTTTTTGGGTTTGAACCTTTTTGGTTTTGTCTTTTGTGTCTGCCTAGGCATTTTAAAGGAGCTCCATGTAATATAGTTTGTTAAGGATTGTAGTAAATAGGTTTTAATTTTAGAAAGTGTTTTTTAGTTATTGTAACAACTTTTTATTTTTTAGACATTGAATTGATGGATTAATTTTAACATATTTTTTTAAGTCGGATGTTAGGTTAGAATAATATAGTTTTGTTGGTTTTTGGTCTTATTTGTCATAGAGTTAAATTTTGTAGAAAAACATAAACTTTATTATAACGGGTGCCAACAATTAATGATAACTAGTAGTTAACAGGAACCGTGGAAACAACTTATTTACAACAATTATTGAAATAACAAAGAATGACAGTAACAAAAATAAGAATAACAGCACAGATTGAGACACCGAACAGTGAATAAACTAACAGTTTAAGTTGCCTTCGACCAACCACCTCAACATCTGGATGCAGAGTGGTGCGATAGGTGGGGCCAGTTCTCCTCCTAAGAAAAGAAGATATCAGTTATAAAAAGGGGAATATCTTTGATTTTTTTTGAATCAACCAGAGCCTTAACAGAACTAACCTTTTTGGTTGTTGTGGAGCCCAAAAAACTACTCGTCTGGGCCTTGTCGTAGTTTGGGCTGGGTACCCTCTACAGGGGTGTTTCCTGTGTCCAGAAGTCCATCCCAGTGGGTGGACTCAGGAAATTAGGTATTTCTACCATAATCCCTTGCACCACTATAAATTTTGCGGTGGGGTCTGGCACTTCCTCTTTCCTTCCCTCTCCGAGACTTGGTAACTGGGGGAGAGATCTCCCGGCCATGGGCCTGATTGGGCCCAAGGCCACAGGGGGATGGGCAGTCTCAGGCCTGGCCAGCTGAGACTAGCCCAGCAGAGGGAGGGGGAAGAAGGAGCCCTGGGGGTTTTGCATGCACCCTCAGGTGGGGATGGGATCTTTCTTTGTCACTGCGCTTTGGGTTTTCTGTAACATTCACTGCTTTCTATTTAAACCTTCATCACTTTTGCAATCCGTTTGTCTGAGTTGTTATTTCTGCCTGTGGTGGGGAGGGGATCTGCCTCAACCCATTACAGGCCTCTTCTCCCTGGTGGGTGACAGTGGCCTAGCAGCCTAATGGTGAGAAAACATTGTAGCGTTATAGGCAAGTTGGGAAATAATTTTTTGGGTTTTTATTAAAATATGGTAGAGAAACATTACCATTGGCGGATTGGCTGGCATCTCAGAAAGCTCTGAAAATGGATCTGGGGTGGTCTCATCCTCTTTGGTGGTGGCCATCTCTTCCAGCTCGAGTGGTAACACCTCGTGATTTGGGTGTGAGAATGCGCAGCTCTAACCCCGCGCATGCGCCATAACCCTCTATGGTTCAGCCACAATGCTGTGATGTATGTTGAAGTCAAGGCCATAATTAGCTAAAGGGTTTATGTTTTTGTTGTGTTGTATGAATTTGTTAGATCATTTAATTTTAATATATAAGCATATTTAAAACTAAAATAGAGAGTAATATATTTGTAAGTTGATATTAAAGGTTAGTCTAGAAGATTGTTTAAAACTTAGGGCTGTATATTATAATTGTTTAATGATTGTACGATTAGAGAAGATGTTTATATGAACTTATATGTTATTTTATCAGTTTGATATAATTTTATATATTTAGAGGAAAAAATTAAAATTTATTATAACACAACATGTATTTTTATTTTGGGTTGAAAATAACAAAAAGGGGAAGAGGTAAAATATCCTATTGTAAAAAGGGAAGTTTTAATGGTATCAATTAAAGATTAGTATTATTAGGATGAGCAAAAAGAAAACTGTTATTATGTGTAAGTTTATATTGGGCAAAGCAATGAAGCTCTTTTGCTCTTGCTGTTTGCCTGCAAGTTTTCTGTCTGTAAAGCTAGAGCCTGGCCAGATCTACCTTTACAGATCAAAGAAATCTTGCTGTTATTAAACAATTTATGATTTTTTATATATTTTAGAGGAAATTAAAATGTAACATATATTTAAAGTACATTGTAAAAGATAGTGTTAAGGATTGTATTTGTGTTTTAATTTTTGTGTGTAATGTGTTTAGGTATAAGTAAGGTTTTTTTGTAAATGAGTGAAATGTAAAGATTGGAACTATTAAGATCTAAGGTTTTTTTTATAATGTTTGTTACATGTATTATGTCAATGCTGTCAGAATGTTTTAACTAATTTGACTTAAGCGTCATGCCTTGTATGGGTAACATGGGCCAACATAACACGCAATAATGGCTTTTGCTGGAGCTTATTGGAGTAATAGGAGTAAAGTGGCAATTGCAGGTTGGCAATATATTACGGAGTTGGACTCGAACGTGTCTTGTGTTTAGAGGTATGTTTAAAGGACAGTAAGGTTGTAAGCCAGTGTTAAAAAGTTGGAGGAAAGTGCCAGTTGAGATACAAAGCAGCTCACAAGGATGGACTGTCGATCGCCCCAAGAGACTATTATTTAGCTTTTAAAGAGAATGGGGGAGTAGGAGGATACCATTGTATTGGAATGGATCTTCCCCTCCCCGTAACCAAATGTAACCAGAAATAATAATTCTAGTTCCTAAAAAAATGGCAAGGGAAGGATTAAGAATTAACTGGCTAAAGAGTCACTTGAAAGAGGGACTATTATTTTTTTTTTCTCCCCAAAATGTGCTAGATGAAGATCTATAAGAATAGGAGAAACTTAAGTGACCTGAAAGGAATCAGGCAGTGCTACAAATTGCAGATCTTCTCAGAATCTATACCTTGCAGGCTCATCATTGGGGTGCACAATGAACTCATTCAGGCTGAACCAAATACTGAACAGGCTTTTTCTCCTCCTCGTCTGAAAGCAAGTTCTCCTAGAGTTGGAACTACTGGATTTGTTCATTTGACAAACGTTAATGTAGTGAGGAGGGAATGAATACTTGAAATACTCACCCTATGTGGGTGTAAAAACAGAGAAGCTTGGCTTAGCCATACTGACTGCTTTTCCTCTGTCACACTGAGAAAACACTACACAACTCATTCACTTTTCATTCTACGCACTTATTTACTCCTACAGCACAGGGGAAGTGCCATCTGTATGTTAATGCAGAAACATTGAGCCCCAAAAATGAGGTACATCCCTGACAGGAATATTAAAGACAGCGAGAAATAAATTATATTGATATGTCTGGCTTTATATCTGCTTAGTATGTTACTATTCCAGCCTTGGAGCAATTGTATGTGTTTATACAGGAAGTTCATCTGATACAGCAGCACGTGTGTGTACGTGTGCAGCAGCTGTCTGCTGCTGATTCACAGTGTATCAGTCACTGTTCATTTTAAGCAGCAAGGATTAAAAGTTTGGTAAGGTGGGTCTTGCAGTACTTGCAGTATCTTTGCTTAAGCTAGCATGTGGCCCCAGACTGTACGCACCTTGCATTCTCAGCCAGAGGGTTTGCTCATGAAAACAGGAAGCTAAGATAATCGTGTACTCATGTCATTTGGTGTTATTCATCTTTCAAGTAGCAATCACTTAATACTCTTATTTGAATGTTGTTTCTGCTACACTCACCTATATGATCTGTATCCTTGTATCCATTCTTTCCTGATGGAATGTCAGGTTAGTATGCCAAATGCAGCTGTACCAGCTGGATTTAGTGCAAAGCAGTGTTATTGACTACAGGCTAAGGAGGCTGACATGGCCCATTCCACATAAATTTTTTGCCTCTCTGGTGACAAAAGATACAGTATCAATAATATTTGTACATCGTCATGACCTTCTGTTTGTGTCTCCATTGTTCCAAGGCTTTTGCCATCTTCACAGTTTGTGCAGTAGTGTGAGATATATTTGCTATATGGGTACCCTTGATAATGGTTTTAATAGAAGGACTACCTTCTGCTGGAAGGTAGGAAGACACTTAAGAGAGACCTGGACAGGCTGGTCGATGGGTATAAGGTTTAACAAGGCCAAGTGCAGGGGCCTACACTTTGGCCACAATAACCCCAGTGCTACAGACTGGGGGATGAGTGGCTGGAGTGGAGAGGGACCTGGGAGTGCTGGGTGACAACAGATGAACATGAGCCAGCAGTGTGCCCAGGTGGCATAGAAGGCCAATGGCATCTTCGCTTGTATCAGGAATAATGTGGCCAGCAGGACTAGGGATGTGACACTAGTGAGGCCTCACCTCAAGTACTGTGGGTAGTTCTGGGCCACTCACTTCAGAAAGATATTGAGGTGTTGGAGCGGGTCCAGAGGAAAGCGACGAGACTGGTGAAGGGACTAGAGTGAAAGTCTGAGGAGGAGAGGCTGAGGGAGCTGGGGTTGTTTAGCTTGGAGAAGAGGAGACTCAGGGGGGACCTTATCACACCCTACAACTACCTGAAGGGAAGTTGTAGTAAGGTGGGGGTCAGGCTCTTCTCCCAGGCAACTTGTGACAATATGAGAGAGCATGGCCTGAAGCTGCCCCAGGGGAGGTTTAGGTTGGATGTTAGGAAGCACTTCCTCATGGAAAGGGTAATTAGACACTGGAATGGACTGCTCAGTGAGTTGGTGGAGTAGCTGTCCCTGGAGATGTTTAAGGAGAGACTGGATGTGGTGCTTAGTGACATGGTCTAGTTAATGTGATGGTGTTAGGTCATAGGCCAGATGTCATGATCTCAGAGGTCTATTCTGTGATTATGCGACTATGACTAAGGAGGAACAGCTATCCCTTTTCATGTCTGTCTGGATCTCTCATGAGCAGGTGTGAGGCATATCAGAGACTGGGGTAATAAGGAAGCTGTCAATGATAATGTCACTGCTGAGGGCTTTTTTTCTAGGCAGGTTTTCCTAATTAGACTTTTAAGTTGGCAGTTTCCCTGAGAACTAAATGCAACAGGGAAATATACTGTTGTTAAAATTCACCTAGCTTCATGT
This sequence comes from Dryobates pubescens, assembly GCF_014839835.1. Taxonomy (NCBI): domain Eukaryota; kingdom Metazoa; phylum Chordata; class Aves; order Piciformes; family Picidae; genus Dryobates; species Dryobates pubescens. Next base: position 1,701,538 of record NC_071624.1, on the reverse strand, counting down.
ACTGGTCTTCAGTCCTGTCTACCATAAAGGTCAGTAATCTTTCCCAGCAAGGTACCTGGGCATTCCTCAGGCACCAGGAACCATTCAGATACTCTAAAGCCAATTTTTCTGGCATCTAACCATCTGGTCCCAACTCATCCAGCAACAGAAGGGCTAAAAGCTGTCACTCTGCATAACTTTACTGCCTACCACTTCAGCAAGCTGAGTTTGAATTTAACTAAAATCACAGCTTGCAGCAAGAATATTTATGATCTAGGAAACCCTCCTGTGAGCATATAAGGGAAGTTTATATATATATATATATATGTACACACACACATACACACATATATATTTATGTATCTATTTCCACTTCCTCCTTCCTCCTATCTCTATGTAAGCAGCGCAGCAATGCGGCCACCCTGGTTGCCTAGGAAGCCAATTGCTGCTCCTGAGGGATCTGCTTAAAATTCCGATCCAGATTCTAGTCAGGTTTGTGAGACCCTGGGAATGGAGCTCTTGAAGTGGTGGGCACTTTTCATTTTTTTCCCTCTCCTCAGCTCCTCTGGACTGGAAAGGCAGTTGTGCTACTTTGCTAGACAAAGCAGCTGGACTTGGTTAACCCTAGAACCAATTAAGTGCTGTAAGATTGCTTGCCTTATTCCAGGGAGACAGAAGGAGCTGTTTGAGATCATAAATGACACTGGAGAGTAGTTGTGTATGTATGCAGTTATTTTAAGGGTTGTTTTTGAGGTGCTTTCTAAGCACCTGCTGTCTTTTTGGGCATTTGTGCTTTCATCTGAGTTGTTTGAAATGCAAATAAAATCAATGATACATATTCAGACACTCTGAGACCTGGATTTCAGAGGACTGCACTAAACACTTCATGGAGTTTCTTTTCTGAAGTTAAGTCTAGTGGAAAAATTACCAAATAGAGCTTTAATAGGTGAAATAATGTGCTAGCCAAATAATGCACCTACTAGAGTGGCAAATGTGGGTGCTTTTTCCAAGCCTGCTTCCATCTCATAGTTGCTGACAATTTGGAAGGGCTAAATGGGATGACTTAAGAGCAAAGTTTCTTACAATTTAATTTTGTTTTAAGAAGTTGTCACATCACCTTATACATGCCATTCAAACTTAGGTGGGTGTTCAGATAAATACCTAGATATAAATTTATTACTAGAATCACAGAATGGTAGGGGTTGGAAAGAACCTCCAGAGATCATCTAGTCCAACCTCCCTGCCAAAGCAGAATCAAGTAGGGCAGGCCACGCAGGAATGTATCCAGGAGGGTTTTGAAAGTCTCCAGAGAAGCAGACTCCATAATCTCTCCAGACAGCCTGTTCTTTAGAATAGAACAGAACAGAACAGAACAGAACAGAATAGAACAGAATAGAATAGAATAGAATAGAATAGAATAGACCTTCAAGATCATTGTGTCCAACCTATCATCCAACACCACCTGATCAACTAAACCATGCAACCAAGCACCCTATCAAGTCTCCTCCTGAATACCTCCAGTGATGGCGACTCCACCACCTCCTCGAGCAGCCCATTCCAATGGGCAATCACTTTCTCTGTATAGAATTTCCTCCTAAACTCCAGCCTAAACCTCCCCTGGTGCAGCCTGAGACTGTGTCCTCTTGTTCTGGTGCTGGTTGCCCAGGAGAAGAGACCAACCTCTGCCTGTCTACAACCTCCCTTCAGGTAGTTGTAGAGAGCAATAAGGTCACCCCTGAGTCTCCTCTTCTCCAGGCTAAGCAACTCCAGCTCCCTCAGTCTCTCCTCACAGGGCAGTGTACAGGGGCAGAATGACCTCCCTGCTCCTGCTGGCCACACTGTTCCTGATGCAGGCCAGGATGCCATTGGCCCTCCTGGCTGCCTGGGCACACTGCAGGCTCATGTTCAGCCTACCATCGACCAGCACCCCCAGGTCCCTCTCTGCCTGGCTGCTCTCAGCCACTCTGACCCCAGCCTGTAGCTCTGCATGGGGTTGCTGTGGCCAATGTGCAGAACCCGGCACTTGGATGTGTTCAATCTCCTGCCCTTGGACTCTGCCCATCTGCCCAGCCTGTCGAGGTCCCGCTGCAGAGCCTCTCTACCCTCCAGCAGATCAACTCCTGCCCCCAGCTTGGTGTCATCAGCAAATTTACTGATGATGGACTCGATGCCCTCATCCAGATCATCAATAAAGATGTTAAAGAGCATGGGGCCCAGCACTGATCCCTGGGGCACACCACTAGTGACTGGCTGCCAGCTGGCTGTGGCACCATTCACCACCACTCTCTGGGCTCGGCCCTCCAACCAGTTCCTAACCCATCGCAGTGTGCTCCCATCCCAGCCATGGGCTGACATCTTGGCCAGGAGTTTGCTATGGGGAACGGTGTCAAAGGCCTTGCTGAGGTCCAGGTAGACTACACCCACAGCCTGCCCCACATCCACCAGGCGGGTCACCTGATCCTAGAAGGAGATCAGGTTGGTCAGGCAGGACCTGCCCTTCCTAAACCCATGCTGGCTGGGCCTGATCCCTTGGCCATCCTGTAAGTGCTGTGCTTCATTACCATCACCGTGAAGTGTCTCCTCATGTTGAGGCAGAACCTCCTATGTTCTAGCTGATTATCAATGTAACCAATACTAATTAAAAGAGATCTTAGATGGCAACAAAAGCTAGAGTATGAGTCACTTGTTTATGTTCTCAAATGAGTGTAGGATCTTATTTAAAATTGCTTTGAAGTGTGAATTATGAACAGGAGCTCTTTGATCAGAACTGATGTGTCATAAGCATTATGCCAAAAAAAAGTATCTTAATCTTCCTTTTCAATGGCCTCAGTTTAAAAGAGAGCTATGGTTCTCATACTACGTCTTAAGGTAGCATGTCCACTCTGGAGAAATTTGGCTACAAAAATGGCTGCTCAACCTCTGTGATGTGGAAACAGGTGTTGGGTTTTCTGTTGGAGAGAAACCAGCAATGCATGTTCTGGGAATTTCATTAGCATACTCATAATGTCTTTTTCTTCTGCATACCTTCCTCCATGAGTGTGGTCCCACGCAGACTTCCTCTTTCAAAACCTTCAGTCCCAAATTTAGTTTGTGGTTTCTGCTGCTTGCAGTAATTGCTTCATAAAGAAGTGACAACAAGCTCTTTTCTTCATAATATGACACCATGTTTACACACTTAGAAAGAGCGCAGTTGGAATGTGATATGTAACATTGCCATTTGGTGATACCCATCCCATGAATTCTGAAACTACCTTTGTAGGTAGCTGACTGTATTGTTGAATGACTCGATTCACTGGTCTTTGTTATTCTGACATGCACTGGCAGTCCTCTTGCCCACATATAGGGCCCTGCTGGGATAAGATGTGAGCTTGCTGGGATGAGATGCCTGGATTTTAATCCCATGCTTGGTACACATCCAGCTGCATGATGTGGAAAAGAAAGGAACAGGAAGTAATAGACCAAACTTACCATTCAAGTTCTATTTGTTCAGGGATCCTAAATTCTGTCTGAAAACTCTGCCACAAAATCAGATGATTTTATGATGCTATCCAGAAGAAAGAGAACTACTGGCAAACACAGTCAGAAAAGTCATATTCTGCTGTGTCTGTTTAATACCACCTAGAAACCATGCAGAATTTGTAATTACTATTTGGGGTTTAATCAACGAGTGAAACAGAAAAAATAATGAAATATGTGGTAATATTCCTAGTATATACTTTAATTGCTGATTGCTTGATTACTGCTGAAACTGATGAGACTGAGGGTGATGATATTATCAGGGAGTTAAGCCTGAGAGCAAAAAATGAAAACATAACATTTAACAAGAACATGATACACTGCAAAATAGCATGTTTGAGAGTTGAATTGAGTGACTCCCTGCCAGCCAACTTAAATCCTATTAAGCCATATATGTAGAAATGTGGATGAACAAGATAATAGGCAGCCTAAAGAGAAAACAGAAGTTGCTGTAATGCAACAGAAGAGTCACAGAAATTCGGATGAGTGGCTGAGGCACCACATCCAGACCAATGGTCATGACATTTTAATAGGATTCCAAAAGACCCAGTGAGACGTGGAGTGCTGAACAGCTAGCAATACTGGCATCCCAGGATGCGAACATCATTATGGAAATATGATCACAGAATCCCAGCGTGATGGGGGGTGAAGGGACCTCTGGAGATCATACAGTCTAACCTTTCTACCTCCCTCCTAAAGTGGGGTTACCCAGAGCAGGTTGCCCAGGATCATGTCCAGGCAGGTTTGGAATCTCTGCAGACGAGACTCCACAGCCTTTCTGGACAGCCTGGTCAAGTTCTCCAGCACCCTCACAGGAAAGTAGTTTTACCTCATGTTTAGGCAAACATGCTGTTGTCCAGTTTGTGCCCATTTCATCTTGTTCTGTCACTAGGGACGACTGAAAGGAGTCTGGCCCCATTGTCTTGAAATACACACAAGCTATCAAGGCACTCAAAGCTATAAAACCAGAGCTAACTTTGTCAGGCATTGGATAGATGCCACATGACACTTGGATGACACAGGAATATACACAAAGCAACTGAAAGAGGTGACAGTACACTTTAGGTATTTGGGGGCAAAAAGTGGGTATAAATAACTGTTTTCAAAGGGGCTTCCATACAGAACTGTCAAGCAGTTTCTTTAAATACTTAAAGGCAGTAGGACTGAGACACAAAGCCTTTCAGTCTGTAATTAGCAAACTGCAACCAGCACTAGCTAAGAACAGGGTACTGTCAGAAGCAACCGTTTGCTAGACAGAGTAAGAAGGCCTTGACGCATTCAGGTGTTTAGCGGAGAAATCCAGCCAAAATCAAGTAACGGAACTGAAAGAATGATTCAGTCCACTGAACCCCTACAAACATAGGTCCTGAAACCGTTTGAGTGCAGAAGTAACCCTGGAATTGAAATACCTTGCTCAGAAATTACCTCATGTAATACTCACATAGTTAAGATGTAAAATTGCTTAGAAGTGCCTGAAACCCTCCTTTTTGCTTAAGCAAAGATGATGGCAAGCTTGTCTGCAGAGCAATGACAGGCTTCTCCCTGCTCATATTCCATTACTGTCATGGCTTTTAGGAGCAGTAGCTGGGGTCTAGCTGGCATTTTGCATAAAGTCTCTGGGCTTCCTTCCTTAATCTCATGTCATGCAAAAGTATTAGCTGTTGAACGGAACAGAAAATGGAATGAATTTATACTGTAAAACATAACTGTGTATTATGTGAGCTAGGATTTGCCTGCAGGAGGGCTCTGATCCAACCCTTCTCCTGAGAATCTCCAGTCCCTCTGACATACAGAAGAATGTGTGGCTAGAAATGAAGGAGGAGGAAGAGAAAACCCTACCATGCAGTTGGAAATGGTTTGGGTTTTCCCCTTAAAAAAAAGAAAAGGGAAAAAAAAAAAGAAAAAGAAAAAGAAAGAAGGAAAAAAAAAAAGAAAAATAAAAGGGGAAAAAAAGGAGCAAAAAGAAAAGAAAAAAGAAGGAAAAAATAAAGAAAAAAAGGGGAAAAAAGGAAAAAAGGAAGGAAAAAATAAAAAAGGAAGGGAAAAAAGAAGAAAAAAAGGAAGGGGGGAAAAAAGAAAAAAAGGAAGGGAGGGAAAAAAAAAAAAAAAAAGACGAAAAAAGCCAGGACTAGGATCAGGAGCTTAGATAACTAAGTACATACAGAATTAGCCCCAGCCAGTGGGGCTGCATTTTGTTATGACCTACCCTCTATAGTTCACATGTCAATTTACCTCTTGGGATCGAAATCAGGCAGAGGAACGCAAGAGTGTTTTTACCATATATGATTCTGGATGGTTTCAGTACCAGCTGATTGATGTTAGCATGTGAGTTCTTAGTTTTAGTGTCCATACACAAGCCTACTGTTTGGCTAATGCAGCAGAATGTTTGTTACTTCATGACTCTGGTGTAAGGACATCCTTACAGTACTCATTGAAAGAGCAAATTCTGGTGATATAAAGGAGCATTTGCACCGTGAGAAGCCCATTCACTGCATAATGGTATGTATAGGAGAAAGTAGATCCAATTGACAAGAATATCAAGTGAGTTGATATAGTAGGACTGTGCATAACTCCAGGTCTTCTCCAGAGACTGTAGCTGCAGTTGCTCTGCCCTGCTATCTGTTAAATCATTGTTGCTATATTGAGATGATTTTTCTGTAATGTATGTGTTCAGTTTTCCAGGCAGGGAAAGGCCAAATTTCTTTATGCTACCATTGGTATTACACAATCCTAGTATGCCCTGAAGTGATCTAGTAAATAGCAGTCCAAAGTCTCACTCTTCCACACCTAAGGCCCTATAATTTGTCATCTGCTCTTCCGCCAACCATTATTTTTCAGATGGTTGGCACTGTTTTTCTGAAAAAATAGGAAGATCATTGTGGTGGGTTGAAAGGAAAGGCTCCGCTTTCCCTCCCCCACTGAGAAAGAAACCGCGGCTAACTCAGTAATTAGAAAAGCAGACTATGTATTTACAAGCATGTATAGGAAGCAGATTACATGTAACACCACAAATACAGGGATTTTACAATATATACAGAAATATACAGCAAATGAACTCAACCAGAAACCAGACCCCCAACACAGGGGGCTTCCCCCTGTGCCCCCTTCACCCACCTACCTCCCTTCTCCCCCCAAAGAGGTAGAAAAAGAGAGAAAAGGGGAGTTAGCACAGCAGACAGAGGCCTAAGCACAGAGAGTTAGTTAGTTCTTATCTCTTGACAAGAAGCCCAGAAGCAGTCCAGCTGAAAGGGACAGCAAAGGAAGAGGAACTGAGAGAAAGTCCCAGCTCCCCTGGGTCCAAGACCTTAATTAGCCAATGAAATTCATTTAGAACACCAAAATATTTTATAAACATTTAGCCAGTGTGCCCCTTCCTTAAAGGCACAGCCTCAAACGATCACAATCATGATGGTGGATTAGCTCTAATTTGGTGTGATTAGATATCAGGGAAGAAAAGAAGACTCTATTTGATGTGTAGCTATCAGCTGGCAGACCAACTGCCCTGCTGCTGGGCATCTGGGGCTGTTTAGCCTGGAGAAGAGAAGACTAAGAGGGGACCTTACCAATACTTATCAATATCTAAAGGGAAGAGACAAGAGCATGGCACCAGACTCTTTTCAGTGGTGCTCAGCAATGGGACAAGCGGCAACAGGCATGAACTGAAACCCCAGAAGTTCCATCCAAATGTGAGAAAAAAACTTTCCTGTGAAGATGCTGGAGCCCTAGAACAAGTTATTCAGAGAGGTTGTGGAGTTTCCTCTGGAGAGATTCTAAACCTATATGGACTTTGTGCCCCTGGGCAGCCTCCTCTGGGTGACCCTACTTTAGCAGGGTGGGTTGGACTAGGTGATTTCCAGAGGTCGCATCACTCCCCATCATGCTGAGATTCTGTGGTGTCTGAGTATGTTTTTTAAAGAGCAGCAATTGGTAAAGGCTCCAGTCTGATCTGCAGCTGGGCAACTGCTTCCTACACTACTGTGCCATCTCTCAGTTAAAACTAGGTTAGTTCCTACATTTTATACCAAAAGAAAATAATTTGGAGAATCTCAGCACACTTCCAGGTGAAATCATACCAGTCAAGCCAAGGTCTAGTCTAGCAGGAAAAACTCACCCCGTATTTTTGCTGGCTATGTTGACTCTCCGGGTGTGCAGTATTGAAGAGAGCAAATCTGGCTCCATGCTGCTGTTTACCAGGCAGTGATCATTGGTCACCCTGACCCAAGAGTAGAGACCACATAGGTAACTTTGCTGGCAAGGCAGTGTGACAATGCAGCTGGAAGCTGGCAAAAGTACCCAGGGTTGCAAGTGGAAGCACAGGAGTATCTAAACCACACATGCTCTTTGAGTTCACTCCAGACTGCAACACAAAACCCCTGCCAAAACCACAAACCCTGGTGCCAAATTTTACTGTCTGCTTTGATCACCCAGTATTTGCATAGGTTCTGTATGGACATGTCAAAGGAGGTGTCTAAGGGGAATTATGACATTCCACAACCTACAGAATTAATTTTAGAACCCGTTTTAGGGATACATGAAAATTTGGTGTATTTGAAAGGTGATCAGCCTGTAGGATTAAACAAGTTCTCCTGCTGGTAGAGCAGGATGAGCCCCAATGAGGGGAACAGCTGGAAGCTGGGAGCTGCTTTGTTGGCAACAAATCCTGGCAAAGGCATCACAAGTCATGAAATGGCCTAATTTGCATCAGATAGACAATGAAATGGGTTTATCTTTTTATTGAAATTAATGAAATTCTCCATTGACAAGGTCTTGAAACTGGAATTTGGAGCATGACAACTTCCAGCTGTAGTTCCTGGTAAACTGAGGAGAATTTGTGAGCAGAGTCACTAGCAGTGACCATTTTGCTTAGCAACAGTAGATGTTTGTGCTTTATCTCCAGGGTACTGACATCCAGCTACTTAAACTCTGGAATCACAGAAAGTTTTAGGTTGGAAGGGACCTTTACAAATCTTCTAGCCCAACGTCCCTGCAGTCAACAGCGACATCTGCAACTACAGTAGGTTGCTCAGAGCCCTGTCCAGCTTGACCTGGAGTGTTTCCAGGGATAGGGCATCGACCACTTTTCTGGGCAACCCGGGGCAGTGTTACACTATGCTCAGTGTAAAAAAATGTCTTCCTTCTTTCTAGTCTCAATCTCCTCTCTTTTAGTGGAAAACCATCATACCTTGTCTTGCCACAACAGGTATGCTGACTGCACCACTCAGTGTTCCCTGCAAACTTGCCGAGGGTGCACTCGATCTCACTGTCATAGGTGATGAACATGTTAGCACTGGTCCCACTGACGGTTGCAGGACGTTAAGAGCAAGGCTCGGACGGCGGGAGCTCGCACTGGATGCCCGGCTGCTGCCCCGGAGCCTCTCGCTGCTCTCCCGCAACTGTGCTCACTCAAGAAGCCGTCACCAGAGGGCTGGAACGGCGCGGGGTCTCGACGGACGGCAGCGGAAACTCCGCACCGGGCTACGAGGGCGCCTCTTTTCCAGACTCGCAGGCGGACAGCAGCCGTCGGGGCCAACCCCGCCCCGTCGACGGCTGAGCGTCACGGAGCAGCGGGCCGGGCCCCCCTGCTCCGGGGCGGAGGCAGCGCCAGGGGGCGCTCGGGGGCGGTGCTGGCAGGAGCCGGTGCTGTGCGGGCTGCAGAGCCCCAGCCGTGGCGTGGCGGGCGGCGGATTCAACCCCGGCTCAAGCTCCGGTTTCGGCACTGGAGGACGCGCCGAGCGCGGCAGGGCAGGTAAAGGGAGGCGAGGCGGACAGGAGTGAGTGTGTTCCAGGTTGGGCAGGTGGGACGGTGCTCTGCCGGTGAGCGCTCGGGCTGCTGCCCCGCTACGACCCGGCTGTGTCCGCGGTCCTTCCCTCCCCCGCGTCCCCGGCGGGCGATAACAGCCGACGCCTGGGGAGCGAACGGGTGTGCGGGCCGGGCATTACCCGTGCGGCGGCGCGCCTGGCTCTCAGGGCCGGGTAGGGTCCGCTGTGTTCCCGCCTGTCCCGTGCACCGGGGAGTGCTGGGGCAGGAGGGACTGAACCGGCCCGGCCGCGGGTCGCCTCCGCAGTCAGGCCGGCCGCCTCCGTGGAGCCGCGGCGGGTCTAACTTTGCCTCCGGGACCGTCCGCGCAGGCAGACACCCGGGTCTGGGTGTTGGGGCATGAGCCGGTGTGTGCGAGCGGTCCGGCTGGTTCGGCGGGTTCAGACCGTGCGTGCAACCCTCCCTGCCAGGGCAGAGCTCAGAGCGGGCTCCTCGGCGTCCCTGCGGTGGGCGACTTCGTGTTGACCAGCCTTGGCTGGCGGATCACACGGTGCTGTGGCGGAGCTGCTGCGCTTCTCCGGTGACTGACGCTTGGACTTCTATTGTTGGCTGGTACAGTGTGGCTGGAGTGGAGCAACTTACTTGAACTCTTTAGTGTATCTGAGGGACGTCCCTTTCATTGTCTGTGGTTAAATATTTTTAGGGCCTTGAACAGACTTCTTAGTGTATTTCTGTGCTGCAGCTGTCTGAAGAGTAATTGTGAACCTTTTGAGAAGCGTGGACTTTTCATCAGAAGTGTGTTCTGACCAACAGACCCTCCTGGCCTTCTTGCAGAATGTTTGTACAGAAAAAAATGGAAATATCAGTGAAAGTCTGTTTTGAAATGCTTGGAAGTAAGAGGTTAAACAATGTGTTGATAAATACCGTAACCTGAATTTGTGGACGGATCAGTTCACGTAAAGGCCAGGACAATGGAAATGACAGGATGGGAACAGTGTGTGATGACCTTATAAGACTTTTATTTTGTCTGGCATTATAGTGTGAGCTGAGCATTTAGTTCAGACCTTACATGTTCACTTTTACAAGTACAATTTCATGTGGATGAAAACACTACAGAGTAAGTGTCTCTGTCCTTGACTAACTGCAAAAGCTGTCACATATAATAAGTTATTGTGCCAGTATTACAATAGTAATGGGATATTATACCAACACATTTTGGCAGTAAGTAGTTGTAATACTTATGCCCTGTTTTGACGTCTGTAGAAGGAGGATTAGCTCAGACAGAATTTATAGTGGGAGGATGTGAGTGGGATGTAAAGCAAAAGCTTCTTTATTTTAATCTTCTCAAAAAGGTAACTGAAAGTAGCGCACTTGGTTAAAACACATATGCTCCTCTCTCTAATGGCTTTTCATTGTAGTTGCTTAAATATTTCCTGTAGTAGTGCTGAAAAATTAATTTGTGTAAGATTCAATACACACTAATGAGCTCCCTGTTCTGCAGAGAAAGGAACTGTTGAGGAGTAGCAGAGTCTGGTGCAAAGGGCTGACAACAACAGGGCTATAAACCCATGGTGGTGTAACTAAACCTGCATATGAGTGTACCTGAACACAGGCAGATCTCTGGTAAGGCTTCAGGCATTTAGTTGTGTTGTTTCAGTTTGCTAGTTGTGAACTTGCTTTTTTTCTAACAGCTTTCATTTGTTTTATGGGCTTTTTTTTTTTTTTAGTTTAAAAAGTGTGTGTCTCAGAATGGGCACATGCAAAAAGCAGTGCTTCAGGGGTGTGCAAGCCTGCTGTCCCCCATGACGAGCCCAGAGAGTGGTGGTGAATGGTGCCACATCCATCTGGCAGCCAGTCACTAGTGGTGTGCCCCAGGGATCAGTACTGGGCCCCATGCTCTTTAACATCTTTATTGATGATCTGGACGAGGACATTGAGTCCATCATCAGTAAATTTGCTGATGACACCAAGCTGGGGGCAGGAGTTGATCTGCTGGAGGGTAGAGAGGCTCTGCAGAGGGACCTTGACAGGCTGGGCAGATGGGCAGAGTCCAATGGCATGAGATTGAACACATCCAAGTGCCAGGTGCTGCACATTGGCCACAACAACCCCATGCAGAGCTACAAGTGGGGTCAGAGTGGCTGAGAGCAGCCAGGTGGAGAGGGACCTGGGGGTGCTGGTTGATGGTAGACTGAACATGAGCCTGCAGTGTGCCCAGGCAGCTAAGAGGGCCAATGGCATCCTGGCCTGCATCAGGAACAGTGTGGCCAGCAGGAGCAGGGAGGTCATTCTGCCCCTGTACACTGCACTGGTTAGGCCTCACCTCGAGTCCTGTGTCCAGTTCTGGGCCCCTCAGTTTAGGAAGGAGGTTGACTTGCTGGAACGAGTCCAGAGGAGAGCAACAAAGTTGGTGAGGGGTTTGGAACACAAGCCCTATGAGGAGAGGCTGAGGGAGCTGGGACTGCTTAGCCTGGAGAAGAGGAGACTCAGGGGTGACCTTATTGCTCTCTACAACTACCTGAAGGGAGGTTGTAGACAGACGGATGTTGGTCTCCTCTCCCAGGCGGCCAGTACCAGAACAAGAGGACACAGTCTCAGGCTGCGCCAGGGGAGGTTCAGGCTGGATGTTAGGAAAAAGTTCTATACAGAAAGAGTGATTGCCCATTGGAATGGGCTGCCTGGGGAGGTGGTGGAGTCGCCATCACTGGAGGTTTTCAGGAGAAGACTTGATGGGGTGCTTGGTGCCGTGGGTTAGTTGTTAGGTGGGTTGGGTTGGTTGATGGGTTGGACGCGGTGATCTTGAAGGTCTCTTCCAACCTGGTTTATTCTATGTATTCTATGTTTGCTTCCTCCAGTGGTTTTACAATGGGGTGTATACCTTTAGAGACTTATCTTCCTGTCTCACCTGAAAGAAACCTCAAGTGTCCTGGGAGGTTTTGTATGTAGGTCTTTGTTCATTTTCCTAACCTCATAGGAGGCCTTTGAAACTAGATTTTGGTTGACTCTTTTATAGATTTTTTTTCTGCTGAGGCTGCGTATTATGTTTTAAAACAAAATAATACTATAAATAAAGGCATATATCATCAGTGTATTTCCATATTATTGCCCAAAAGATTAATGATCTGGTCCATAGTCTGGCTTTTATCTGGGTTAATGGTCAGTTCTAGTTGCGTAGATCCTGTGGTAAAGACCTCTTTCCAAGGCTTTTTCATTCTTTTTTAACTAATAAATAAAAAAAGGGCAATTAATATGCAAAAAAATCATCATGAGATGTTTTTTGCTCACAAACATATATCAAATGAGTGTAGGAATTAAATGTTAAGCCACCTACTAACATATGGTTTAAGATTCAGATGTGATTAGATTTATGGTTTATGATGGATGCTACAGAGGAGGTGGTGGAACCTTAATTGTTCACGTGGGTGGAGTCTCAAGTATGTCTCTACTGAAATGACAAAGGTGATCTCTCAAGGAGTATTGGAAGCACACACATATAAAGTGATTGCTTTAAGTGTTAAAGGAATCATTTGGTGAAGGAAGTGTGAGAGGGTTAAAGACAATGGAGTTAGTTCTAGGTAACACAGGAATGTTTGGAGAGTTAACTGGTAGGTACAGAGGACAGTTACTGGTAAGATGTCTGAAAGACAGTATGGCAGCTCAGCTGTCCTGGCACACACTAGACCAGCACACGCAAGTGCTGCAAGACAGCAGCGTTCGAGGTGAGAAAGATTTGTTTAAAAAAACCTCAGAGTCCACTTGTTGGACAAAGAGTGTGGTTTGGGTCCAAACTATTCAAGCATTATCTTGCATTTGGGACACCTTTGAACATAGCTGTGAATCTGGACTCACTGGGAGAGGGAGGCAGTAAATGAGCTCTGCATTGGCTCACATGTAGAAGGTTGTATTTAAAAATACTGTAACTTGGGTGATAAACAACATATAATGATGAAATCTCAAATTCTGTACCAAAAAGGGAAGAAATTCCCACTGCCTGGGAGGAGACTCCAAATGTAGGTTTCATGCCCAGCTGGGTTGCAGTGTTGTGGTAATTCTACTAGAGTTGTACTAAGATATTGCAGTGCTGATAAAAAAAGATTCTGCTTTAAAGTACTTCCCCCTCCCCTCCCCCCCCCCCCCCCCCCCCCCCCCTTCTTTGGAATGCTTTCTAGAATGCTTCCATAATGAATGCAGGCCAATATATGGAATAATTTACGCAGAAATGGAAACAGTTGATCATAAAGCTACATGTAGGATGATGATTACTTAGGTCTTATATAGCAGCTTTCCAGGGAGATACTATAAATGTTGTGTTGCAGTATTATTTATGAGATACAGGTGTTCTATTATAAAGGTTGTAGTGAGGTGGGTCTTGGTCTGTTCTCCCAAGTAGCAAGTGACAGGATGAGAGGAAATGGCCTCAAGTTGAACCAACAGAGGCTTAGGTTGGACATAAGGAAAAATTTCCTCAGTGAAAGGGTTTTCAAGCCCTGGAACAGCCTCTTCAAGGAAGCAGTCGAATCATCATTCCTGGAGAATTTAAAATATGTGTAGATGTGGTGTTGATGGCTATAATTTAGTAGCAGACTTGGTGGTGTTATATTAATGTTCAGCTCAATGATCTTAAAGGTCTTTTCCAGCCTAAATGATTCTATGATTCACAGCAGTGGGGTTGGAAGCAATCTCTAAGGATCATCCAGTCCACTACCTTTGCCAAAGTGGAATCACCTAGGGCAGGCCACGCAGGAATGCACCCAGGAAGGTTTTGAAAGTCTCCAGAGAAGGATAATCCACAACCTCGCTGGGCATTTAGTTCCAGTGCTCTGTCACCTTCACTGTAAAGAAGTTTCTCCTCATCTTGAGGTGGCACCTCCTGTGTTCCAGATTGTGTCTGTTGTTCCTTGTCCTATTGCTGGGCACCACTGGAAAGAGACTGGTGCCTTCATCTTGATGCCCACCCCTCAGATATTATAGGCATTAATAAGATTCCCTTCAGCTTTCTTTTCTCAAGACGGAACAGTCCCAGTTCTCAGCCTTTCTTCGTAGGAAAGATGTTTAAGTCCCCCAATCATACTTGTAGCTCTCCTTTGGACTCTCTGGTAGTCTACATTACACAGACCATGAGTGCTTCACGTTCTGCTAAAATCAGGCTTGGGGAAACCCAAACAGACCCCTAAGGAAAGTTTTTCAAACTACTTAAAGCAGAAAGGTTTTGATATTTTATTGTCTAATGATTGCAGGGGAGGATACACAGGTCTTGAATCATCTCTGTGCAGGAGCACGTGAGCTGTGACCATGAGCTCTGGCATCATGTTTAGGTTAGAATTGAAAATTAATCTTCTGGTGTTGTAGTTTGAGCTGGGTGCCCCCCTGGTGCATTCACTTCCTGTGTCCAGGAGTCCAGCCCAGAGGGATGGACACAGGAAATTGTGTATTTCCTACCATAATTCTTTGCACCACTATAAGATCCAGTGCGGAGTCTGGCACTCTCTCTTTCCTTCCCTCTCCGAGACTTGGTAACTGGGGGAGAGATCTCCCGGCCATGGGCCTGATTGGGCCCAAGGCCACAGGGGGATGGGCAGTCTCAGGCCTGGCCAGCTGAGACTAGCCCAGCAGAGGGAGGGGGAAGAAGGAGCCCTGGGGGTTTTGGATGCACCCTCAGGTGGGGATGGGATCTTTCTTTGTCACTGCGCTTTGGGTTTTCTGTAACATTCACTGCTTTCTATTTAAACTTTCATCACTTTTGCAATCCGTTTGTCTGAGTTGTTATTTCTGCCTGTGGTGGGGAGGGGATCTGCTCCAACCCATTACATCTGGTTTGTTTGAAAGTATTAGGCAGTGTCTGATTACAATTGGCTGAGACATTTTATTGCTGGGTGAAGAAATAAAGAGTGGGAAGGTGTACTGTGAGAATCAGTGTTTATGATTCTTCTTAAAAAATATCAGATAATGCCCTTTCTACTGCATTCACATAATCCCTGAACCATCAATGTAATGGCTCATCCTAAGCAACAAAAAAGAGCAGTTTTTCCGTTGTGCAAGATGATAATAGGAGCATTTGCTAAGAGGGCAGCAAAGGTGATTCTGCACTAAGTGGTTCTGACTACAGGCAAAGGATTCAGAGCAAGATGGACAGGCTATTTTGTATTGATTATAGAGGTAAACTGGGCATTGAAAAGCTAGATAGCTGGCTATTTCTGAACTGATTTTTAGAAGCTGAAATAGTTTGGCTTATTTGTTTGTGCCACATGGTAAAGGCATTGTTCAGAAATGCTGGTTGGCAATATTAGTCAGTGGCTGTTTTCCACCTGTTTCATCTGGAATTTCTAGAGCCACCTTAAACTTTTTGGTGTACCAAGAATGAAGTTGTTTTCCCCCAGAAGGCTATCACAGGATTCATGGCTTCTCTTGTGAAAATGAAAAAATAAACACCATAACTTGGTCTCAGTGTATGCTATGATAAATTCTACAGTTAGTTAAGTAGTGGAAGATACAGTGCTATGTTTTCCTGATGCTAATAGTCTCTGGTGATAGGGAGGCTCTATGAATACTCTGTTATTAATGATTACTTTAAAAGCACAGAGCAATGCTGTTGCTGCATTTTGCGATTTCCTATGGTTTTTATGCTTTGTTCATACTCCTTGCATCTATGGATATCACAGTATCACAGTATAACTAAGGTTGGAAGAGACCCCAAGGATCATCAAGTCCAACCTGTCCCAACAGACCTCATAACTAGACCATGGCACCAAGTGCCACGTCCAACCTCCCCTTGAACACCTCCAGGGACGGCAACTCCACCACCTCCCTGGGCAGCCCATTCCAATGACGAACGACTCGCTCAGTGAAGAACTTTTTCCTCACCTCGAGTCTAAACCTCCCCTGGCGCAGCTTGAGACTGTGTCCCCTTGTTCTGGTGCTGGTTGCCTGGGAGAAGAGACCAACCCCTTCCTGTCTACAACCACCTTTCAGGTAGTTGTAGAGGGCAATGAGGTCACCCCTGAGCCTTCTTTTCTCCAGGCTAAACAATCTCAGCTCCCTCAGCCTCTCCTCATAGGGCTTGTGCTCAAGGCCTCTCCCCAGCCTTGTTGCCCTTCTCTGGACACATTCAAGTGTCTCTCAATGTCCTTCTTAAACTGAGGGGCCCAGAACTGGGCCCTCAAGCAGGGTCACCAAGGGCAGGTTGCACTGGATTACAATGTCCAGGTGGGGACATTTTTAGTTTTTTGATTCATTTGGGCAAGTCTGTGTCAGGTCTGTAGTGTGAAATGAATAGTCCTGATAGGCTGCAGTGAGGGAAAGGAGAGGGTCTGGGAAGGGAACACTGATTCTTTGAAATGCTACAAAAATGCAGGTGGCAGGAGTATGTGCTTCATTTTAATGCTTTTGGTAGTAGAACTTTAATGGTGCCTTTTTTCTTAATGAGGTGCAAGGGCACATTCTAAAATCTTTTTATCTACAGGAGAGCATCAGTCTGCGGCAAATACATTTCTGTATAAACCCTGTCCTCAAAGCAGTGGCCAAACTAGCATGTGTGACCTAGAAATTGTGAAGTTTTATATTCAGATGTATTTTCAGACAGAAAACAAAAATATTTGTTCAAATACTCCATTGTTTTTCCAATTTTTATTTTTTTTTGCTACTGAAGGGGACCCTGTTAATCAGCTTTCAAATGTTATACTAAATGTTATTCAGTAAGCTTTATGCTCTTTCTTTAATGTAATAGGAGTATAACAAATCTTTATCATATTCATAATGAGAAATACTGAAAGGTACTGCCCATTGAACCTAGATTTTTGTTTCTGCTAAAGGGCATAAGTGTGAAACCCCAGGGTATATGAAAACTCATGTTTTGCT
The DNA here is from genome assembly GCF_014839835.1 of Dryobates pubescens. Classification (NCBI taxonomy): domain Eukaryota; kingdom Metazoa; phylum Chordata; class Aves; order Piciformes; family Picidae; genus Dryobates; species Dryobates pubescens. Next base: position 1,684,431 of record NC_071624.1, on the reverse strand, counting down.
CTCATGTTTGTAGAAATTGATTGTACATCCATTACAACGTGAAAACTGACATCAGTGGTGTAAACTGATTGTAACAAGAGCTGCGTTGAGGGCGTATTTGGGCTTACCACCTGATCTATGTAAACTGGAGCAGGAAAACCTGGCTGAAATCTACTCTAGTGTTTTTTTTCATTCCTATCTTTGGTAGCTTGCTTGGAAGCATGCTGGTGCAGAAACAAGCTCAGTGGGATAACCCAGATATATTCTGCATCATCACAGCACCCGTTATCATTCCTTCCCTGGATGCATCCTATGAATACAATCCCCTGGATCCTGTTTTGGATCCAAACAGCAAACTTAAAACTTGTGTTGTATTTAGTGCTTGCAAGCAGTAACATAAATACAGACCTCAAAGCATTTTGCTGACCAAAAGAGCTTAAGACTTGTTTTGAGTTCACCTATATCACACTTGGTGAGTAACCAAGGAAAGAGAAATAATATGTGTGTTATATAGGGATATATGTATACACACACACTCCTTTGGATAGGGACATGTGTATATGATTATGTAGTCTGTTGTTTTGTGGTTTGTGTGTGTGTGTGTGCTTTGTTTATTTAAATATGCAGCATTTTAGTGTATAGAATTAATATACAGATTTTTAAAATATGCATAATTAAGATAATCCAAAACCTCCTAGGATAGGTGTAAGTAATCAGTTTAGTAGGTGGGACTTCACAATATGTAGATATACAGACTCTGGTAAAAGGGACTCTATTAAAGAATGGAATGGTGTGGTGGTTTGAAAGGAAAGGCTCTGCTTTCCCTCCCCCACTGAGAAAGAGACCACGGCTAAACCCAGTCGGAGAAATGAGAGTATATTTTACAAGGAAACAGATTCTATGTAACACAACAAATACAGGGATTTTACAATATATACAGGAATATACAGCAAATGAACTCAACCAGAAACCATACCCCCCACACAGGGGGCTTCCCCCTGTGCCCCCTTCACCCCCCTACCTCCCTTCTCCCCCAAAAGAGGTAGAAACGAGATGTGGACGGTTAACAGGGCAGGAAAGGAAGAAAGGCCTGGCACAGGGAGTTAGTATCTTATCTTAGTTGGCCAGAATCCCAGAAGCAGATCCAGCCGAGAGGGACAGCAAGGGAAGGAAGACCGAGAGAAAGTTCCAGCCGTGCTGGGTCTAACAATCTCACCTCCCACAATTCTACCAATGAAATTCGTTTAGAATACCAAAATATTTTACAAACATTTAGCCAGTGTGCCCCTTTCTTAAAGGCACAGCGTCAAACGGCCACAAATGGTTTGCAGTGATAGATGAAAGAATGTGTTATCCTGTTTTTCTCTGGAAAATAGCAACAGAGGGAAGAATTGTGTGGCACCTATGGAAAGTAGGGGACTACTTCTCTACAGCTGTGCCCTGGTGTTGACAAGGACAAACAAGTGAGCTGGCTTGGCTTGGGTAAGCAGTGGCATATGGTGTTGAGATCACTTCCCCAGGCAGGTCCAGTTTGAGGACAGAAAACAGTTGGGATTAGATGTGAAACAGAAAGGTGCTAATTTAATTCAGTAGTTAAAATATTGATTTGAATTTGTAAAGCTTTTTATCTTGGAAGGACACTGATATAGAGAAGGGCCAGATGTCTGTGGATTGTGTCCGACTGATGACATTAACATATTAAACAGTTTGTGTCCTGGGCCTTCACTCAGGCTGTGGCTGAGCTGTCGACAGGGTGGGGTTTCCTGCCCTCTGGGTAGTGGTCCTTTGAAAGGAGAAAGATTATTGTGCCTCACACAGATAGTGCTGAGCAGTGCAGAAAGTAGGTCTGTGAAGAGGTGACAGAAATATGCTTTTATCAGTGAGCAGATGTACAGAACTTGTTGCAGCTCAAAAAGCTGCTGGTTTGGTGTTTGGAAACCAGAGGGACATATAGTGAAGGATGCTTATGGTCAGGATTGTGCCCCAAACATTTCTGGAACATACTCTTCTGAGTGTTAAACCTTTTTGTTTCCCGCTTCTTTCTGGGGGCAGCAGGGGGGATCCTGGCGCCACTGAGTCCAGGTAAACAGCCTGGGCATAGCGTATACTTACACCATATTTGGTAGGTGTTACTCTATTGGTTAATCTTGTGTTAGCAACAGAATGCTCATTGGGCCAGTATTCACTGGGGCAAATGGTAAATAGGGGTCGTTTGGTAAATGAGCCCCCCCACATCGTGTTGGAGCCTGTGAGTGTGTGTGTGCCAGTGCTGCCGTGGTCCACCTTGCCTGAGACTCAAGCCAGTGCCCCAAGAGACCTCACGCTCCTTTGCCACCGTCACCCAGCTGCGTGCGGTGCCGTGGACAGTATCCCATGGGATCGACCACTGTGCAATCCATTGCTGCAGGAGGAGCGCCAGCAGCCCGTGTGAGCCAGCGTCGCTGACCTGCCACAGCCCCCCTCGAGCGGGAGCCCTTTGTGTCCTGGGAGGAGCAGCAGCCACGCGGTGCAGCCACGCGGCCAGCGCCATTTCCTGTCTCCGTCTTACGGCACATCCGTGCCACGTTTCTGGACTATAAATATTATTAAGGAGAGATCTCACGAAGTCCTCAGCTTGTAAGTCAAGCCTTTCTTTATAGTTTCTAGTTGAGGTAACGTTTGGATTTCTCCGAGTGGAGGGTTGCCGGTCACCGACCAACCCCTCCCCCCGCCGCTTTCTGAATTAGTTTCGATTCTAGGTTCTGTGAATTGTTTGAGTCAATTGCCCACATTTAAACATTCTGTAAACATTGTTTCACTAACCAGATATTGATACCTGTGAAGGGTGACTGTAAATACCCCGTTACAGAGTTTGTAAATAAATTTAACATATATTTTCATTGGGGTATCTGGGGTTTCTGAGGGCATATTCACAACATTACAACGCTTGTAAAGATACAGTGAGTGTTATAGAGTTTTATTAAACAAAATACATCACCGAATAGAAAATTTTGACAATTTATTAAGTAGCAAGGCAGGAGCAAACACAGCGCTGGATGACAGGGGAGTCTCCGCTCCGCAACTGCCGCACTTACGTCGAGTTCCCGTCCCCCTTTATAACCTTTCTCCTCTTGATTGACGCCCTCCTTCTCGAAACTTCATGGCTCTACTCTGCGCATGTGTATTCAGTCTCTTCTAGGTCTCCCCTGCCTCCTGTTGGTGAAGATCGGCAGTCCTCCTCAGCTGTTCCCCAGATGACAGCCTTGGTCCCGCCCCGTGGGCGGGCCCATGCACACAGAGCAAGGTTTTATGGACAAAACTAATCAGATGGACAAAACCAATCGGGATGTACATCCCACTCTATCACAATTCCCCCTCTGTCTTCATCCTGATTTGTTTTGTCCATTATATAACTCCAATAGCCTCATAAAACGGTGGCCTAATATAATAACATAACCAGCACCCTTCAAACCAGGGCACATTTAACATCTGATTACAATGGTCAGTATTAGTCATAACCAAAGCCACTTGTAAGGACTGTAAGGGTCTACAACATCAAAAATCCACTCCATGGTCCTGCTTTAAATGATTATTAGGGGTTCTTGATCTCCACTATTTTCTACTCCTCTGCCTCACTCGTCGACTCGGGTGCCTCGAGCCACGAGGGGTGTCATCTTCTCAGCAGCAAGAGTATTCTTCAGGAGTCCCCAGAATAACTGTGTTATTTGTTACAGAGGTTTGAGGATTATGGAGGGATTTTCTGGTTATGTCACCCTTTGCCCTTTACAAAATATTAGATTTCAATGTTTTAACAAATACAGATGGGATTTGACTCACGTCAGTTCTTTTTCTTATGTATAGTAAGCCGCAAGTCCCCTGGTCCTCGGGTTACTTGCCACTCTGGTCCTGAATCAAAGGCTTCCTTTTGGTCTGGTCCCCGCACTGGTCCTTTAATTCTGCTAGCATGTGTCCATCCCTTACAAGGTAAGGTCCCTCCCATCGTGGAGCTAGGGTAGTTTCTTTCCAAGTCTTAATCAGTATCCAATCTCCTGGTTGGATGCGGTGCATTTTAGGTCCAATGGGGCCCTTTGTGCCAAAGCCCCTTTCTTCCACAATTGTTCTCTATACCTCATCAAATTTGTTATATAAATGTTTAAGTCTTGTTATTTTAGTACTGGATGATAGGTAGGGCATTCCATACAGCATTTCAAAAGGGAAAAGTCCCAGATCAGTTCTAGGCTGTGTTCTAATATTCAACAGGGCCAGAGGCAGACACTTTAGCCATGACAATTTGGTTTCCATCCCCATTCATTCTCTCTACTCGTCCCGAACTCTGTGGGTGCCATGGGGTATGGCGATACCATCGAATTCCCAAAGCAGCCATAGTTTCCGTACACAAAATGCAGACCTCTGTCTGAATCAATAGATTCCACCACACCATACCGGGGACTTGTATCGCCCACTCTTTGGTAGTTCAGTGAAATCTACCTGTATCTTTTTGCTGCTGGCCGCCCTCCCTTCAGGGGTTGTCTAAGGCCAGCCTTATTAACCTTCAGACAGGTGATACATCCCCGTACTATTTGTTTTGCCAGATCATCCGGCCCAAAACACATGTATTTTATAGTAAATTGATCAGCAAGTGCCTGCGACCCCCAATGAGTTGTGCTGTGTATCTTCCTCATAATACCCATAGCAACTGGTTTGGGTAAAACTATCCTGTCACTACCCGGAAGCTTCCATTCCCCTTTTAGGTTTTCTTGTAAACCCATTTTAAAACTGTACAATTTCCATGGAGGAGGTTCCTCTGTCTCCGGGGGCCAATCCTCATATCCTGGATCCTTGCATACACAGTCTACAACATCTCCCGCAGTTCCCGCACCTTATTCCCTGCTGTACGTGTAGAGTTCAGCAATTCCCGATGTATTAGGCCCTTTCCTTGTGACTTTATCAATCCTCTTTCCTCCCAAATCTTTATGTTCACACAGAAAGAGGTCTTCTAATTACTGGGAATGCACCCGATAGGGAACCAGCTTCCACTTTACACTGATGATGTCAGAGGGAAATATTCTGCTGCTGTTACAGAAAAGGTTAAGGCATGCCACTATCAAGCTAGGGCGGTTACCTCCAAAGATAATTTGGGGGAGTCAAGCAATATTTCTCCCTGCCCAATGCTGGGTTAGTACCCCATACGCAGTTCCATCTTCTATATTTACAAACAAGTAAAAGGGTCTCTTTGTATCCGGTAAGCTCAATACCGGTGCATTGACCAAATCCTGCTTCAATTAATCCAAACTGTTTTCATCTTCTTTACTGCATTCCAATAATCCTTCCTGATTTTGTTATACAGAAACTTTACTTTTGCACTATAATTTGCAATCCATTGTCGGCAGTATCCAACAAGCCCTAATGATTGCCTCACCTGCCTTTTATTTCTGGGAGCTGGCATCTCTAAAATTCCTTTTACCCTTTCGGGGTCTATCTTCTTCTCCCCTTTTCTAAGATAATGCCCTAGATACTTCACCTCTTCCTCAACAAACTGTAATTTGGCCTTCGATACCTTTAATCCCTTTATACTCATAATTCAATAACTGAATACTTTCCTCACGGACGACTTCTTCTGTGTCACCGGCAAGGAGTAAGTCATCTACATACTGGATAAGAACCACCCCTTCCCTGGTCTGGTATTCCTGTAAGATTTGCTCCAAAGCTTGTCCAAACAAATTCGGGGATTCTGTAAACCCCTGGAGAAGCACTGTCCACCTCAACTGCTGCCTTCGATGTGAGATAGGGTCTTCCCATTCAAAGGCAAAATAATCCCTAGTTCTTTAGCTACCACTGGAAAACGAGCAATGGTTCTTTCCCTCAGGGGAAACAGGGTATTGCTTTACAGAGGTTATATTCAATTTTCCAACACTTTCAGGGGTGTACCAGACCTCTGGGTTAATCCTCGCCTCATCCTCCACCCTTAAGGGGCAAAGTCTAATCTTTATTTCCTTATTCACTACCTCTATCTTAATACCTAACTCAATAATTAAATCTCTACCTAGCAGATTAAAATCCGCTTCTGGAACTAGCAAAATGTTTCCTACTCCTATCTATTAACACATCCTTTATTCCTGAGACCATAAAGGGTTTGCCCTTAGCTCCCACTACTTGAGCCCCTTCCTTACTCCCTTTTGGTAATTTTTGCACAGTTGATCTTTCAGTCCCCGTGTCCACTAAGAACTCAACCTCCTGTTGCTGGGGACCGATCTTCAATTTTATCAAGGGCTCCTGATGTCTCTGGGTCCCCAGCAAATAGAGCCCCTGACCCCTCTAATCTTCCTGAAACTCTTTTTCACGTCCTTTTTCCCCACAGTAATAACACACACTAACTTCTCTCCTTTCTGCCGACATTTCCTTTCCCCGCCTTTGTCCCCCACCCGATCTCGTCCTGTAAGAAGCTCCAGCCTTTTCAGCCTCCTTAATCACCGCTATCATTATCCTAGCCTGCCTGCACTGACTCTCCTCGTCCCGTCTTAAAGGTGTCTGAGGGGGAGGGGGCGGGCGCCGGAACGCTCTTAAAGCGGCGATGGCCGCGGTGGGGCCCACAGGAGAGGCGCTTGGAAGGGGTTTAAGGAGAACCAAGCTGGGGGGGGGTTATTTGGGGGAGGAAGAATTAATGACTCCTCCTCCTCCTTTCTATGTTTAATCTCTCACCTCCTGATTTACCTGAGTTTTATCATTCACCCACAGATTAAGTCTCAGCTTCACCCAGTCTTCCGATGACCCAAACATTGGCCACAAAACATTTGGGGAGATTTCTTTCCCTCCCCAAATAACAGCACAGTAGTGAATATTTTTTTCCTTCGTCTTGTTTTTAATATTTGGGTAATGTTCCCAATTTTCCAACATGAATCCTAACGGACTGTCCCCGGGTATCGGGGGAAGTTCTATAAGGGTTAAGGACTTGCTCCTCCCCTGTCCCATCTTCTGGAGTACCCCTCAATCAATCGATGTTCAGTCGCTTCCCCTGTTTCGTGGCTCACGCTCTCACGAGCAATGAGAACCGCACTACTGAGGGTCCACACTCGCTTGGGGAATCCGAGCTGCCGGTTCCCCTCTCACACTCACACACAGTCACTGCAACTCCAGGATCCCTGACCCAGACCGAACGGTTCCCGCAATTACTCACGCATCCCGCGTCTTCGTCCGGACCTTTGTGCACAAAGTTTATAGGGTCTGCCGGCTTCCCTTTGCTCCTGTACCTTGAATTTAGGTTCGTCGGTACAACCAGGGTGAGATTGGACCACCAAGGCCACTAAAAAATCAAGTGGGGCGCCTCCTTGGAATGGTCACAAGCCCAACCACTTAAGTTGCATCCGAGTCACGGCACCAAATTTGTTATAGAGTTTTATTAAACAAAATACATCACCGAATAGAAAATTTTGACAATTTATTAAGTAGCAAGGCAGGAGCAAACACAGCGCTGGACGACAGGGGAGTCTCCGCTCCGCAACTGCCGCACTTACGTCGAGTTCCCGTCCCCCTTTATAACCTTTCTCCTCTTGATTGACGCCCTCCTTCTCGAAACTTCGTGGCTCTACTCTGCGCATGTGTATTCAGTCTCTTCTAGGTCTCCCCTGCCTCCTGTTGGTGAAGATCGGCAGTCCTCCTCAGCTGTTCCCCAGATGACAGCCTTGGTCCCGCCCCGTGGGCAGGCCCATGCACACAGAGCAAGGTTTTATGGACAAAACTAATCAGATGGACAAAACCAATCAGGATGTACATCCCACTCTATCACAGTGAGCAGAGCAAAAAGTCTGCTTTTAAGTCCTTTAATTTCTTTGGGTTTACCTATGTATTTTCTGATTTCTATTTTGACTTGAATTTCAGAAGCCATTCTGAGTATTTTGGGATGCTAAGGACAGTCCTAAGGAAGAGAGGCAATGACATGCACCTGAGGCTCTAGATGATTGTTTCTATTATTTAGTCTGTTAAAGGGGGGAAAAAAAGAAATCTGGAGTGATGGAAAACAATTTTACACATTTCCTTTTCATATCCATTTGAGAAGCAAGTGTTAATGAATTCCTTGAAGTAAGCGGAGGAGGGTGTGCATGTTCCAGCAGCAGAGAGTCCTCATCCAAAACGTGAAGTGTTTGCTGTAGACTGTTAGATAACTGAACAGGAGCAACTGTTGAATTGTCTTGAACTCTGCTGTATGAGGCATGTTTTTGTACCATTCTCAGCTGCTGTGGATGAATAGATCACTGAAGCCAGAGGATTTGCAGTCCATGTTCCTGAGAAAATACTTCTTGCCATGTTTCTTCTACTGTGTTGAACACTTAGTGTAGTTGGCCTCTGTTTGTGTTCAATTCACGTGTGAAATTTGCCAAGTGTCTCTTTTCAGTCTGTGACCGTTTGAGGCTGTGCCTTTAAGGAAGGGGCACACTGGCTAAATGTTTATAAAATATTTTGGTATTCTAAACGCATTTCATTGGCCAATTAAGGTCCAGGTGTTTAGTTCATGTTTCAAACAATTTTAACTTGATGGGTCACTGAGGAGAGTTAAATTGAAGTTTGCTTAATTTTATTCTTTCAGTAAGGCTTCAGCTTTTTTTCCTAGATAGCTTCCATGCAGCTTCTTCACTTTAAAAAATCAGATTATTAATATTAGGGAATAAAAATACTTATTTCCTTTTTGTTGTCAAAGTACCTCTGTGATATTATATATGCATCCTTAATAGTCTCAGTGTTGGCAGAGTTTCCAGTTAGATCACCAAGTGGGTTTCAGATATATTTTATTAGCTGCCTTGGCTGTGGGAGATGCACATAAACATCTGTCTTATTTCTGGTTTACATTGTTGCATTCCTGTTATAGTGAAACAGGGACTTTGAAAGGCACACTGGTGTAAAAATCCTATGCTGAAACTGCCTTAATCAAAGATTGAAGTATGACTAGATACCTGTTGGCAGGCTTCTGTTTTGGGCAAGTGTATCTGCGAACTAATATAGCAAGTCATATAAAATAATGTAAAGCTCTAAAATGTGTAAAAAGTATCAGAATGAATTTTGATACCATAATGATTTACAACTGAAAGAGTGGAAGAGAGTTTGGAAAAAAGATTGATTTCAGCTCCATATGATGATCTGTGTCAGCCCAATACTGTTTGTAGGAGTGCTGGTTAGGTATGGACAATACTACCTGTTATGACAGCGATGGCAGCAGCAGGGGTTGCTGTAATGAAAATTGTTAACGAAAAGCTGAGAGTTGGTCTTTAATGCTTTCTGACTATGAAACTTGACCAATAGACCTATAATTTGCCATTTATATTCATTAGGCAACTAGTGTCTTGTAATGCTGTTTATTTGCAGAGTCCAGCAACTGTTATAACATCATTAGGCTTTGGATTATACCCCAAACACTAATTTATTGCAAGTCCCCTTCAAGTTATCAGCTTTGGATAGATACTGCCAAGGCTCTGTGTTACTGCCATTTTCTTGGTCAGTGGTTTGCAATGTCCCACAATAAGATGAGCCTTAGCGTGGAAGGAGTGAAGAAATGAATCTGATGGATAAATGCTGGAATGGCAGCTGAGCTCTGCAATTTCAGTGGCCACAGGCAAAGTGACAGTTTGATGTTCTTGCCAAGCACGGTCCTGTGGGCAGTTGTGTGCAAAAACCAAAAGGGCTGAAGGAGAAGTTAAAGTCACTGCACTTTGTGGGTATTAACCATGCCAACAGCACTAGCAAGAGCATGGAAAATGCTTGAGTTCTGGTTTTGGCAGGCAAAGACAAAAATATTTGGACTGTAGTGTATTGTACTGTAAGCATGAAGAGTCTGCATTAGATTAATGGCTATGTGCTCTTACAATCTTTGTGTGTATCGCTTCAGTTTGCTGTCTTAGTTGGTTTTCCTTCTACAGCTGAATTGTGGAAAAAATCACCTCTAAAGATAGGAGTGGTAGTCAGGGTGCAGCTCGCCCAGAGGAATTAGTAAAATTGTAATTTGAAATTTGTTCTCTTGCCTTATTTTTATTTATTTAATTTGTCCCCATCCTTTTCCCCCCCCTTCTCACTGGAGAAGTCTCAGAGGGGTAAAAATATGAACACTATCTCTCATTTCACCTTTAAATCTTCTTGTTCAAACACTAGAAAATACCGATAGGAAAAACAACATAGGCATTTGCTAATTTGAGTCTTACAAGACTATACTTGTAATAAATAGTGCTTTCACATCAAGTCAAGGTAAAGAGACATTGTCGGTACAACTCTGGTCTTCATAGAATCATAGAACTGTTAGGGTTGGAAGGGACCACACACTAGATCAGGTTGCTCACAGCCACATGCAGCCTGGCCTTAAAAACCTTCAGGGATTCAGCATGGTTTTACGTGTCAGAAGATTTTGTACGGGTATTTATTTTAATTTCCCTGCTTTTGTGTAAGCTTTAGTTCCATTTCTTTGTGTCTGACAGTTTTCATGGTACTCTTGGTTTCATTTCAACAAATATTTTGTGTTTATTTACTTTAGATAAGTCAGAGTATTTCTTGCTGCTGAGGTAGTTGTGTAGGAGTGAGGATTCATAAGGGAAATGATGGGCAATTCAGCCCTGTGGTGAAGGCACATTATGCATTATACTGAATCTTGTCCCAGCATGTGGACAAGTTCTCCCTCCTTCAGGAGGAAGAACAAAAGCCAAGGCATTAGCCAGGCCAGCACGCACTCAGCGCATGCAGTGCTTGTGCAAACGCCAAATATGGCAGAATTCTAGCTTCATGCTTTCTATAGGCTGAAGCTAGTTGTTTGTGAGAGTGCCCATTGGTCAAACCCAGCCTCGAGGGACTCTATTACCCCAGGTGGTAAACAAGTTGCCCCCTCTTCCACTTTGTCTCTGTGCTTGCTCGAGAGTGTAACTCTGAGCCACAGCCTCTGCCATCGAGTTTATTGTTGTTTAGCTTCTGTAATACATGCACGCATACTAAAAGCCTCTGCATAGTGAGAAGCTGCCTGGGGAGGTGGTGGAGTCGCCATCACTGGAGGTTTTCAGGAGGAGACTTGATGGGGTGCTTGGTGCCGTGGGTTAGTTGTTTGGGTGGTGTTTGATTGGTTGATGGGTTGGACGCGGTGATCTTGAAGGTCTCTTCCAACCTGGTTTATTCTGTGTATGTATTCTATGTATTTCTGTTTAAGCAGTTGGAAGATTATCTCCACAGAGGAAGGATGCTTCGCTGAGCCCGAGTAGCCCAGCGTCGCCACAGCCAGTCGTATCGACCGGGAGAGCCCACCATGCCACCGGAGGACTGGACCAACCCCCGAGGGTAAGACCTGCCCAGTTGCCGGGGAGAAGGGATTTGATCGAGACCGAGTCCACAGTTGCCTAGCCCCGCCGTAGCAGGAGAGAAGAGCGCTACGTGTGCTGCTCTGAGCCCTGTAAATATCAGGGAATACTAAAGCATTGTTCGTGCCTATACTGCACCGAACCCTGGGACCGCTCGGAGCATCCTGCTGTTCCTTTAAGCTCAGTAAACGAGAAGCCGCCTGCCGGCAACCGTCGCCCCGCTCTGTCGTGCGAGCTGATTCCCGAGGGCTGACCCGCAGCTTTGCTCGTTGCCGTGTTCTCCGAGCCCACCTGCCGGTAACCGTCGTCCTGCCCTGTCGTGCGAGCCGACACCCGAGGGCCGCTCCTACAGACTGACCCCGACCAGGACCGAGCCCTGTCGTCAATTCGACTAGGAACCAGTCCAGCAACAGTCGCCATCTAGTGACCCCCACTTTGATAATACTGCTGTGTGGCCAGAAGCTGTCCGCGTTCCGCCGAGTCGCCATCTAGTGGCCAAGCAGCAGAACTGCACCCTTAGTTATACTTAATAGAAATAATTTGTAATTAGTTCAATTAAGTTCTAATTATAACACTAAGCCATTTGTGGAATCTATTTTACAAACGTGCACTAGAATATGTATATAAGTTGGTGATTCATCAGTTATTAATAATTTTATAATAAAATAATATCTTTATAATTCATATTTCATATTCATAAATTAATAACCCTCTTCACCACAAGCCCCTTCAATCTTGAGTACTTTGTTTTCCCAGTAGTTTACAATCCCATCATCACAGCTGTCTTGTTTCTTTTGCTGAAGTCCTTCAACACCAGTTTTCAAGCTAAAGTGATGAGGGACAACTGAGCCTCTTATAGCCCTTTCCTTCCTACTCATGTTCTTAGAGTTTCATGAGAGACTGACAGAAAAGCAGCCTCAAGAAGACAGCAAAAGGCTATCAGAGTTCTACATCCAGATGCATTCCTGGAGTCTTAGCACTGACTATGCAAAAGAGCTATATGGGGTTGTCTTCTGAGCTATGTGAATCATGAAAAATTCACAGCAAAGATCTGTCATGTAGAGTGGCATCCTTTCATAGAAACCATAGCCTTTGTGCATGATTATTTTAAAAGAAAAAAGTTATAATCCTGTATGTCCTTAAACCCTCCTAAAGGAATTTGATGTGTATTTTCTGCCTTTCAGTGCATTTAATTCCGGTAAACCCCATCAGGGAAGAGGGGCTGAATCCTAAGAGCCGAAAGAGAATAATGCCTGATTTCCTGACTGAGCCTCCTGCAATAGATCCCATTTATGAAGCTCGTGTTTACTGCAATATTCCCAGCATTGCTGAATGCAGCATGGAAGGTAAGCTTGGTCAATGTGAACAGCACTTCAGGTGCTTGTTCCTGTGTGCTGTCATTGAAAACAGTAACTCTGCACTGTCAGTTCTTTGGTGCTTGGAGAAGGTACAGCAAACACCATCTGGCTGCTGAATTATAGAATCAGTTAGGTTATAAAGACTTAAGATCATTGAGTCCAACTGTTAACCCAGCGTTGCGAGTCACCACTAGACCATGTCCCAAACCATTAGGAATAGTCAGCTGGAAGGCACATTTGCTTTCTTTTCCCTGTAGTGTCTGCATGATCTGAATGATCTCCCTTCTTAGAACATCCCACTAGTGTGTATGAAATAAATTACAGACTGGTCTATCAAAAAGCTCCAAATTGGACATGCTATGAAATTCCTCATTATGACAGAGGTCTGGAAGATGTGTCATAGAAGTGAGATAATCTTATTGTGTTGGCAGAATTCAGTACTTGTACAGCTGTTGGATTTAGATGTACTATGAAGCATGTGCTAAGAAACTGAGTCTTGTACAAGTTATATTGCAAAATAAAGGTGAAATGTTTTGGGGACAATAAGTATCATTTCTGATTGGGGTTTTCTTTCATTGCAATGCCAAAGCTATCAAGCTAATTACATGTGCAAGAAGCATTTAAATGACATTTACTTAACTTTTAAAATGTTGGCGGGTTTTTTTTCTCTCTTTTTTTCTTCTTTCTTCACTTTAGGTCATACACCTCATTATTTTAAGCTTGTGTCAGTTCAAGTGTTGATTCAACATGGTGATAGGTATCCGCTATATGCCATTCCCAAGACAAAGAGACCTGACATCAACTGTATGTTGGTGCCTAGCAAGTAAAATTCTTGGCTTTTATCATTCCTGAGTGAGTGTTTTGCCTGATAAGTATTTTGTTCCTCTTTAGAAAACAATTTGCACAGCTTGAACTACATTGTGATTTCTGATCTTTGTGTGTGTTGTCATGGATTTGAAAAGCAACTCCTGTATCAGTGGTGTACGGGAGTTCCTTTGAAACAGGATCCTTTGCCAGTGCAAGCCAGAAGAAACTCTTGGTATATTAAAAAAGCAAAATCTATTAAAGTGAACCTTTAGGGTAACATTCTTCTTAGATAGGCTTTTACACATTTTTCAGAATGTAAGTGCAGTTTTTGAGTACATCTCTTCCATTTCAGCTGAGCATCCTTCCTGTTGTGTGAAAACAAAAAGGTCTCAGCTCATCACTACTTTAAGAAAACTAAGATTGGTGGTTTAGATTTTAATTTTTTTTACTCTTCAGAAATACAGGTGTGACCATTTGAGGCTGTGCCTTTAAGGAAGGGGCACACTGGCTAAATGTTTATAAAAATATTTTGGTATTCTAAACGAATGTCATTGGCTGATTAAGGTCTTGGACCCAGGGGAGCTGGGACTTTCTCTCAGTCTTCCTTTCTTCACTGTCCCTTTTGGCTGCACTGCTTCTGGGCTTCTTGCCAAGAGATAAGAACTAACTAACTAACTCCTGTAACAGGCCTCTCTTTCTTTCCTGCCCTGTTAACCGTCCTTATCTTTCTACCTCTTTTGGGGGAGAAGGGAGGTAGAGGGGTGAAGGGGGCACTGGGGGAAGCCCCTCTGTGGGGGGGTCTGGTTTCTGGTTGAGTTCATTTGCTGTATATTCGTGTATATATTGTAAAATACCTGTATTTGTTGTGTTACATAGAATCTGTTTCTTTGCAAAATATACTCTCATTTCTCCGACTGGGTTTTAGCCGTGGTTTTTTTTCTCAGTGGGGGGAAGGAAAGCAGAGCCTTTCCTTCCAAACTACCACACTCTTTTTTTTTTGGCGCCCAATGTGGGGCCTGGTAATTAAGTAATTAAGTTGATTTATTGCTTGTCTCAGCCAGAGAAAGGAAATGAAGGTACTCTGGGTTTTAGAGTATCAAAGTTCAGGGGGAAAAATGGGGGGGTGTCCATTTAGGTCTTAAAACAGAAGTTGAACAAAAATTTGTTACTTGAAAACCACCATTGAGTAGTTCCTACTTGCTGTTTAAAATTGCCCGTGAGATATTTGTGTCTGCCTCCCATTAAAGCATTATTTCCGTTTCTGTTTCAGTATAGTGTGCTTCTGCCTAACATCATGTCTTTGTAGTTTGCCCATACTTGCCTTCATACCTGAAACAGTCTGAACTGTAGACAGGGTTTGAATTTCTTCTTTTCACAGTATCACAGTATCACAGTAACTAAGGTTGGAAGAGACCCCAAGGATCATCAAGTCCAACCTGTTCCAACAGACCTCACAACTAGATCATGGCACCAAGTGCCACGTCCAATCTCCCCTTGAACACCTCCAGGGACGGCGACTCCACCACCTCCCTGGGCAGCACATCCCAATGACGAATGACTCGCTCAGTGAAGAACTTTTTCCTCACCTTGAGTCTAAACCTCCCCTGGCACAACTTGAGACTGTGTCCCCTTGTTCTGGTGCTGGTTGCCAGGGAGAAGAGACCAACCCCCTCCTGTCTACAACCACCTTTCAGGTAGTTGTAGAGGGCAATGAGGTCACCCCTGATCGTTCTCTTCTCCAGCCTAAACAATCCCAGCTCCCTCAGCCTCTCCTCATAGGGCTTGTGCTCAAGGCCTCTCCCCAGCCTTGTTGCCCTTCTCTGGACACGTTCAAGGGTCTCGATGTCCTTCCTAAACTGAGGGGCCCAGAACTGGACACAGTACTCAAGGTGTGGCCTAACCAATGCAGAGTACAGGGGCACAATGACCTCCCTGCTCCTGCTGGCCACACTATTCCTAATACAGGCCAGGATGCCATTGGCCTTCTTGGCCACCTGGGCACACTGCTGGCTCATATTTAGGCAGGTGTCAATCAGCACCCCCAGGTCCCTCTCTGTTTGGCAGCTCTCCAGCCACTCTGACCCCAGCCTGTAGCTCTGCATGGGGTTGCCGTGGCCAAAGTGCAGCACCTGGCACTTGGACTTGTTAAATGCCATGCCATTAGACTCTGCCCATCTGTCCAGTCGGTCGAGGTCCCTCTGCAGAGCCTTTCTACCCTCTAACTGACTAACATCCTCATGGAAGAACCTTTCTTGTTTGCAGTTTGCTCATTGATAAAGATCAGTTGTGATGTCGGGTAGTAGAAATAAACTGATAATGTAAACCACCAAATCACCATACTTTGTCTCTGCTTGTATACATTTATTTTGCTCCTTTTAAGTAGGATCTGTGGTGTTGGGTTTGTGGTTTCTTTTTCTGGGATTTTTTTGGTGGTTTTTTTTTTTTGGTCTTTTTATTTATCTTTTTTGTTTATTTTGTATTATTTTTCAAATTGAGGACTTCCCAGTGAACATGCTGAATTCTTACAGGTAAAAGTTTTTATTGATATTTTCTACCAGGTGTGTTATGAAAACCTCTGGGCAAATTTACACCTTCATGCTGCTGCCCACTCAGCAGTGTCAGTGGTGATTTCAGGGACTGGGGTATGCGTCTTCTCTGTATACTTGCATACATTACTCAGGGCAGGAGGCATACAAAGCAGTGTAGATATACCATAAATATAGCATGGAATCTCTTCTGTCTTTAAGGAAATGACATTTCTTTAGTGGTGTAGAATTACTCGGAATTGACTTTACTCTGCCACGCTGCAAGTGTTAACATCCTACTGAAAGTGCATTTCTCACTTATATGCATCAAATACACATTTCTTGTTTTGGTAGATTATTGAGCTGCATTCCTTTAACATTTTAGTAGCTTCTAGTCATCAGTAGCATTTATGATTTTACCTTTGTTTGAAATTATCTGTCCTTTCAGTTTTTCCTCAGTAGGCTTTTAACAAAAGATTCTCTCTGAAGAAGATAGATGGATTATGGTACCTTTACAGGTTTGTGATTAGCTGGCCTATTGCAGTTCTGTTTGAGAAAATGGACCCATTTTCATATCTGCTTGTCAGTTTCTGGCAGTAGTAATATTGCACAGCTGTAATGTTGCTAAAATATGCTGAAGTAGTATGAAAGAATAGTTGAAACTAAGTATAGCTTCATCTGATACCTGTAAAATCTATGATCAGCTTGGTTTGTCAAGCAGTGGCGTTCAATGGTCTTACCTAACATCCTCCAAGAGAAGTTTGAATTCTTTGAGAGATGCCCATCCCCAGCAGTGTTCTGTGCCTGCTGCACACCAGCTGCCTTTCTAAAATTGGATGCACACCTCTGAGACTGCAGTCAGGAGACCAAACCCCAGATATCTCTGCCATGGAGTTGTGTAGGCAATGAATTTCTTTTAACAAGATGAAAAATGAATCATTTGCTAATAGCGATGATAACACTTTTAATGACCTGCATGAAATACTAAGTGAAGAAATAGATGCAGATTCCTTCTGGAGTTCTTAAAGGCTCTGATCTTGTGATCTTGATCAGTATCAGTCACGTTGGAATCTGTGTGAGGAAACTTTATTGCAAAGATGTCAGCTGCAAGTTGTGAATAGCTGTATTTCTAAATATTATAGTGCCACACAAGACCTTAGTTTTGGATTTGTCAGAGAAGTTTTTACAGCTATTTTCACTTCAGTTTTAGGTAAGGAGTACAATGTAGGGGCCCTGCAGGCAGAGAAAACTGTCCATAAAAGGCAACAAAGTAGTGCAGCTTTTGACACTGCTACAAACTGACCATGACAAGCAGTTAAGAGGGCATAGTGTTGGGGTTTCTAGATACCCTTGACTGTAACTGATGTATAAAGCGTTAGAACATAAATGTATAGATGATATATCCACTAACTACTATTCACAGCCACTAAAAATGAGTGGAGAACCAAAAAGACCTTGTCTCCTTGAGAACAAAAGTTCGTGGAAAATAGAATCTTCCGGCCAGCTTGGAAAGGGCAGCAGGAAGGTTAAAGGAGTTGGCTCTGTGCCATGCTGTCCAGATGTGTTGAAGTTGACCTTTCTGAATGAAGCTGGAATTGTTACTGTTTCTGCCATTATTTGGGTGGAACGTTTATTACTTTAACATCAGGAAGCTATTTGCTGCTTCTGGCTGTTTGTGATGTAAATGTGGTGCTTGATTGTAAATGTATTTATGTTGAGAATATTACAAGGTGTGTAATTGCTGCCTTTGAATAGAGGGTTTCTTGCTGCTGTGTAATTAAGCTGAGATGTCTGATCGAAAGTCTGGCTTGTTTAAGCTTTCTGGACTTTTGTTTCAGATCAGTATGCTGCTCATATTCAGTCTGTTCTTTATTTGACTTGGCACTCAACTGATGGAATTCATTAATTAAGCAGATTATGCTACAGCCCCATGGACCTCTAATGGGTATGCAAAATAGCCTTGAGGTCACGATTCAGTATTGTGAATTATGGATTGTGACATAGACATTTGGAGTGAATATAAGCAAATGGATTAAATGCATTTAAGATTTCTTACATCTAAAGCTTCAATTAATATTATTATTTTCATTGTTCTGGATGCGAATTTCCAAAGGGAACCCAACAATGGTTGGTTTGGGTTTTTTCCCCCCCCAAAAAAAAATTATGTTATGAAAATCCTTTCATTGTAGTGTTTGCTTGTGTGTGTGTGTGAAATTAATTAATCTCCCATTTCTTTTTCCCTTTGTGTCTTGCATCTGTAGTAAAATCATATGCAGTGTTTCTTCACTCGGTATGTGAGACAGAAGAAATGCATTTTGCAAGATGCTAAAATCATTTCAGAAGGCTGATATAATTTGCTAGTGTGCTGGGTTAATTGGCATATGCTCTGAGGCATTTTGAGAGGTGTTGATGTTAATCATAAGAAGCTTAGTGACAAATATTTGAATTTTTCTAGCTCTGTATGCATGAATGGAAATTGACCAAGCAATAAGAAGAAAAAGTGTGAGAGAGGCAAATTATTGTCCTGTGTGCTAAAGGAGGTGTAGCTTTGACTTGGAGTGAGGTCAAAGCATGATCCAGATGAGAATCTGAAGATTCCTTGGCTGAGGTCGTCTCTGACTTCTTTAATGACTCAGAGCATTGAAGTAGACTAAATCACTATAGAGTTTGCTGTAGAAATGTGAAAGCTTTAAGAGCTTTATGAGTAAGTCCCAACAGTACTGATGCTGTCTTAAGGGTCACTTGTTTAGACTCTTGTAATCTGTTGTTGATTTTAGTGGCTCCTTCCATTCATTTACCTTCTAAAGAGGAAACAGTGTAGTCCTTTGATCTAACACTTTTTTATCTACTTGGACTTCATGGAAAACACATTTTGCTTTTAGTTGAAGTTACAGAATAATTGTTTTTAAAGAGAAAAGGGACTTGCTTTTGGTGTAGTTAGCAGACAGCATCTGGTTTGATATGGTTACAGAAAGGCAAAATTCATTTGTGAAATGCTTGATGTCTGCCTGGCACGGTCACATTTACTCACTGAGTGTCACTTTGAGGGTTCTGCAGCTCCTTGTGAGAAGGCTGGTCCTCTTGGCTTTTGCAAATTCTGCATTTTCTAATGAAAGTGACATGTACATAGATAAAGCTGTTTGGGAAGTGGAAAAAAAAATCAAAAAAAGGCAATATCTCATTTTTGTCTATATCAACCTCCAAAAGTTCCTTCCTGAGGGATATAGGTCTCCTGCAGAACTTGAGAGCTGTGAGAGGACATCACTGTACAGTAACAGATAAATAAAACTTCTAATCTTTCTGAATTCTGCAAAGCATCCATGGTCTGCCATTAGTTTTCTGCTTGAACAGTTTGAACTGTTAAATAAATTACTCTTAGTAATTGATCTCAATAATTAAAGTAGTTCTTCTGTTGCAATTTCTCTTTCAATCATAACCTTGACCAACATATTTTTTTTGTCTATAGCTTTGCATGTTATGGTGAAAGTACATTATTGATGCCACCCTTGAATTTTTATGAAAGTGTAAAGTGTTAAAACGTAGTAGTGTTGTCAAGAGAATGACGTTAAAACGTAGTAGTGTTGTCAAGAGAATGACTTTTCACTTCTGTTTCTTAAATTCTGTTCTGCATCTTAATTAGATCAACGTTATAGACTGTCCCAGTCCCAAATTTGTAGGTGGTTCAAAAGAGTATTTGGTTTAATGAGTCAGAGGACAGGTTCAGTGCTGTGGTTTGTTTGCTGTCAGGTTGGTGGAAGAAATGTGGCTTACACTGTACTTCGTTTTACAGCACGAGGAGGAGAAATAAGACAATAGTTCAGTGGTCCAATAGCTTAGATAGGAAAGACTGTTAAAGGAATCACAGCCTGTTCCAATTGAGCAATTAATTCTGGTAAAAAGCAGTCCTTATATGACTAAACAAAAGGATTGGAGGGGTGGGGAATTTTAACCAAAATTAGCTTTGTTTGGGCTGATTTGCATCTTAGGTCTGGAGAAGGAACAAAACTCTGTAGATCTGATTTCTATTTATGTTTTAATTCCTTAATAAAAACAGTTTTGGCTCATAAGAAATTATTTCAAAAGTAGACGAAATAAGTCAATAGCATTATGTTCCTGAATGGACCCAAAACAAGCAGCCCTGAGAAGCAAGGATGGTTTTCTTTTTGCTCTCTGAATTAACTATTAGGTCTACCGATGGTCTTCATGCTGTGATTCTTTCTATTGCTGTTGTTATTATTGTTGACGTTGTTATTACAAAGGCAATTAGCTCAATGCTCCAACCTCTTACCAAAAGAGGCTTTCACGCACTCGAAGAGTCTGAGCATCACTTTTTTCAGGGGCAGAAAGCCCCAAGGTCTTCCACAGCACCTCTGAAGCTAAGATTTCAAGGTCAGAATTTTAGTTAGTGACATGGGGGTGAGGTGCAAAAATGTCCTATACTGAAGTTTCTGTGCTGCTTGAGGCTTATCTATACGACATGTTTGAATTTAGTGCTAAGCTGCATGAGTTGTATTTCATATCTGTGCATGTAGGTAATAGATACAATAAATGTATTTGCTTGCATGTTTCTGACACAATATTTTGTGCCATTACAGTCAAGCCATCCAAAATCTCTCAGGAGATTTTCCGAGGTATCATGTGCACGTGCCCACTCTGGTACTGTATTTCTCACTTTGCTGAGCTAATTTGGAACAACCAGCAAGTTAGTCTTTGTTTCTTGTAAAAGAAAAAAAAGGAAAAAAATTCAAATGCCTCTGCAGGTTTTGTATCTAAACTCCTCAAGGAAGAAGGAAAATGTTACTGAAGGTTGTCAGCTCAGTTGCTTGCAGCAATACACAAATAGCTTACAGAGTAGCACGGTGTGGTTTCTTCCCCTGTTTCTTGCCTGTTAACTTTTATGGAAGTAAAATTTTATGATTATTTCAGTCTTTTCAACTACACAACTGAGTAATTTTCTTTGCTTCCTGCTCAAACAGCCCCAGCAGTCTGAGCGGTGTTGCCTAGCTACTCCATCTCCCACGGCATCTGTAAATTGGCCAATTCAACAGGAGGATTCATATTCTGAAGAAAAGAGAAACGGTGGGGCGGGTGCAGCTCGCTGCAGAACTTGCTAATGAAATAAACAGGTGTTAAGAGTTAGGACTGGGCTGGCTAAGAAACCAGTGACAGACACTCTCTAGGAAACTTCCCAACGGGAAGAGAGGGGAATTAGGTAGAGAGACTGATGGGTTGGGAAACAAAGCTAAGTCAGCTTTAATGAAAGTAACAACAATAAAACGAAATAGATAACAAATATATGCCAACTAATGTTGAACTCGACCACTGATGACATCACCATCACCACTGGTGTCATGGACATGAACTGGGGAAGTCACAGACTGGACTCTGTGGTAGATGGGAACTGGATTCAGGAGCTCATGGATCAGGATCAATGGCAGACACCAGCCACTGAAGAAGGGGAAAAGAAGGAGAAAGAGGAGCTTCACCCTTCTGATACCTCGGCTTTATTTTGAATATGACGTGTATGGAATGGAGTACCTTGTTGGTCAGTTCTGGGTCACCTCTCCTGTCTGCTCTTTCCCTCAGGTGCCACCTTTTACTTAGAGCTCCCCAACATAGTACACTAGATTTAGTGGTGACCTTGGTGTGCACCCCAGTCCTTGCTAGCAAATGCCAGCTATCTGTGTTGTCACTGATAGAGGCAGCATCTGTCTGTGACGACATGCTATGAACTTCAGAAAGTGCCATCACTGTGAAGAGACTGAGCTGAAGAGTAAAATAACTGAACAGAATTAGTGCTGTTCTAGCTGAGACCAGGACAAGAGGGTTTAAAGAAGATTGTGACTGACAGTTGATTTGTGTTTAGAGGTTTTTTTAAAGTGCAGAGTTTAGAATATTGGTAGCTCACCCTGCTATGTCTGTAATAAGCTTAAAAAGCTATTTGCTAGTGGATTTAATATAATTTTCTTCACTTAATTCTTCCATTTTCAGACAGCGCTGCTGAGCTGTGAAAACAGTGAACTGTACAGAGTTCTGTTACAGGAAGCCTCCATTGCTTTAGGAAGGAACAAAGCCTTTTCTGTGTACCTCTACTGGTTAAATGTTGATCTTCATTTATGTTGTTAAAATTGCAATGTACAGAAGTTAGGAATTTCATGTCATAAATTAACTGGTTATACTTTGAAGTAAACATGAAAATACTGTTTTGATTTTTTTTCTTCCCTCTTTGCATTCTTTTTTAAACTGGCAGTTGTACTATAGTTTATCACAACATTTTCATCCTGAGATTTTTTGTTTTAATTACAGAATGTTAGGGGTTGGAAGGGACCTCAAAACATCATCTAGTCCAGCCCCTCTGCCAGATCAGGTTCACCTATACTAGATCACATTCAGTTCAAGCTTTATGAAATGGTGAACTCCCCTTCTATTGACAGAGGCACACCTGTACAGTGACCTCCTGTACAGGCATGCTGTGAACACAGCTCTGCAGGCGGTGTTTTCTGACATTTAAAAATGAGTTCCTCAGTTGGCCCTTTTGTGTCTTTGTCCTACTCAACTTGGGAGTCCAGGCACTCCTTCCTACCTCGGTGTTATCACTCACTCTTGTGGTCATTACTGCTGTGGAAGGTTTTTTTGTATCCTGAGCTTTGTGGCTCTAGGAAAGCGTAAATATAGAATAAACACAAAGCTCAGACTTCTACAGAAGTTATATGACCAAATTTATCTTCTTTTTAAAATATACTAATTTTTTGTTGTTGGTTTTGAGCAACAAACTATTCACTGTATTCAGCCTGCAAGCCCTGTTACAACAAGACCCATCTGGGGCAAAGCTGA
The DNA here is from genome assembly GCF_014839835.1 of Dryobates pubescens. NCBI lineage: Eukaryota > Metazoa > Chordata > Aves > Piciformes > Picidae > Dryobates > Dryobates pubescens. The sequence continues at coordinate 1,661,631 of NC_071624.1, read as the reverse complement.
GTTATCAAAGCTTCTGTACAGAAGTAGAGAGGTGATTGTGTGACGCTTGTTGAATGCTGGCATTTAACAAAAAATCCCTATAACAGTGATGTATTCTGTTTCAGAAGTGTGATCATAGTTTATTTTTTGCAGGTATCAATCCCTTTTGATGAGATAGTTTGGGGACTCTTTTGTGTGTGTGGTTTCCTGAACAGCAGTACAACAGTGAACAGAAACTTCAATGTATGTGAAATCTGCACAAAATTTTAGGAGATCTCAGCATTCTTTCATTGGCTTGAATTCTGTTCTAGCACATTAAGCTGGACTTTTCTTTGTGTGTCTCTTTGCCAGTTGTTCCTTCAGTGCAAGTCATGGATAAAAGGCTTACACTGTATTTCATTTTACAGCCTACAGAATATAAATACAGCAGTAATTCAGTGGTCCAATAGCTTTGACTGTTAAAGGAATCTCAGCCTGTTCAAGGCAGTCCTTAAATGAATAAACATAAAGACTGAGGAGTGGGGAATTTTCACCAAAATTGACTTTGGTCTGGTTTGCAGCTTAGCTCTAGGGGAGGAACAAAACTCTGCTCTAGATCTGTCTTGTATGTATGCTTTAATTCTTTAATAAAACAGTTTCTACTCACAAGGATTACTGGAGAAGAAAACGTCATGAGTAGAAAACACGTATCAATAACATGATGTTCCTGAGTGGTTCTGACACAAGTAGTCCTGAGAAGTGAAGATGATTTTCTTCCTGCTCACTGAATTAACTATCAAGTCTAGCAATGGTTTCCATGCTGTAATTCTTTAGTAGTATTATTAAAACAAAAGCAGCTAGCATAAAGAGCAAACCTCTTACCAAAAGAGGTTTCTGCACACTCAAAGCATCTGAGCATCACTTCATCTAGGGGCAGAAAGCTCCAAGGTCTCCCATAGCAGTTCTGAAACACTGACCTTGAAGTCTTGAAATCAACTAGTCTCATACTGGTGAGGTGTAAAAATGTCCTGTATCAAAGTTTCTGTGCTGCTGTGCAGGATTTGAAGCTTTGCTGTATAATGTGTTTGAACTTAACGCTGAGCTGCACGAGTTGCATTTCATGTCTTCGCACATATATAGTAGACGGAATAAATGTATTTCCCTGCATGTTTCTGACACATGTTGTGTCTCTCTGCCAGTTGTAACCATGGCTTGCATCATTAGGGTATTTTTTCTGTTTAGGTGTCCAGTGGTGGACTGTTTTTTCCTGGATAATAGTACAATACTCAAAACAATGTCTTTCAGTTTTAATGGGGCCACTGGATACTACTTTCCAGGCACTGTTTAACTGAGGCTAGATATACTATTTGATCTGAGGCCCAGAGTAATTAGAAGTAAAGGCTGAGATTCTATTTAGCATTGTACATGACAAAACTTGAGGGTGTCTTTCAAGATCTACTTAAAATCTTGGTTAATTTAACCCCTTTAGATTGTTAGTGCTTTTGCCTGTGTTGTCAAATTCATTACACTATTAGTGATTGTATTAAAACCCAGAAGTATCTTACAAAGTGACTTACTGAGAAGCAGCATAATTTCAAGATGACAAGACATTGATTTCTCCATGGCTCTTTGACAGTTAGGAAGTAGTTAGATTTCTTTGCAAATTTCTGAAAGTCCTGAGTAAGAGCAGATGTTGTCTCAATGGGAAACAATGTCACACCATGAAATTTCTGAGCTGACTTACTTGGAATATTTGACTGTCTTGAGCCGTTTTCCCATAAGCCTTTGGAAGTTTTCACATTTTGCTTTGTCTCTCTAGGAAACCTTCTCATCCTCAGCTTGATGCTTTCATTAAACATATGTCCAAAGGCTCTGCAGCCCAACTGGATGGTTCCCTGAGCAGCTTGCCACGTTACCCTAGTCATTCCTTGTGTGAAATGGGAGAGCTTACACAGACAGGTGAGTTTCCATGGCAGCTCTTTGTTTTCTTTTGCTGCATTGAGTACAGTCTACAAGAAGGGATCTTCTGGTTTTATTTATATTTAAATAAAAGCTTCTTATAAAAAAAGCATTTATAATGTTGGTCATTATAAAAGACACTGAACTGCTGGAACAGGTCCAGAGCACTGAGAGAAGGGTTGTGACCTCTGCTAGTGAATGTATTGTTCAGTTTATCTGCACCCAAAGGATGGGGCAGATGGGACATAACTAGGAAGTGTCATCAAGGATTTGACTGTAAAAGGAAGTGTGCAGAGAGGCAGGGACTATTGTGGTGCTGGGGTACTGGAAATACTAGAGACAAAGAGTTTGAGATTGGAGAGGGAAACTGGAAGTAGTGCTGGACCCAGAGCAGTGATAAAAGGCCATTTTGGAAAAGATCTGGGACTGGTGTAAGCAGGCAGTAGAGAACACGAGGGGAACCAAATGTAAGACAACAGAAGTAGTGGAGTGCAAGATAAGGAAGACAGATGCATAGAAACAAGTTGCCAATTTGTAAGAAACAGATTTTCAGAGATTCCAGAGTGCTTGGAATTGTTTGTGTTCTCCATGCATAACCACTGCCTGAACTGCTATGAACTGGAATCTGTGTGGGTGTTTGCACTTATTTTTCTCTATGCGTTTATGCCAGTGCATCAAAAAGGAAAATACACGAGTGCTTTCCCAGAAATGTGGAAACACAACAGGTTAGAAATGTGGTTGTGAGTTAGTCACATGGATTTTTACTTTCTTTCAACATTCATTAATTGGAAAATTCACGTGAATAATCCTTTTCTGTTCAAATTCTAACACTAATCTGTTCCCAGTTCTTGCTTTTACCTGTGCTGTTCTTCTAATCTTAAATACTAATTACTGAAAGAACACGTCATGGTGGCTCTGGGTATTCAGTGGCTTTGGAGACTGGCTAAGAAAAAATGAAAGTAGTAGTGAAGATCTGGGAAGTCAGTGTCATTTTCATCTTGCCAACAGCCTTTCAAGGAAACTCCTCTATTGTTTAGTCTAACTCTTGCTTGTCAAATCCTTGTATGTTTTGGGATCCCATCAGAAGAAATATTTGTGTTAGGCCATCATCAAGTCTTGCCAAGTAACATCAGGAGAAATCTAGTTAGGCTACCAAGAAACTCCTAACAGCACATTGTGTGTGAAACTGACTCCAACAGCTTGTAACTGAGCGTGTATTTGTGATTCCTGTTGCCTGTGGCAACTTCTGTAGATGTTCTAGTGCATAAAGGATTCATGCATGTTGTTTTGCTGCAATAAGAAGATAGCACAAGCAAGGTGGATTTTGGGTTAGAGGTTTTGGCATGCATAGAAGAACATACATCTTCTACCTTTTCAGCTGGAGAAAAGCAGAATCTTAATGTAAAAGTTATCATGCACTTTGAATACTTCCTGAAGGAAGATAGAGAAGAAGTTCTGTGTAATTACTACACCTCACCATGCTGTCTTGTGAGTTCACACACTAATTTCCATTCTGTATATTCATTTCCTGACTGCTGGCAGTTTTACTGGCTGCCATAAATGTATAGGGACCATGGCATTCACTGCTTGCCTGAAAACCTGCCTGCTGTGTACTCTGGATCCACTTTCATTCCTGTCTTACTGTTATAGTCATGTTAGATCAAATCAGTCTGTGTCTGTAGTACAAAGAACAACTATTAAACCACCAAGGTTTTTATAGAACCAGCTTTTGCTTTCTGTATCATAGAGTCATTTTGGTTGGAAGAGATCTTTAAGATCATCAAGTCCAGCTGTTAACCCAAACAGTGTCCCTCAGCATCACATTTCCACATCTCTTAACTCTCTCCAGGAATGGTGATTCCACCACTTCCTTTGGCAGCCTGTGCCAGGGCTTGACAAACACTGTAAGGAAGAATTTTTTCCTAATATTCAACCTAAACTTCCTCTGACACAGCTTGAGGCCGTTTCCTATTGTGCTGTTGCCTGTTACTTGGCAGAACACCCCCACCTTGCTACAACATCCTTTCAGATAGTTGCAGAGAGTGAGGAGGTCTCCCTTCAGCCTCTGTTTCTCCAGGCTGAGCAACCTCAGTCCCCTCAGATGCTTCTTGTATCTCAAATTAGCTCCCAGAATTGAACAGATACAGAAGAATAGCAGGTATCATGTATTTCTTTCAGTTTCCTAGTAGGCAAGCACAGGTGAAGTTCAGTTTTGAAGTTCATAACTTTTCAACCAACTGTTAATTTATCAGTAAGACTGTTAGCTGTGGCTTTTTTATTTCTCCAGACCTAAGAAGAGTATAGTCATGTGTGGTAATTTCTTTAAAAATTCTCTTTCAGGGGTAGTGCAGCACTTGAGAAATGGACAACTACTGAGGGAAATTTACATAAATAAGCATAAACTGCTGCTGAGTGGCTGGACAGCAAAGCAGCTCTACTTGGAGACAACAGGGAAAAGCTGAACCCTGCAGAGCGCGTTGGCACTGTTCTACAGTTTCTTCCAGATTTTGACTGGAAGAAAATTAATCTGAGGCATCAGTGGAGCACCATTTTCTGCTCTGGAAGCTGTGACTGTCCTATGCGAATCCACTACCTAGAAGAGGAGCAGCGCAGACAGTACAGTTTACAGGTGAAAACCAGTGATTTGGAGAAAATCTGCGTGGATATGGCCAAGACTGTGGGCATTCCCACCAGGCAGTTGAGAGCTTCGAACCCAATAGTTTCTCTCTTGTGCTATTTTTGCCACAATGTCAGTTTTCCGTGTACCAAAACTGGCTGCATTTCTATGGAACACTTCCAAGTCATCAAAAGACATCAGTTGGAGGATGAGAGAGAAAGACAAGAAAAGAAACTTTATTTCTTGTATGCACTGTTGGCTACTCATCCTCTCCTCAACCAGACTGTCAGTCAGCTGCAGCGCATTGCAGAAGGCAAAAAAGAGGAAATATTTGTTCTTTACTCTGCACATGACGTCACATTGTCACCTGTTCTTAGTGCCTTGGGCATCACAGAGGCCAGATTTCCTAGATTTGCTGCCAGGTTAGTTTTTGAGCTGTGGCAGGATGGGAAGAGACCCAAAGAACACTTATCTGTATCCTGTATAATGGCGCTGATGTCACATTCCAGACCTCCTTTTGCAAGGACTATTATAAACATTCCAGCAAGCCAATGTGCCCACTAGAAAAAATTGTCAGCTTTGTCAAGAGGGATATGTTCTTAATTTTTAACAGCACTAGTTACTATGATGCATGTCGCAGAAGACCACTGTAGAGAAGCAAGGTGGAAAGTTGAAGTCTGTGTTCTGGTTGAGGCACAGTTCAGGTCTGTTAGTTCTTGTACTGGGATATGTAAGTACAAAAGGATATTGCTTGCAACAGTCTTCAAATAGTTTTATTTTCATTCAGGCTGCTGCTGATCTCCAATAGAAGAACTGAGGGAGTATCTCTGTGTGTGTGCTCACAGATGCTGTGTTACCTGTAATGATAAATCCGTGGGCTACTGTAATCTGGATGTTGCTTGATGAAGATTGAGAGAGCAGAGGCTTTTGTTTCTCTGTATTTCAGAGCAATACTTGGATGACAGAAGTTTAAAACCAAACCCATTCTTTTCCTCCCCCCCACTGTCTCACATTCATTGTAAGCAGTTTGTATCAAGGTCTTTATGAATTCCAGGTATCTGCATTAAACTGTTTGTGAGGAATTCTAGAGGGTCCCTACTCAGAAGCATTTTAGGGTTTAGGGGCAGGTCTTTGAAGCAAAGCGCATGTATGCATACTTCCTGAGCATGTCCAAATGATCCTGTGCCTTTTTAACCTCACAGACCTATAAATACCTGGCTATTGTTGCCAGTGCCAGAGAAGGGTGTACTGGAAAATTGATACAAACCCCTCTTCTTTAATCGCACTTTCAGCACTTTGAATAGTTCAGACACAGTCCAGAAATACGTAATATCTTGTGGCATGACAATAGAGAGCAAACACTAATGTTGCTACTAAACCTGAGTGAGAAGTTAGGATTAGAAATCAGTTTTATGGTAAAGTGTTGGCTCTTTCCCTTTGTTAACATGTTCAGGCTGCTGTGCTGTGAAACATACCAGTGTTTTAGGAGTTTGATATAGTGATTGCTTGAGACAGCTTGACTAAACACTAAGAGAATTTTGTAGCTGAGTTAGTATTTTTATGGCCTAGGGAGCTCTTCTTTTGTAAGATCAGACCTGTACATACTGTACTGTGTGTATTTATAACACAGTAGATCTTTCTTACTTCTTTAGTTAGTCAAGACTTGTGAAGCTGATTTTTAGACATTTCTTCCCCTTGATCAGGATGTTTAGACTTAAGAGTAAACTGTCTTTGATGGTGACTTGACATGTAGATACGAGAACTTCAGACTGCTTTCATCTCTTTAGGAGTAAATTGAAAACTAATTTTTTAATAGACCTAGGAATTTTGTAATGGTGAAGGTTTCTTACACCTCTAGGAATTATTTAGTCTGTGACTTGTGATTCAATGGTGCTAGTTCATCAAAGAAAACATAACTCAGCGTAACTTCTCTGACTATTGGCATTCCACACTCTGTTTTCAATGGTGCATTTCACAGTATCGCAGTATAACTAAGGTTGGAAGAGACCCCAAGGATCATCGAGTCCAACCTGTCCCAACAGACCTCACAACTAGACCATGGCACCAAGTGCCACGTCCAATCTCCCCTTGAACACCTCCAGGGACAGCGACTCCACCACCTCCCTGGGCAGCACATCCCAATGACGAATGACTCGCTCAGTGAGGAACTTTTTCCTCACCTCAAGTCTAAACCTCCCCTGGCACAGCTTGAGACTGTGTCCCCTTGTTCTGGTGCTGGTTGCCTGGGAGAAGAGACCAACCCCTTCCTGTCTACAACCACCTTTCAGGTAGTTGTAGAGGGCAATGAGGTCACCCCTGATCCTTCTCTTCTCCAGGCTAAACAATCCCAGCTCCCTCAGCCTCTCCTCACAGGGCTGTGCTCAAGGCCTCTCCCCAGCCTTGTTGCCCTTCTCTGGACACGTTCAAGTGTCTCGATGTCCTTCTTAAACTGAGGGGCCCAGAACTGGGCACAGTACTCAAGGTGTGGCCTAACCAATGCCGAGTACAGGGACACAATGACCTCCCTGCTGCTGCTGGCCACACTATTCCTAATACAGGCCAGGATGCCATTGGCCCTCTTGGCCACCTGGGCACACTGATGTTTAGGCAGCTGTCAATCATCACCCTCAGGTCCCTCTCTGTTGTGTTGAAGAATGTTCCTGATAATGGTGATAGTAAACATGAAGTATTACTACCCTTTAACCAGAGTTCTCTTTATGCTTAGAGAGGTACACAAACTGGTATTTCCTTCCTTATTTAGCTTCTCTCTGCCTTTCCTTCATTGTTACCTGTAAACGTACATTGTGTTTAAGAAGAGTAGAAGAGTGTATGGAGGAATACTTCATGCTCTTGCCAGCCTTGTTCATACCAAGCACTTCATACCCAGCTGTCACTGCTTACCGCATGGTCTCTGAATAAAGGAATGATCAGTAACATGATGTTTTTCAAGAAAGTTACTGTGGTGCTGAGCAACTTAAGAAGAGCAAATATACAGTGTGTAAATAGAGGACCACATGCTGAATGTAACACTTGGGTGGATAAATGTGTAAGAAAAGAGGTGTGGCCATGAGGGAATGGAACAAGATGAAAGGAGGAGTGCACTTAGTTGTTGAAGTCTTGTCTGTATTAGTTCTTCTTGTGGCATCCAGTTTGTAACAGTTAGTACAGTCAGGGCCAGGGTGTGTAGTAGAATGAAAAGGCACCTACAGTATTTTAACTGTTTCCAGTTGTTGCTCTTCCTGCAGACTTTTGTCTTTCCTCTGAAGAAGAAAAGAAGTCAATATGAAAACTAACAGGCAAGTAACTTTTCGTCTTTCTAGGGGAAATACAGATCTCACAGTGTATCCTTATGGTTTGCTTACCTTAAGCAGATGTATACTTCGCTGTTAATGAAACTGCTCCAGAGCTCCAACAAGAATAATACGTTTATGATATTTCAGCGTCTCTGTTGTCCAGACAGCTTTTGAATAGCTTCAAGAGCAGTATTTCCTCTCTTCACAACCTGTACCATTCCTCAGTCACCCTTGCAGTAAAAAGCCAGCAACATTCCTTTACATTCAAGTGGAACCTCCTGTGTCTCATTTGGGCAGTGCTGCAAAGATCCCTGTTATTTACAACCTTCCCTTATATTTGTGCACACTCATGAGATTACTCCTTAGCCACCTCTTCTCTGGACTAAACAGCCCCAGCTCTCTCAGCCCACCCTCATATGAAAGACACTCTGGTCACTTAATTGTCATGGTGAGGATCTCCACTACCTTCATCTCTCTTGTACTGTGTGTAACAAAAAGCACAGTAGCTGTTTCACCCAAAATAGCTTTCCGCTATGATCGGGGCAGTGGTAAGAAACCTGGATTGGGGTATTTAAGGAAAATCTGGAGCAAGATTTTCAAAGGAACAGGAGGGTCAGACTCTTCCTATCATTTAGATGGCTGAAGATGCAGATCAGTTATAGCAAAAGGGTACTTTTCATATTTTTGTCCTAATGCCATGAATGTTCCCTTTTTCCTGTAGCAGTGAGAGTGAACAAGAACTGAGTTACCAAGTTGCTAGTACTTGCTTACTTATGTGTCTGAGGGTCACTGCCTGGACATTATCAGGTCAATAAGATAACTCATCCCTCTCCCAACCCAAACTAATTATTCATTTATATATATGCATGGTTCATTAAGAAAGGCTCTTCTCTTCTAAGCCACATACTTGGAGAATCTGCAGTACTGAAAGAACGGATGTATTTCTGGTGCTACTGGAAGATCTTCAAGTGTTGCAGAGCTGAGCTCCTTCTTGCAAACCTCTGACTTGGCTGTGGTGACAAACAGATAAGCAAATGGCATTATCAAACTTGGATAATTATTAGGCTTTAAAGTTTGACCTGATTTATGATGCAATTTTAATTTGTGAGTGGATTTCTGTATGGACTAAGGTAATAAATCAGTTACTTAATTGGAAGAGGAACTGGTGTGAATCCAGTTACTGTGAAATGGATTAATACTCTTCCTGTAGAGATTCACTGATGAGTTAGACCAACCAACTTGGAAAACACTGACTTGTGCAGCTGCACAGTTTAGCTTAATGATAGAATGGAAATTAAAAGCTTCCGCTTCAAGAAATGCTGTTGGAGATACTGGCTTTGCCTTGAAGTTGAGGTAGGAGTGGCACATTTTGTTTGTGTGATGTTTAAACATTTTGAGTTCTCACAGTATTTTTTTTCCTTATCAAAATCAGCTTATTTTTCAGTGCAGTGCTGATGTACAGTCTCCCTCCCCTTTGTTTCAGTTCTGGTAGGTATAATGGCTTTAGTTTCCAATGCTCTCTTCAACATTATGAATGCCAAACACCTTGGTTTCAGCTGTTGTGTTCTAATTTTGTATCTGGAAGTGTATGAGGAGGCATCTAAATGCAAAATGTTTGAGTGCAAAATACGACAGAAAGAGTCTTTGAAAATACTGAGAGCAAGAGATTGGCGGAAAGAAGTCGGCTGCCCTCTCGTGGCGGTTTTCTGTTGTACGAAAAGGACTCAATCTGTGAATTAAACGGGGGGGTAGGGGGGGAAGCGGTCAGCAGCTTTGTGCTGAAATTGCAACACGGTAGAAAAGTAGAGTTAAACAGCTAAACCCAGGTAAGCTGTAGATAGATTTCACCCTGTGGTCCAAAAAAGGGACCTCCTTCTCCATTGTTTAAGAGAATGATTGTTTATTTCCAGAATATGATCAAAACCTTATTGAATGAAGCAGGAATAATGATGACAACTGTGATGGCTCTTTTGAAGAAAGTCATTTGTGTTGCCACACAGGTATATTCTCCAGGTCGTTACAGCTTTGCTGTCCTCTGTATCAAATTCGATTCTATCCTTTTCAGCAGAGCAGCTTTTGAAGTTCATGATGGCTATATTGTATGGGACTGTAAAGCAGAGCATTTTTGTAATCTCTGTTGGTTTGATGGTTTGGTCTTGAGTTTGCCTTGTGATTTGGTTGCTTTCCCTTTTCTACATAAAGGGACCTATGCCACGTGTGCATACTATGTTGGTACTTAAGTGGTTGAGATGCGACAGATTCTGAACTTTGCAAAGTTCCTTGAGACTGAAAGTAAATACCATTAAGCCCTTTTTTCTCCCAAAAGTCTTGGGCAGCCATTTTCAAAAGTGATTTAGTACTCCTCTTAAGCTATTCCTTTAGGATTCCTAACAAAAATAATCATTAAAAAGTTTTCTTCTGATGAAAGTAAAAAGAATGGTGAAAAAAAGAGTGATGGCATTTGAAATGTAAAGCAGCCCAGATCTCATTCTAAGAATAGTCTTTATGGTAGAAGGGAAAAAAATCCATTTGTGGGGAGGAAAAAAAATCTTGTGAACTGAGGTTGTTGCTGTTGAAGGTCTTTGCAAAACAGGACACATGAGTTAAGAAAAACAGGTAACAGAAATAGAAAATGTGGCCTCTTGCACATTCTGGCATTTTTCTATCCTGGAGCAGGTATCAACAAGCAGCTATTTTGAGCATTCTAGGTCAGGAGAGTGGGGATCCAGGACCAGCTGCAGGACCAAATGAATGTCTAAGCCCAGTTTCAGAGGTATCCATAGTGCGTATGCGTGAGTGCTGGCATGTATGAACAAGTGTAAGAGGCAGCTTGAAGATTAAAGGGTTTGTGACCAGCTGCTGGGTAGATTGAAGGCTTTCCAGCCACTGGCTGGACTTTTGAAAGCAGAGCTGCAGCAGCCTTGCTTCTGTAGGGCTGCTGAATTTGTCAGCTCCAAACAATTTTGTCATCAAAACCAGAGTTATCTGAAGAGGGATTCTGCAGATTTAGGTGGTGGGATGGTTGACTGTAATACTGCTAAAACGGTTTCTTCCTTCATAACGTCTCTCTGCTCCAAAAGCACTGAGCAACAGCGAAAGGAACTGAGACTGATTCCGATGAAGTGATAGTGGCCCTCTAATTCCTAATTTCTTTCTCCTTTTGGACCTGGTCTCATTTGACAGTGATAGTTGCGACAAGATTTTGACAATTTAAGTGCTTCTTTAATTTGACACCAACAAACCCAAACACCTTTGTAATTAACAGGCTGAAGTGCTTTTCTGCTACATCCACACATGCGTAGTTCAGGGAACAGAAGGATAATTAGTGGATACTGGTGTTACTTGCTGTCAAGTGGGCAAAAATAATGTCTTAAGTATGTTCTTATTCCTATCACAGGTGCCAGAAAGGTTATCTTTTTTGCTTAAATCTCTTCCATAGGGTTTAGATGATGTCCATTACTATGTAAAAGATGACATTTGTCAGCAACTACTGTGCACTCAGCTGTGTTCCTAAGCCTTTAGATGTGCCCCCACAGTTAAGCAGGTTTATGGAAAGTTTAACTTGTTAATTATTAACCTCTCCTTCACTCTGCAGTAAGGTAATTGTGGTTTTGGTAAAAAAAGAATGCTGAAATGCATCATCTTGCTGAAGAGTGATAAAAATACCTGTTTTTAATAGAGGACTGGGATCAGGCAGTTATGCCTGTGGTGGTTACAAGGAGAAAGGCAGCCAGCTTAAACACGTGGACATAGACAGGGTCTCATTAACTGTAAGGGCTTGTCATGCATCTGTGCAACTTGTGCCAGTGCTTATTCTGGCTGGCACAAAATGGGAGCTAATTGTCACAGCAGTATCCATGTGTCCTGTTACCTGTGTGAAGCCACAGGCTTTGACTGACTCTTGCCTTTTTGTGAAGGACTGACTGCTTGCCATCCTTATTTTTTGTGAAGTGCTCTGTTGGGATGTGGATCTTAACTTCTGTCTGTTGGGCCAATATCCTGCTAGGAGGAAAAAATGTTCCAAATCCTGGAAGCATGTGGCATGACAGAAAACCTCATTTCTCTGTCCTTGACAGCTCCTTGGCAGGGCGGTTTTCCATGCCACAGGTGTGACCCTCTGCTGTAGCCATTAAAGTTACAGTCTGCAGCAGCTGCTGGGGAGCTAACCCTCCATGCTCACCAGCAGTGAGGATGCAGTTCTATTGCCATGCTCCTGCTGGACACAATTGAAATCCATCTTATTTCCCACTGCTTATTTTTTGTAGCCATTCTCCTTTTAGTTTCTGTCATTCTCTGATAATTGTGTGGGTCCCTGAGGCACGGGTGTGAGGTTCTTGCCTCATGGGATAGCTCTCTGGCAGAGCTGAGAGAAGATGGCAGGCACCACTGGGGCAAGGCAGGGGTGGGAAAAGAACACTGCTGCCTCTGCCACCTCTGTTGTCACATCTGCTGTCACCACTGCTCCTGGCTTGTACTCTGACCCTGCAAGTGCAATCTTAGAAGTCCTGAGGTGAGACGAGAAGAGGGAGGGAGGAGGACATGACAGCTCCCTCCTCAGCCAGGTGAGGCAGGCCCACATCGCCCTCTGGTGGCCTGTTTCTGTCAGCACCATGTCAGGCATTTGGCCCTGCTGGGAAGCAGAGGCATCTTTGTGTGGGGAATGTGTGAAGAAAGTACATTTGACAACAAAACGGTGTCCTTTCTCCTACTATAGTTTGGTTAAGGACAAATAATAATAAGATAGTGGTCACTCAAAAGGCAAAGGCATGAAGAGTGTGAAAGCTGTTGCTAAATTTGTCCAACCTGACCTAGTGCCCCTTTGAAATTACTTTTTTGACATGTCAGTCTGCTTTCTTGGTGTCGAGAGAAGAAGCAATTTCAAACCAATCTTGCTGGAAGTGTCACCAAGGTATTTGCATTAAAAAATGATAGATGCCATTTACCTGATGGATGGCAAATGAGTGTGGCCCCTTCCCAGCTGTGAACCAAGCTTTGGAAAGGCTCACCTGCACCCAATGGAAAATCCTGAACTCATTCCAACAGGCAATGTCTGTCAGGAAACTCTGGCTGAGAATATGATTCCTTTGTGATTTTACCGACCACTGAAACTGCCAGTTGAGTGAGGACGTGGCAATTCAAAACAAGAGTGGCTACAGGGAAACCTTTTTAGTAATTAAAGTTCTACAAACTTTTGCAAGAAGTAGTGAAAGGAATTTTAACCTTGTCCTTCTGATGGAATTCCAGACTCTGCAATTATATTGGCTCTGAACTGCATCTGCAGTTTTAATACAGCAAGCTGTTCTGCTTCAAGCTGTGGCCTGCTGTGTAGGTGCACTGCTCGGTGTCAAACAGGTGCTAGAGCTCACCTTAGAGGTAAATAATAGAATGTATATCATTTATACAGTGCTTTGTTGCATTTTTCAAAGCCTCTTTAAGATTCTTCAGGATAAAATGCACACCAGAAACTAAATATGATTTGAAAATAGATTTTTGTCAACATGGTTGATGAATTAACCTTTTGTGGATACTATTTTGTGCTTAGATGGTGTTATGCTAAAATATAAATACACTATTCATCTGATCAGTACATGTGTACATCAGTCCAGTATCCTGTAGCTTAAGTCAACTCTCCTTGTAAAAGTAGGTCTGCAAAATGCTCTTATTAAGTGAATGGAGAATCCATGCTATTCATTTAGGAGTGATTGCTGATTTCTATTTGCTAGTCAGGTGTGTATGAGCTCTAGAAGGATGTCTGTGTTCCAAAATTGTCTTGTCTAGTGAGACCCCTCTACAGAGCTGTGTCCAGTTCTGGGGTCAAGCTGTGTCCAGTTCTTGGGGTCATCAGCAAAAGAGAGAGATGGGTCTGTTGGAGTTGGGTCCAGAGGAGGCCATGTAAATTACCTGAGGGCTGGAACCCCTCTGCTGTGAGGACACACTGAGAGAGTTGGGGTTGTTCAGCCTGGAGAAGAGAAGGCTTTGTGAAGACCTTCTTGTGGGTGTTCAGTCTTTAAAGTGGCCTATAAGAAAGGGGCCAGACATTTTAGCAGGGCCTGTTGCCCTCTTACACACAGGACAAGAATTTTTTCCCAATGAGGGTGGTGAAGCACTGCCCTGGGATGCCCAGAGAGGTGGTAGGTGCCCCATCCCTGGAAACATCCTGTATCAGGTTGGATGGGGCTCTGAGCAACGTGCTGTAGTTGAAGGTGGCCCTGCTGACTTCAGGGGAGTTGGACTAGACAACCTTTAAAGATCTCTTCCAACCTATAGCATTGTATGACATTCTTGTGTGTAAGTCAAACAATTTTCTGCAGCCCCAGACTGATAATGGTTTACTCTATTGGTTTGTCATTAATCCAACTCGCATGATGATAGGAATTATAATTTGAGTTCCCAACTTGTGACTGCCTTTTTTAATGTAAGTAATTGTATTTTTAGTCATGCGACTGCCACACGAGATACCATAGTGACAGTGTGTGTGCTCTGAGAGATGGCCTTTTACCAAAAGGTAATGGTCAATGTGCTTTGACTGGATAGTGGAAGAAGAAAGTCTTGTCTGTCTGATCTTCACCAGAACCTCAGCTATTTCCCCTAGTGCCACTTTGATGCTTTAAAGTCTACAATGCAGGAGCAGCTTTGAAGTGGTTGTATTAATCTTGCCATTCTGGTTCTTGCATGAGCAGTATTGTAATCATTAAGATCCATTCTTACTGCTTTTAGACCACGACTTTCATTCTGAGGCTAGCACTTAGACAAAAAAAAATCAAGTTCTCAGCATTTTATTTTTTCATATTTTTATGTAAACCCCAAACTAATTCAGTGTAGAATTGATTGAAGTGACTGGAAGGCAGATGCTGAGTTTAATCAAGACTTTAATGTATGTTATATATTCATGTAAATCTTACTCCTTCCTTAAAGTAATTCACTATTCTGTTAATGCCTGTGTAAGAAACCGCTGTGTGTGTTGGGGTGAGAAGGGGGAGATTAAATGAGCTGAGTAGAACTTCTGACACCATATGATGCTACTCAGTGTGAAATGACAGCTTCAGCCTGCAGGTGATGATTTAATGTTCAAGTTACTGGAGGGAGGGAATATTTTCCAGTTTGCCTTGGGCACTGTTTGCCTTTGTGCTTGATACATCCTAGAAATTGTCTCTACAGACTTTCCGTGGGCTGCAAGGACTTCCCAGGGGCTGCAGTGCCTTTCCCTTGCCTTCAATCCTGCCTTGAGGTAAACTGGCTGAATGCTCCTTAAGCGTGAGGAATAGTTCGCCTTTAATCAGATACAGCCTGAGCAGCATGCTACTGTTCTGTTCCTTTGCTGACTGCTTCTAAAGTGGGCTGCAGACCAAGAGAGGTACCTGGAGTTTGGTCATTTCCATTTTATAAAAAACTTGTCATAGCACTGTGAGGCTGTGCTCAGAAGCTGTCCAAACAAGAGAAATAAGTTACCAATGTCAAATGAAATTCAAAAGTCACATCAGTGACAAAACTAAGCTGTGACTCATAGAATATACATATTCATAGAATAAACCAGGTTGGAAGAGACCTTCAAGATCATCGCGTCCAACCCATCAACCAATCCAACACCGCCCAAGCAACTAACCCACGGCACCAAGCACCCCATCATGTCTCCTCCTGAACACCTCCAATGACGGCGACTCCACCACCTCCCCAGGCAGCCCATTCCAATGGGCAATCACTCTCTCTGTATAGAACTTTTTCCTAACATCCAGCCTGAACCTCCCCTGGCGCAGCCTGAGACTGTGTCCTCTTCTTCCTCCTGTTCCTTTTTGCATCTAATTAAGAATACAACTCAGCAGTGTCCAGATAAGAAACTTCACTGGGAGCTGGCCCACTTTTTTGCATAGCAGCTGATTGCCTCAGGGTGTAAAAATTAGTCTCCTGGATGTATGTTCTGTGGTACCATATAAGAGATTATTGCCAATAGGAATGCACTGTATTGGAGGCCAAGCTGCTCATCTGGGAGCCCTGTACTCGCAGAGCTCTTTCATTTTTGAAAGCTGTTAATCAGCCAGGAACTTATGTTCTGTCACACTTAGTCACTGGTACCACAAACTCCTGCTCTATTTGCCTGCTTTTAAAAGGTGATCCATCCACAGCCAGTAACTTCTTGATTATTAATTTCATGTTGCTTGCTGCGGACATCCCATTAGGAAGTTTCACAGCCTTAACTTGTATACATTTAGCAGACGGTGTTCCAAACAAACAAGAATGGATCAGTGAGAATTATGATAAACCATAAAGATGTGAAACCATGTCAGAGGTGGGAAGAAGAAATGTCTAGGACCTGGGCTTCTAGCTAAACAAAATGACCTTGTGTTTCAGTCTAAGCTTTTTTACTTTTTAACTTTAGGAGCTAGCCATCTGAAGGGTGATGTGTGTCAAATTCAAATTAATGTAGTTTAAAATGGAGGGAGTTAATCCTCAGTGGTCTCCTTCCTATGGAATATCTGAATCAGGGTAAATTCATTTAATGACTGATTTAATCTAGAGATTCTTCTTCTCCAGTGTGATTTTAATAGAGCCTGACAGTGTTAATCATCTAAATATGAATGGTTGTTCTGAATATTACTGTGTCTAACATTGTCTTTACCAGTCCTGGCAACAATCTTGTGTATATCAAGGGAAAACATTCCTAGTTGCTGTCATTACATGAAGATTTGCTGTGGTCATTTGGCTTCAGACCCCAGGAATATCACTGGTTTCCTGTCTTGAATTTACATAGCTGGGAACATGTGTCTGTTTCTCCAGGAGAGGGGGTCCCATCACTGTGGGCCACAAAGATATTGTACACTCTGGGCTTACACTTTCTTTGGTCTACCTTTTCCCATGCTATCTCTCAGCCAAAAACAGCTTGGAGAAGTGCAAATGCAGTAAATCAAAATGTGCTTGAAAAGGCTGATGTAAGAGTCTATGTATGGCTCTTTCACTTAGCGTGTCCGTAGTGACCAGACCCCTTAATGAGCATGGAATGTACTTGAATGTGCTGGGGGAAATTGTGCCTCTTGCAGTTCATTTTCCTTTACTGTTTATGTATTGCATTAAGTCTTACTGAAATCTAACACCTGGTTTGTGGGCCATATTTCTCTCCCTGTCTGGTTTTGTTTTCAGAAACAGGGCATAATCTGTATAGAAACTGCTACATTACATACACCTACGCTGTGAAGTACCTTTGTTTGATTTTAGCTTCCTCTTCACCATGAAAGCAAGATGCCTCTTTTACTCTTTCCTCTTTTAAACAGTGACTGTTATTCAAATGCAAGGCAGCTTTAATGAAAGTTTGCCTGAGACTGTAGAAATCATTCTGGCTGATGGGTGTGGAATGGATGTGTACAAAATTTATTTGGGACTTCAGGTTCTTTATTGTAGTTTTGGTTGTTGTTGATCCTCCAAAATCCTGGCAGCTGAAGAATGAGAAAAAGAATAAACAGAGAGAGATCGATAGCAGGAAAATTAAGTTCTAATATAAAATGACAGCTTGGCAGTGAACATATTTGTCATGAATTGCAAATGCAGCGAAGACTGGGAACTGTAATCTGACTTTTTTCTTTTCTTCTGATTCTTTTATAGAATGTCTTATATGTACTAAATCCATTTGTGTCATAGGAGCCTTAATATGATATATTGCAAAAGCGTTCTCAAGGTACTTAGAATTCTATTATCCCTCCTCAGTGGTATTTGCAATTAACATTTGCAGTAGTAAATCTTAATTTGGGGGAAATCTGCGTAAGTTCTAAATCAAGGAAGTCTTCTGTACTTGATTGAGCCACCTCATAAAATCTCAAGACTTCTTTGGTGCCTGAGTGTCATGGAAGTAACTTAAATTGGTGTTATTAGGACTGATTCAAAACACTAGCACTGACTTGACTCATGAATTGCAGCTGCAATCATATTCAGACTCAGATCTTCAAACCTTTTGATTTAAAGGGGTAACTGATGGCAATGTATGTGTTACGTTTTATTTTGCACTTGGCAGTTGTTTCACTAAATGTTGTGTGCAGTGTTTGGGGTTCTCAGCTAATTTTAGCTTTGTTTCCTAGATCTCATCCTTGCACTCCCTCTGTCTTCAAATATCCAACCCATCTTGCATCATATGTGAATGTAGCTCCTTTCAGATATTTCTCAGAACTGCAAAGCATTGTTTTGAACCAAACAAACTTGACTGAAAATGTGAGAGATGGTTGGCTTAGAAGCAATAAAATGGGAGTTGTATAGCCTAAAATAAGGATTAGAACTAGATGTGGTTTTGTGACATGAGCCTGCTTTATGTCTAAACCCTAACATTTATTAGGATCTTACATTTGTTTAGTCTGGACAAGACCTTTAAGATATCAAGTCCAATAACGAACCTAATACTAGTAAGTCTGCTGCTAAACCACATCCCTCAGCACCACAACTGTGCCTCTTACATCCCTTACAGATGATGATGATTCAACCAGAAGTCAGTTCCAGGGCTTGACCATTCTTTCAGTGAAGAAATTTTCCCCAATGTCCAACCTAAATTCCCCTGGTACAACTTGAGGCTGTTTCCTCTGTTTCTTGTTACTTGGGAGAAGAGATCAATCCCCACGTCCAGTCTGCTTTCAGATAGTTGAGAGTGAGAGGGTCTCCCTTGAGCCTCCTCTTTTCCAGACTAAACACTCCTAGTTCCTTCATCCACTTCTCACAGGACTCATGCTCTGGACTATTCACTGGCTTTGTTGCCCTTCTCTGGACCCACTCCAGCACACTGATGTCTTTTTAGTAGTAAAGAAGATGTGGATAAAACCAATGCTTGACATTTCCTACGAGAGGTTAGTACCAGTTCTCTGAGGGTGCCCTGGAAAGTTATAGAGGCTCTAACCCTGGAAATGTTCAGAGATGGGTTGGATGGGCTTTGAGAAACCCTGGGGGGTGTACCTACCCATGGCAGTTGGAATTAGATGATCATCTTTAAGGTCTATTCCAACCCAAACCCTTCTATGATTCCATGATGACTTGCAAATCCTGTGTATTACAGTGATTCAGATCATCATTCACAGCTAAACCAGACCCATCAGTTATGCTACAACTTGAGACAACTAGTTATTCCTTCTGCCCCCTGCTTGGCTCTTTGGATATGGATCCCAACTTCTGTACTTGGACTCATTTTAATTTCTTTGCTTGGTGGAACTGAAAGATCATCTGCCAGCTCATTAGGAGAACAGTGATGATGTCTCTTCCAGAGGTTTATTAGCACTCACTCAGCAAGGTTCCCCAGCATGCCTGTACCCTTTGGAAGCAACAACCAGATTGCCCATAGGTGTGTGATACGTGTCTGTCAGCAACACAAATCAGTCTTTAACAATTGTGATTCTTCTCTATGAAAAATGAGTATGGGATTCCTTCCCTGCTTTATGTCATACACACTTTATAGCACTAACAACACTTGCTGCACAGAAGAGCGTGCAAGCTCTTCTGCTTGCTTACACAGCCTGAAATGACGGTGTTAGTGTGCTTGCTCACGTCCAGAATTATGCTGGTTACTGTGCCAAGTTAGAGACATGAATGTCAAACCATTCCACAAGCCTGGAAAGGGTAATAAAAGTATTTATGAATGTTACAGTTTTAACTGTTGCATTTTTTTAAGACCTCCACAGCCTGGACTGATTTATGACTGTTCAGATCTTTTTTTAAAAAAAAAAAAAAAAGAAAAGAAAAGAAAAGAAAAAGGAAAAAAAGAAAGAAAAAAAAGAAAGAAAAAGAAAAGAAAAAAAAAAAGAAAGAAAAAAAAAGGAGAAATCCAAACATACTACATACAAAAGAAATGAAGGAAGCCAGAAGCTATGCATTCAAAGAACTATCTAGAAATAAGAAGTACAGCTATAAACTTTAATATCCTGCTGAGCAAAGGAGGTGGCTTTTCTTGTCTGGCTGTAGGAGCATTTGCAGTTTTGCTGAAATGCAGTTCTCATTCTGCCTCATATAGTCTCTGTGGCAGCAACTGCTAGTTGTATTTTAGACATGGGCTTTTTCATTTCCTTGTTTATGTTTTCATTCTCATCATAAGGGATGTATTGTAACTGTTTCCTGCAACGTGCGTGTTTCATCCTAAACTCTAACATGCAACACGCCTGGGTTGAGCTGTGGAAGCTGGAAACTGGGTGCAATGGATTCTCATTCCCCAAGTCTGTAAAGGAAGTTGAGTGACAAAAGTACAAATTTCACAACAGACTAAAAAAAAACAAATGTTCAGAGAGCCCAGCTGGTGTTGTATTATACCCACATCCAGGCTCTTTTGTCACTTTCTGTATGCTTATTATTTTTGTATAATTCTGGGTCAATATTCTTGGCTGGTGTGGCAAGGATTTGATGGTACAACACAGGTGTCCAGATGGGAAAGGTTCATGTCTAATTGTGGCCCTACAGGGTGCACATAGGGTTACCCTTCTGAAATGAATGAAATGTGTGATAGAGGCGAAACACACTTTTCAATAGCCTAAAAGAACAATCATTGTGATATGAGATCACTGTGATCTGGGAGCCAATTAGAAGAGTAAAGCAGTAGAATCATAAAGTGGTCTGGGTTGGAAGGGACCTTAAAGATCATCTACCCTGCCACAGGTAGGGGCACCTCCTGTTCTAGACCAGGTTGTTCAAGGCTTTGAACAGTTGATCCAACCTGGCTTTGAACACTTCCAGAGCTGGAGCCTCTGCAGCTTCTCTGGACAAACTAATGCTTCACCACCCTCACAGGGAAGAATTTCTTCCTAATGTCTAATCTAAATCTAGTTTCTTCCAGTTTGAAGCTGTTACCTCTTGTCCTGTCACAACATGCCTTTGTAGTAGAGAATGAGAAGCTGTCTACTAGAGGTTTTACTCTAATATTCCCTCTAATAGCTTGAGAAACTACTTGTTCACCCTCAAACAGTCCATGTTTCTACTGATTCTCCTGAAGGAATTCCCACTTTACAGAGAAAATTCCAGTTGTTCCATAAAGTCTGTACCAGCAGTGTGAGGAAAAACTGATAAAAATTTTGATTCTTTTCAGAGCATATTTGTTTTCTTTGCCGTGCTGATGGCCTGCATGAGATGATTTAGTACTAATTACTGGATGTGGAGTGTAGAGACCAACAGAGACTTTTGGCTGGCCAAGATGTTCTGGCACTTTTGAGAGGTCTGACTTTCAAAGAGTTTGTTAACAACTGCTGAAAACAGACATCAGAAATACAGTGACAACAGTATGTGTACCATTTAAAGAGTGAATTTAGGATCCAGTTCAGCAGTTGTAGCCTCATATGTGAAGTAAATGACAAGAATATTTATTTTAAATAGCTCTATTGACATCTTGTAAGAGATTGAATTCTTGTGATCCTTCATAGAACATGCAACGCTCAGGAAACAGCCAAGCTTGGTTTCTTCCATTTCCCTTTAAAAACATGTTTTTCTTGTTTTTCTTTCTCCCCCCCCCTTCTTACCTTTTCTTTTCTCTCTTTTTTTTGTCCTCCTTTTTTGTCCTTTTTTTCCCCTTTATATTTTTGCCACCCTTTATTTTTTTTGTTCCTCCCCTTTGGCTTTTTTCTTTTTTAACCTTATGGAGTGTATTCACAAACATCTGTTACTACTGTAAGAGGAAGCAACAAGACCCCACATGGGCAAAAGCTTTGAGAGAACATGCCAGGATCTTCTCTCCTAATCTTCTCTTCCCAAAATAAAAACAAAGGCTTTAAACTAACACCAAACAAGTTCTATTACAACATAAAGCAGGACATGTAACTTTGTAACTTCTTTTAAAAATGCATTCATAATGTACAAGTCAACTAGGATGTCAATAGAGGAGTTTAAACAGGCATGTTCTTCACTGCCTACCCCTTCCCGTCTTTGCCCTGCTGGTAGAAGGTCGATCCATGCTTCTATGCCTAGTTTAACTCATTTAATTGTTTTATGGAGTGCAAAAAACTTCAGTCAGCTCTCAATAGGTTTGTAAGCTATTTCTCCATGTTTTCAGTGTGCATTTGTTTGTTCTCAGTTTAAGTTTCCACTTTGGTGCTGTTATGCAGAAGCCAATGAGGACATGGCTAAGTGTCTGTTGTACTGCTTCTATGGTGACTGAGGTGGTAGGAAGCTCATGGTGAAATGAGAGCCCCATGGGCCCTCCTACAGCTTTTATCTGGCAGTGTGGAAGAGCAGTTCTGGAGCAATTGATGTGGGTAGCTCCAGTTGTTTCTTCCTTTAGAAACCTCTTGGTATCTGTGGTTATGCCCATCAGTGTACTGGCAATACTTTTATTTCTACTTATTCCATATCAGGATATAACAGAATCACCAAGGTTGGAAGAGACCTCAAAGATCATCAAGTCCAACCTGTCACCACAGACCTCAGGACTAGACCATGGCACCAAGTGCCACATCCAATCTCCTCTTGAACACCTCCAGGGATGGTGACTCCACCACCTCCCTGGGCAGCACATTCCAATGGCTAATGACTCTCTCAGTGAAGAACTTTCTCCTCACCTTGAGCCTAAACTTCCCCTGGTGCAGCTTGAGACTGTGTCCCCTTGTTCTGGTGCTGGTTGCTTGGGAGAAGAGGCCAACCCCCACCTGCCTACAACCTCCCTTCAGGTAGTTGTAGACCACAATAAGGTCTCCCCTGAGCCTCCTCTTCTCCAAGCTAAACAATCCCAGCTCCCTCAGCCTCTCCTTGTGGGGCTTGTGCTCGAGCCACTCACCAGCCTCGTTGCCCTTCTCTGGACAGGTTCAAGTGTCTCAATGTCCTTCTACACTAAAAGTTAATGATAAATGATGGAATTTGCAATACTTTTAATATTCATATCCCTTATTCAGCCTCAGTTTGCTTTCTTTAGACATTCTTGCACACTGAACAGAGCTATCTATTGATAACAGAGGGGTTTGGCTTTTCCTTCCTGAGTGGTTACAGTTACTTTCAAACCTGGTCATTTCTGTTGTTCAAATGTTGATCTGCATTAGGCAAGTCCAAAAAACTCCCCCTCAGAAATGTAAATGATACTTTAAACCCCATCACCCCCATCCCTGCAAACTCTGGTAGTCTCCTCTGGAGAATGCAACGAATCAAAACCATATGAATGCTCTGGAGAGGGGAAAAGCCTTCAGCCACTCGGAACTGAAACTAAAGCATTATTATGGGCTCCTTCGAATTGCTGATTATCAGTGAAAGCTGAGCTTTGTACCAACTTGCTAAAGGTACTTTTAAGCCATTAACTCATCATCATAATTCTGTAGAAGGCTGAAAGGGAGAAAATAAACCAGGAATGTAGTTTTCCTTGGCTGTAACTTGATCTAGGGAATGACAGTATGTTCTGAATGCTGTTTGTGTAGCTCTCATTATGATTGTGGCCTTAGATAATTAGTTAATTAACAAGGCTATGGCAAAGCCTGTGCCACTGCTTTCATCATAAACAGCAAGTATTTTAGAGGTCAAGAATGAATGGCAGAGTCAATGAGGTCTCTTTGAACTCATTTGCCCCTTTCTTCTTCCTTGATCTCTAAATCTGTACTCTGTTACCTCCAAAACGTTTGCCCAACATGACTGTATCTCAGTTAATACATGTATTCCTGGGTTCAAATAACCTCTGCTGCCCTCTTTTCCTCTCTGTGGCCTCCACTGGGTTCCACTTCAATGCACTTCAAGCTCTCCAAGCTGTGGTAGCTATTTGTGGAAACAAATCCATGCTATTTCTTCTTTTGTGATAATGGCTGGCTGCTTGAATGGTTTTTGTCAAGTCTTATAGTCTGTGGTCTGGATTTTTGTCATTTACTTCTTCTGGTGTTAGTGGGTTTGTTTTTTCCTATTCTTTACATGAAAGAAACACTTTACTTTCATTCTTCTGTGTCACCAAATTCTATGCAATTCAGTGAATCTATTGACCTAAGTAAAACAGAAGAAGAAAGACAGAACTTCTGGATGATGTTATGCTCAGTGTTTGATCTGCAATATCCATTTATGGCTTGGATGGGAGCACACTGCGATGGGTTAGGAACTGGCTGGAGGGCGAGCCCAGAGAGTGGTGGTGAATGGTGCCACAGCCGGCTGGCAGCCAGCACCAGTGGTGTGCCCCAGGGATCAGTGCTGGGCCCCATGCTCTTTAACATCTTTATTGATGATCTGGACGAGGGCATCGAGTCCATCATCAGTAAATTTGCTGACGACACCAAGCTGGGGGCAGGAGTTGATCTGCTGGAGGGTAGAGAGGCTCTGCAGAGGGACCTCGACAGGCTGGCAGATGGGCAGAGTCCAACGGCATGAGATTAACACATCCAAGTGCCGGGTTCTGCACATTGGCCACAGCAACCCCATGCAGAGCTACAGGCTGGGGTCAGAGTGGCTGGAGAGCAGTCAGGCTGAGAGGGACCTGGGGGTGCTGGTCGACGGTAGACTGAACATGAGCCTGCAGTGTGCCCAGGCAGCTAAGAGGGCCAATGGCATCCTGGCCTGCATCAGGAACAGTGTGGCAGCAGGAGCAGGGAGGTCATTCTGCCCCTGTACACTGCACTGGTTAGGCTGCACCTCGAGTCCTGTGTCCAGTTCTGGGCCCCTCAGTTTAGGAAGGAGGTTGACTTGCTGGAGCGAGTCCAGAGAAGGCAACAAAGTTGGTGAGGGGTTTGGAACAAGCCCTACGAGGAGAGGCTGAGGGAGCTGGGATTGCTTAGCCTGGAGAAGAGGAGACTCAGGGGTGACCTTATTACTCTCTACAACTCCCTGAAGGGAGGTTGTAGACAGACGGATGTTGGTCTCTTCTCCCAGGCAAGCAGTACCAGAACAAGAGGACACAGTCTCAGGCTGCGCCAGGGGAGGTTCAGGCTGGATGTTAGAAAAAAGTTCTATACAGAAAGAGTGATTGCCCATTGGAATGGGCTGCCTGGGGAGGTGGTGGAGTCGCCATCACTGGAGGTTAGGAGAGACTTGACGGGGTGCTTGGTGCCATGGGTTAGTTGTTTGGGCGGTGTTGGATTGGTTGATGGGTTGGACGCGATGATCTTGAAGGTCTCTTCCAACCTGGTTTATTCTATGTATATTCTATGTATATTAATAATCTTCTTTTTAATGAGAAATCTTTGTTTTCTTGTATTGCAGAACTGGAACTGAAGAGCTTCTCAGTGTCTTTCTCTCTTATTTTTCCTTCTTAGACTAAGACTGTGTAGTGTTTTTCACCTCTTGGTCCTTCTCCTACATGTTGTTGCTTTCTGGGTGTAGGCATTACGTTATCTTTCCCCTTGGATTTTCTCTTCTCACCAGTCCCATTTGTTCCACATTTTCTTGCACTCTATCTATATCTCTAACTGCCCCTTCAAAAAATCCTTCTTCCTCCTTTCTTTCCAAGGGTGGTACACAGAACCTCTCATTTCTTTGTGCTTTCTCAGTGAATAATCTTGTCCCTGGTTGATATTATCAGTACAAATTGAATTCAGTGACTCTCTCTCTCTCTGCTGAAGACTATTAGGTTGGCCCATTTTAGAGCTTACTCCTCAGTCCAAATTATATCTTCACCTAGTCTCTTGGATCTTGTGAATGCCAAGCTCATTAACTCACCTTCAAGAACTCTTATCTGTGTTTATATGTGGGGAGAATCTGCCCCACTTTTCATGCCTTCCCTCACTGCTGACAGAGCAAAGCCTATGTAGGTAACTGAAGTTGTTCATATTGCTTCTGGTTTTGCCTTGTTTCTGTGGATTCTCCTGATCGTTGTGAGTACTGCTGCTGCCTGTTATTTCCATTAGTATGGGTGCTTGTGTGTGAACCTTGAGAGGGAGTTGGTTGGATTTGTACTGGGTTTTGTACAAGTTTTAAACGTGTTTTTCTCATGTCTTTTTTACTCAGCAAACATATTTGTTGCAGTTTGAGCTGGGTGCCCCCTGCTGTGTTTACTTCCTGTGTCCAGAAGTCCAGCCCAGAGGGGTGGACACAGGAAATTGTCTATTTCTTACCATGATTCTTTGCACCACTATAAGATCCAGTGCGGGGTCTAGCACTCTCTCTTTCTTCCTCCTCCTTCAGCCAGTAACTGGGGGGAGATGTCTGCTGGCTTTGGGCCTGGCCAGGCCCAAGGCCACAGGGGGATGGGCAGTCTCAGATCTGGCCAGCTGAGACTAGCCTAGCGGGGGGGGTGGGGGGGAAGAAGGAGCCCTGGGTGTCTTGGGTGTACCCTCAGGTGGGAATGGGATGTCTCTGGGTTTGTTTTGGGATCTCTCTTTGTCACTATGCTTTTGCTTTTCTGTAAACATTCACTGCTTTCTATTTAAACTTTCATCACTTTTGCAATCCGTTTGTTTGAGTGTTTATTTCTGCCCATGGTGGGGAGAGTGGGCTGCCTCAACCCAGCACAATATTCCATTGTATTACAGTCTCTGGGACTAAATAACATGAGCTCAGGGAGTGGGGTTTTTATGACACTTCAGCTAAGAAAACAACGATTCTCCAATTTTCCATAGTCTTTCATTCTTCTCAGATCAGTTGCTGGATTTTGACTTATCCAACTTCCTCTTTAGCCCTTTAATACTCATGTTATTGGTAGAAAACAGGAGTTCTTTTTCATCTTGAACTAATTTTACACCTGTATATTCCCAATAGGATTGCTTTAAGTTACTGTGAAGTGAATGAAATCAGGATCAGGACCACTGAATGTGTAAAACACACTTGGATTTGCAGGTAGGATTATCTGTGAATTGTTTCATGGTAATTTTGACTGCAAAGTGGAGTACAATGACACACTGTTGGATACTCTGGGAGAGCCCACAGGAGACAGGTGGCAGAGCTTTCTAAAACTGAGAGAAGTGACACAACAGCAAGTGAGAAGAAGAGTGAGAGAATGTGTGGACTGATGAATGATGAGAGAATGTGCAGCTGAATTAAAGAATGTGTCAGCTGATAGATGGGAGATTTGCCAAGCAAATAACAGAACTAAGAGCACTTGGAGCATTAGTAAAAGTTCCAAAGAGATCAAAAAACAAAGGCATTCACAACTAGGCTGGTAAATATTACAGTGGGGCTTGAAGGAAACTAAGTGACACCAGTATGGCAGGACAAATCTCAGAATCATAGAATCATAGAATCAATAAGGCTGGAAAAGACCTCAGAGATCATCAAGTCCAACCTATCACCCAACACCTCATGATTAGCTAAACCATGGCTTCAAGTGCCAAGTCAAATCCTTTTTTGAACAGCAATCTCGTTGGGTAGGACAGCATGAAAAAGGCACAGTTAGGCACAGAGGAAAGCAAGAGAAGCTGCAGCAAGGTGAAAGCTATGTAAGGGAGCACAGAATGTAGTCAGGGGGGTTGCTAGGTGGATCACAGAGCAAAGGACACCAAAGGAACAGGGCCCAGTTCCAGTCTCTTCCAGCAGTAACCATGAGCCAGCTGGGATTGTCACCATGGACATT
Source organism: Dryobates pubescens (assembly GCF_014839835.1). Taxonomy (NCBI): domain Eukaryota; kingdom Metazoa; phylum Chordata; class Aves; order Piciformes; family Picidae; genus Dryobates; species Dryobates pubescens. The sequence goes on along the minus strand of NC_071624.1, from coordinate 1,634,408 downwards.
TCCCCAGTGCCACTGACAATGCCCAGGAGTCCCTTTCTCCAATCTCCAGCACTTTTTGTTCTGCCTCTACAGAAGTGACTCTCCCAGAAGGTTCACCCTCAGCATCTTCACTCCACATCCCATGCCACCATGCAGGACACCCTCCAGGCTCTCCAGGGATGTGCCTCCATGATCACTTCCCACCCATAATCCTCAGCTGAAGGTCTGCTGGGCTTTGCTAAGCCCAGCAGAGCCACTGCAAGACGGGCCACTAACAACTCAAAGGCCACAGCATGAGGGGTAGAGGAAAACAGTAGGAAGTTGCAGAGGCTCCTGCTTCACCCTCAGAGCCCAGGCTGCCCATGGGCTGAGAGCTTCTAACAAAGCTGTGATTCACCCTTTTGAGAAGCTGGCTTTTCTTCTGAGATTGTCCAGGGTGATTTTGCAGGCCATTTTGTGCACATTACCTTGGATGAATGTGCATATTTCTGTCTCACTTCAGGGCCTGAATTGGGAGCCTACCTATTAATAGGTCACCCAGAGAGGTGGTCAGTGCCCCATTCTTGGAAACTTTCCAGGTGAGATTTGATGGGGCTCTGAGAAACTTGATCTAGTTGAAGATGTCCCTGCTGACTGCAGGGGCTAGACTTAAATGTCCTTTTGACCCAAACCATTCTGAGGTTCTGTTCTGTATAGGTTGTAGAATCTTCAGAACTCTTTGTATACTTCTGTGTTCAGGCACCCTGAAACAGCTCTGTAAGCTTAATGAACAGCTTGGGAAGAGTTAAGGTCTTAATTCTAGCACTAAAATCAGTTACCTTAGATTAGATAATGTGAACTTCCCAGGTCATGAGATACAGCATCCTCAGAAGATGGAGCCAGGAGTGATCTCTTCTGTACAGCTTTAAGGAGATTAGTTAGATTCAGCACAAGGGACTGGGACTACTCTAAGGGACAGTGATAATCATCATAGCCTTTTCTCTATTCCTTGGTTATGTCCTCCCCTTAGAAAGCCTTAGCCTGTGAGAAATGCTTGTGACAACTGCCAGTGTCTTTACTTGTTTTGGCTTGGAGAAGTTTAAGGCTGTGATTTTTGTATGTGCCCCTAGCTAGGATTTAATAGTGGAAGCTAGTCAAGGTTAAAATTAAGTGCTCTTTCGGACTGGTCAGAACCACTCCTTCAGGCTGTTTCCTCTCATCATGTCACTTGTTTAACTGGGAGAACAGACTGACTCCTACCTCATTACAAGCTTTTTTCAGGTAGTTACAGAGAGTGAGAAGGTCTTCCCTAAGCCAGACTAAATAACCCCAATTCCCTCAGCTGCTCTTCACAGGACTTGTTCTCCAGACCCTTCACCAGCTTCTATAGACCTGCTCCAGCACTTCAATTCTCTTCTTATAGTGATGGCCCCAAAACCTGACCCAGTATTTGAGCTTTGGCCTATTTTGCAATGTTTTCTACTGGAGGAAGAAGGAGGGTGTACTCTTGTTGGATGACTGCCATGCAGCATGTCCTGTTTTACAGTGTAAAACAGCAAGCATAAGGGATATGTACTGGTAAGTGAATGGTTGACTTCATTATTGTTTACTGCATGGTAGGTGCAGGATGTTGCTCATTCTTGCCATTTGATCCCCAAAGGGAAAATCTTACTGTATTAACTCAACACAGAGCAAATTCATTGTACCACAATGCATACACAATACATCAAGATTTGCAATCAATGCACATTTATTTCTCTTTATAATTCATAAGCATGAGTGACCATTTGAGGCTGTGCCTTTAAGAAAGGGGCACACTGGCCAAATGTTTATGAAATATTTTGGTATTCTAAACCAGTCTCATTGGTAGGATTGTGGGAGGTAGGGTCTTGGACCCAGGGGAGCTGGGACTTTCAGTCTTCCTCCATCCGCTCTCCCTTTCGGCTGGACTGCTTCTGGGCTTCTGGCCAACTAACAGATAAGAGATACTAACTCCCTGTTCCTTCCCAGGCCTCTGTCTGCCTCTTGTCTTCCCTAACCCTCTTCGGGGAAAGAAGGGAGGTAGGGGGGTGAAGGGGGCACAGGGGAAAGCCCCCTCTGTTGGGGGGCTGGTTTCTGACTGTGTTTATTTGCTGTATATTCCTGTATATACTGTAAAATCCCTGTGTTTGTGGTGTTACATGCAATCTGCTTCCTATATATGCTTGTAAATATATAGCCTGCTTTTTTTTTCCCGACTGGCCTAGCCGCGGTTTCTTACTCAGTGCGGGAGGGAAAGCGGAGCCTTTCCTTTCAACCCACCACAGCATGGCAAAAAAATTGTGCTCCAGGGAGATGCATGATGTGAATTATGGAAGTACTACAGAGCTTACACGTGAGATATGTCAGTGAAGGTGATCTGGTTTTGGTACACTTCGTAATATTATGCGTTAATTAGAAAGTATAGAAGGTTTATTTTAATACAGTCTAAATCTTCTTTCCAAATGAAAAAAGTCTGATATTGTCACATCTCCTGTGGCTTCAGAAAACTGCCTGTAAAGTTACTGAAATAGATGAGAAGATCAGTGCTGAGCAGTTGTCCTTGCTGATCTGATGGGAGGAGACGTCACAGACGTTCTGATTAATAATCTATACATCTTCCACTAGTCATGCAAACCTTTGTGGTCATGAAAGATTAAAGGTCCTGGCAAGGTTAATAGTAGTCCCAGTTTTTATCTGATGTTCCTGACTGAGAAGGATATGAAAGGGGAACACTGACACAATTACAAGTCAATACAATGCTGACCCGCAGTTCAGTGGTGGGAGGAAAAGGAGCTAGGACTCAAACACTCCAAGTCCTTATCATCGATTTGTGTTTCCAAAGAGAGGAAGCTAGTGCTATCTGTTGGACCTCATTTAGGATTTTATACAAAATGAAACAGCAGAGATAGATTGATGCCTTATTCTTTTTTCCTGTTAATTATTTTCTGACTTTCTCTGTCATGCTTTTACTGGGGCTGCCCTTTTATGCTTATCAGTGTCAGTTACTGAGAACTTTAGAATGACCTGGTGAGACACTGACCCCTTTTCTCGTCACTTAAAACTGGGTAAGTTTCTCCTTATTCCATGCTTAAAAGTTCAAATGGTTGGTGGGGTTCTTCATGAAGTGTTTCAAAGAAGATCAGTTTCTGAGCACAAGAAACAGGCTGATGCTACTGTTTCAGAGTACAGCACTGCAGAAATCCTGACAAACTTTGCAGGCTGTAGAATAACCTAAGAAAACCAGTGACTCAAGGTTGATCGTGTCATCTACTGGAACTTACATCACGTGTCTGTACTGTGCTGCAAGACAAAGCAGGAAACAAAGGAACTACAAAGATGTTGAGGGGTCTTGAGCACCTCTCTGAAGAAAGGCTGAGACCTGGGGTTGTTTAGCCTGGAGAAGAGAAGATTGGGAAGGGATCTTTTCAATGCTTATAAATAGCTATAGCATGTATATCAAAAGGATGGGGTCAGACTCTTTTCAGTGGTGCCCAGTGACAGTACAAAGGGCAAAAGGTACAAACTGGAACCCAAGAGGTTCCATCTGAACATGAGGAAAAACTTTCTTGTGAGGGTGACGGAGAACTGGACCAGGCTGCCTAAATAGGTTGTGGAGTCTCCTTCACTGAAGAGATTCCAAACCCATCTTGATGTGATCCTGCATGATCTGCTCTGGGTAATCCTGTTTTAGCAGGTGGGTTGGACCTTCTTCTAATGATCTCCAAAAGTTCCTTCCAACTCCTACCATTCTGTGATTCTGTGAAATGTTAGAAGGATCAGATTAGTCCCTGAGAAGCAAATGGGCTTGAGATAAATTAGGACACAGACAGACTGCTGCTGGGGACAAGAATTAAACCTCTGTGTTGCGCTGCAGACACATGAGGTTTCATAGAGCTAGAGTGTGTATCAGTGGAGTAATATTTTGCTGTGCATTTATTCCCTGTCACACACTGTGCTTGAGCTTTGGGTTAACACAATTCCAGCCAGGCAACAGTCGAATTCAGTTATCATGAAAACAACCTAATTGTCAGGAACAATGTATCTCTGTGCAATACTATCTTCATCCTGGTTATGTTAGATTCTGCCAGTAAGGCTTCCTTTAAGCTAACGCTGAAGACCAGTTATACTGCTTCCCACCAAGACAGATGTTAAACTAGCTCATGTGGTAGGCCTGTGTTTCTTCTACACACCTGCAAAGCAGGGCAGTAGTCAGTAGCTAAAAAAATTATGATGGCTAGCAGCAATTATAAACCAATAATATATGGGAAACAGAAAAGATTGCAAAGAATTCCCTGCCATATGCATTTAGGAGGCATCTGGACTACATCTGGGAAAGCACACGCTCGGGGAACTGCAGCTTGCTGGAGGTGTGTGTCTGTGCTATCAAGAATAATGACAAAATAGTGCTCTCCATGTTTACTTCTTGGTGTGTAGAGGGGAGGTGAGGAATACTCAATAGGAAGCATTTCTCCAAGCAGATGGAGTACAATGCAGCACTAATTGGCTGAGAAGTAGGGGAGATCACCTTGTGAGCCGTTTGCTCACTTTCCTGCTTAATCACGTTCAAGATGATTGATGACATTGCTCAAAGAGCAAGGTACTGGGATTGCTATTAGCATAAGTGGTGACATGGAACAATGACCGACCTTAACATTTACATTTTGGCTTATTTGCCATAGGGACAGGCTGATGTGTAGGAATGCATGTTACTAATGAGTCGTTAAGGAAGGGAAGGAATGGACCCCACTGGGAAGGTGTACCTGCTGATTCCCCCAGAGCAATTTCTCAAAGAGATTGGGATGTCTGCTGGGAAAATTGCGGAAGGAAGGAAAATATTTTTTTTACAGAGTATTTTCTACTGTGTGGAAAAATTTTAGGTGTGTATTTTTTTAAATACTTTTTTTTTTTGTCTCCTGATGAAAAGAAAACTGTTCCTTAAAGCTACTGAGCTGATTTTCTTAAGGGCTACTGAAAGGGCTGGGTCAACTGGTCTCTTTAGTTTATACTCACTGTCCAATAAAGGTTGAAACAACTTCTAGTTCTTTGTGTGGATATTTAAAAAGAAGGAAAAAACCCCAACAATCCAAGGGGCCTAAGACTACTGAAATAAATTTCAAACAGGCTGTGGACAAAGATGTTTTATCCCTACCCACTTGTACTGTCAAAAGAGGAAGCTGGAAACTCACTTGACACAAAACTATCAGTAAAATGTTCAAAGGCTTCCATGCGTCTGACCTCTGGTTGCCTTGGGGGTCATGGTAAGGTACTTCTTTTACACCCATTAAAGTTCCAACCTTCAGCTCATAAATTTGACTTCATGAGTACAGTGAAGGGACAGTCATGACTTGACTTGTATCTTTTACACAGGCCCTAGGCTGATTCTTTGTTCCATCAAAAGCTCATCTCTTCTGGAGGTTACTGTAAAATATATCTCTGTTTGATCTTCTAGGGCTTGCTATTACTCTCATATTTTCTTTTGTGTATATAACTGCACAAAGACTGCTGAGTGCAGTAAAGAAAATGCTTGTTTGAAAGTGGATTCATTTTATTGGAGATGAGCAACAATATGTATCTGATGGCTGTGTTACTTGATGGATTATTCCAGAGCTTCAGACGTACCTTGTGGGGGTCTAAAATGCCAGCATGACATTAGGGGCAAAATGCTGTGTGCTGCAGTTAATCCATACTTGTCAAGAAATAACTGTGACTACACAGGTCAGCTGCTGGAGCCTTTAATAATGGAGATGTTACATCAACATTAATTATATCCACTCCTGGGAAGGATTCTCCTCCCCAGCCCCTTGCCAAACTCTCCCCTAAACACAGCTGCATTTTGGTCAGGCTTGATACTGGTTTTCAGTTGTAGCCTGCCTGTGGGGTAGCATGGTTGAAGTGAACTGCTAGATCTGCCTTGTGGTTTCTCTATAGAGAATCTCTCCACAAAGAATCTCGATGGTTCTCTCTGTGGCATTCTCATTTGGTAGAGTGTTTCAGGATTCCATAGCCAGTTCCTACTGTGGTGAAGGCACATTATGCCCAGATATTGAATCTTGCCCCAGCATGTGGGCGAGCTCCCCCTCCCTCAGGAGGAAGACAAAAGCCAGGCTAGCACGCATCTAGTGCATGCTGTGCTCGTGCATTCTCCAAATATGGAAGAATTCTAGCTTCATGCTTTCCCACAGGCTGAAGCCAGTTGTTTATGAGAATGCCCATTGGTCAAACCCAGCCTCGAGGGATTCTATAAGTATTACCCCAGTGAGTAAACAAGTGCCTTCCTCCTCCATTCCATCTCTGTGCTAGCTTGAGAGTTAAGTCCGAGCTGCAGCCTCTGCAATTGAGTTTATTGTTTAGCTTCTGTTACATACATGCACGCATATCAAAGCATCTGCATGTGAGAAGCGACTGGAGGAATTATTTCCACAAGAGGAAGGACACCACACTGAGCTCAGGAGCCAGCATTGCCATAGCCAGTCACACCGACCGGGAGAGGGACTGGACCAACCCCCGAGGGTAAGATCTGCCCAGCTGCCGGGGAAGAAGGGACTTGACAGAGCCAGGTCGTCCGCGCAATTGCTTAACCCCACCGTAGTGGGAGAGAAGAGCGCTATGTGCCACTATGAACCCTGTTAAACTCCAGGGACTACTCAACAGTGTTCGTGCTTACACTGCACCGAACCCTGGGACCGCTCCAGGTACCCTGCTGTTGCTTTAAGCCCAGCGAACAAGAAGCCGCTGCCCGGGAACCTGCCGAGCCGGGCCGATCCCTGTCGGGCCCGCCCCACCAGTATCCCTCATTCCCGGGGCCGCCTCTACAGATCTGCGTACCGCTGTGTCCCCCGGGCACGCCTGCCGGCGACCGTCGTCACACCCTGTGGTACGGGTCGACTCTGAGGGCCAGCCTGTCTCTGGAACAGCCCTGCCAGCCCGCCCTTCCGTGCGAACCAACTCCGCGAGGACCTAGCCTCGAACCGGCCCCACACAGAAGTGAGCTTCATCTCAGCTCGACCAGAAGCCGATCACGTCCCAGCGAGTTGCCATCTAGTGGCCAAGCGGCAGAACTGCACCCTTCTTGTATATAAATACAGAAATAAGCTGTAATTAGTTCAAATAAGTTCTAATCATAATACTAAGCCATTTATGGGATATATTTCACGAACGTGCACTAACTAGAACATGTATATAAGTTGGTGATTCATCGGTTATTAACTATTTTATAATATTAATAAAAAGAATATTTTTCATAATTCATAAATTAATAACCTCTTCACCACACCTACACAGTGCTTGACTGCACCTAAGTGTAGACCAGTAAAGTTGGGCCATATTCACTTCTCCTGCCACTATGAATGGGTAGGTAGCTGGATAGAAGTATTTTACTTCTTTCCTATCCTTCTGTGAGGTAAAGAGCTTGAAAAGCTGGGTGTAGAACCAAAGGCATTAGAGGTGCAAGGAGTGTGGGCTAGTCCGTCTTGCTCTACTCTTTACTGACCTGACACTTTGTTTCTGGAGACTAAAATGTTCATGAATGGCATATTGCAAGTCTGTGTGATGCATCCTAGTTCCCAGTAAGCTTTCTGCAGAGGCATCTGCAGATTCCAGAGGAGAGCAGGATGTCTTCAGATGTCTTCAGCTCCTTTCCGCCATAAGGAAGAAGGTGGCTGGTCATATCTCAAGAGTGCAACATGGCTGGTAATACCTTCCATTGGAGCCTAGAGAATTACATGAAAGAATGATTGAATTACTGCTAAAAATTGATGCGAGCATGATTTAAAATCATACCGTTCTGATTTATCAGTACAAGAGGATATGCACAATCACCTAGAAAGCAGCTGACTTACTGTTGTCAGAAAGGGGAAGCACTATATCAGTAATGCAAACAGAATTATTTTTTCCCCTTTCTTTCACCCCTAGGCTGATTTAAAAGGACCGCAAACATCCCCTGAACACACTGCAAGGTCGGCAGGAATCATCTCTTCACGCCGCTGGGGCTCGTGATGGCTACGCCACCCCTGGCTGATTTAAACACGGTTTGCTGCCATGCACGAGGGTCTGTTCATCAGGCAGCCGTATCGGGACCGCGCCGGGACCTGCAGCCACCGGGGATCATCCGATTCTCTCCTGTTGGGGCTGGGGGAGCCGCCGGGACTGCAAACATCCCCTGAACACACCGCGAGGTTGGCGGGTATCGTCCCTTCGCGCCGCTGGGCTCGTGATGGCTACGCCACCCCTGGCTGATTTAAACACGGTTTGCTGCCATGCACGGGGTCTGTTCATCAGGCAGCCGTATCGGGACCCGCGCTGGACCTGCAGCCCACCGGGGATCATCCGATTCTCTTCCTGTTGGGCTGGGGGAGCCGCCGGACCGCAAACATCCCCTGAACACACCGCGAGGTTGGCGGGAATCGTCCCTTCATGCCGCTGGGGTTCGTGATGGCTACACCACCCCCGGCTGATTTAGACGCGGTTTGCAGCCGCGCGCGAGGGGTCCCGTTCGTCGGGCAGCCGTATCGGGACCAGCGCCGGGACCTGCAGCCACCGGGGATCATCCGATTCTCTCCTGTTGGGGCTGTGGGAGCCGCCGAGACTGCAAACATCCCCTGACCACGCTGCGAGGTCGATGGGAATCGTCCCTTCGCGCCGCTGGGCTCGTGATGGCTACGGCACCCCCGGCTGATTTCGACGCGGTTTGCAGCCGCGCACGGGCCCGTCCGTCGGGCAGCCCATATTAGCATGGTTTCGCTACTTTTTTTTTTTTTTTTTTGCAGTGGGTGCTGTGGTCAGGGACAATCATGGTTGTACCTCGTAGCAAAAAACTCCCTAAAAAAGTCAGTGTCGACCCAGACTGAGGTAGAACACAAGCAGGTAGCTGTCCAGGTATCTGGCTGTAAAGAGTGCTGGAGCCTGGCTCTTGAGATGCGAGTAGTAGGGGTAACTCTTGCATAAGGTGTGAGCAGATTGACTACCTACTTAATCTGGTGGCCAGACTGAAGGATGAGGTTGCGAGTCTTAAAAGTGTAAGGGGAATGTAGGAAAGAGATGAACCAGAGGAGGAAGAGATAAACCAGAGGGGGAAAGATATGAACCAGAGTAAGCAGGCTCTGCAGGCTCCCACAGCAGAGGCTGGTTACCCACAAAAGCAGAGGGGAATGGACACAGGTTCCTCTCAAAAGACACAAGGTTAAACCTCCTTGCCTTCCCACACCTTCCCCGCTGCTCTTGAAAAACAGGTATGGGGCACTGGAGATCGAGGGTGAGGTGGTCCTGATGCCAGAGGACACACCATCTGGGGTTCTCCCTGAGGCTAAAGAGCCTAAGGTTAAACAACCTAAGGTTAAACAGCCTAAGGCAAAGCAGTCTAAGGTTAAACAACCCTCCCCTGGCATCAGGACCTGCTCCCTCAAAAAAAAGAGGAGGGTAATTGTTATTGGCAATTCACTTCTGAGGGGAATGGAGGGCCCCATTTGTCGGCCAGACCCACCTCATAGGGAACTCTGTTGTCTCCCTGGAGCCCAAGTTAATGATGTTACAGAAGGCTGCCTTCTGGTACAGGCTGGTACAGCCCTCTGACTATTAGCCTGTACTACTTATGCAGATAGGGAATGATGATGTTGTAATCAGAACTCCCAGGGCTATAAAAAATTACTTCAGGGCCCTGGGAGATCTGGTTGAGGGGTCAGGTGTTCAAATAATTTTTTCCTCAACACCCTTAGTTGCAGGAGGGAATACTAAAAGGAACAGGACAGCAGCCATAGTCAATAAGTGGCTTAGAGGCTGGTGCAGCCAAAAGAATTTTGGTTTTTTTGATCTTGGTAAACTTTCTACTGCACCAGGCCACCTGGCAGCAGATGGAGTACATCTGTCCCAGAGAAGGGGAAAGGTCACAGTATATGAGAATGGCCTTTCCCCCAAAGGTAACAAGATTCTGGGAAGGGAACTGGCAGCTCTCATCGACAGGGCTTTAAACTTGTTTTGAAGGGGGAAGGGGCTGAAACCAGTCCCCTCAGGCAAGAGTCTGGGGGCAATAAGCTAGGGGCAGAGGCCAAACCAGCAGTCCAGCTGAGGTGCATGTACACTAATGCACGAAGCATGGGAAACAAACAAGAGGAGCTGGAAGCCTTGTTGCAGCAGGAAAGTTATGATGTAGTTGCCATCACAGAGACGTGGTGGGATAGCTCACATGACTGGAGTGCTGCAATTGATGGCTACAGGCTCTTCAGGAGAGACAGGCAAGGAAGAAGGGGTGGAGGGGTGGCCCTGTACATCAGGGAGGCACTAGATGCCATTGAGCTGGAGATTAGGGACGATCAGGTTGAGTGCTTGTGGGCAAGAATTAGAGGGAAGACCGGTAGGGCAGACATCCTGGTTGGAGTCTGTTATAGACCACCCAACCAGGAGGATGATGTTGATGAAGCATTCTATAGACAGCTTAAGGCTGTCTCAAGATCGCCTGACCTTGTCCTCATGGGCGACTTCAACCTGCCTGACATCTGCTGGGATCTCAACACAGCAGAGAGGAGACAGTCTAGGAGGTTCTTAGAGTGCATGGAGGACAGCTTCTTATCCCTGGTGCTGCATGAGCCTACCAGGGGTAAGGCTTTGCTTGACCTCCTCTTCACCACCAGGGAAGGGCTGGTGGGGATGTGGTGGTCGGAGGCTGTTTAGGGGCCAGGGACCACGAGAGAATTGAATTCTCGGTATTCAGGCAAGCTAAGAGGGGCAGCAAGAAGACCTCCACCCTGGACTGTCGGAGGGCGGACTTCAGGCTACTCAAGGAAATAATTCAGAGGGTTCCTTGGGAAAAAGCCCTTAATAATAAAGGGGTCCAGGAGGGCTGGACCTGCTTCAAGGAAGAACTGATGAAGGCTCAGGAACAGGCTGGGCCAATGTGCCGGAAGATGAGCCCCGGGGCAGACGGCCCAGCCTGGCTGTGTAATGAACTTTTAATAGAACTAAGGGAAAAAAAGAGGGTGTATCACCTTTGGGAGAAAGGTGAGGCAACCCACAGAACGTTTAAGGACATAGCCAAATCACGCGGGAAGAAAATTAGGGAGGCAAAAGCACATTTGGAGCTTAAACTGGCCTCTGCTGTGAAGGACAACAAAAAGTCCTTCTATAAATATATTAATAGCAAGAGGAAGGGTAGGGACAACCTCCACTCCTTGGTTGACATGGAGGGAAATGTTGTATCACAGGTTGAGGAAAAGGCAGAGGTACTTAACACCTTCTTTGCCTCAATTTTTACTAGCAGGACAGAACGTCTACCAGACAGTTGGCCTGCAGAGCTGGCAGAAGGAGCCAGGGAGCTGCATAGTTTCCCTGTGTTCCATGAGGAGGAGATAGGAGCTCTCCTCAGCAGCTTGGACCCCCACAAGTCCATGGGACCAGATGGGATCCATCCTAGGGTGCTGAGAGAGCTGGCAGATGAGCTGGCCAAGCCACTCTCCATTTTTCATCAATCCTGGCTCACTGGAGAGATCCCAGATGACTGGAAGCTGGCCAACGTGGTACCCATCCACAAGAAGGGCTGGTTGGATGAGCCAGGGAATTACAGGCCTGTCAGCCTGACCTCAGTGCCAGGCAAGATTATGGAACAGGTCATCCTGAGTGCAATCACACAGCACTTAGAGGATGGCCAAGGGATCAGGCCCAGCCAGCATGGATTTAGGAAGGGCAGGTCCTGCCTGACCAACCTGATCTCCTTCTATGATCAGGTGACTGCCTGGTGGATGTGGGGAGGCCTGTCAATGTAGTATACCTGGACCTCAGCAAGGCCTTTCACACCGTGCCCCATGGCAGACTCCTGGCCAAGCTGTCAGCCCATGGCTTGGATGGGAGCACACTGCAATGGGTTAGGAAGTGGCTGGAGGGCTGAGCCCAGAGAGTGGTGGTGAATGGTGCCACATCCAGCTGGCAGCCAGTCACCAGTGGTGTGCCCCAGGGATCAGTGCTGGGCCCCATGCTCTTTAACATCTTTACTGATGATCTGGATGAGGACATTGAGTCCATCATCAGTAAGTTTGCAGATGACACCAAGCTGGGGGCAGGAGTTGATCTGCTGGAGGGTAGAGAGGCTCTGCAGAGGGACCTCGACAGGCTGGACAGAAGGGCAGAGTCCAACGGCATGAGATTGAACACATCCAAGTGCCAGGTGCTGCACATTGGCCACAGCAACCCCATGCAGAGCTACAGGCTGGGGTCAGAGTGGCTGGAGAGCAGCCAGGCAGAGAGGGACCTGGGGGTGCTGGTTGATGGTAGGCTGAACATGAGCCTGCAATGTGCCAGGCAGCCAGGAGGGCCAATGGCAATCCTGGCCTGCATCAGGAACAGTGTGGCCAGCAGGAGCAGGGAGGTCATTGTGCCCCTGGACACTGCACTGGTTAGGCCCGCACCTCGAGTCCTGTGTCCAGTTTCTGGGCCCCTCAGTTTAGGAAGGAGGTTGACTTGCTGGAACGAGTCCAGAGAAGGGCAACAAGTTGGTGAGGGGTTTGGAGCACAAGCCCTACGAGGAGAGGCTGAGGGAGCTGGGGTTGCTTAGCCTGGAGAAGAGGAGACTCAGGGGTGACCTTATTGCTCTCTACAACTACCTGAAGGGAGGTTGTAGACAGACGGATGTTGGTCTAACTCGAGCAAAGGCAAATCTTTCCTATAGTCTTCCAAAGCTATCCCAAAACATCTTCCCACATAATACCATTCTTCTACATCCAGTTAAAGAGGAGAGCTATTGAGTTGGGTTGGTAGGGTCAGAGTCTGCTGGCCTCCTAGGGGTTTTAATCTCCTCCAAGAACCTTCAGGCATTTCAAAGGCACTAACCTGGTGTGGAGCCAAGCCACCAAAGGGAGCCCACAGAAACCAGTAAAAGCAGAGCAAAGAGCTGACATCAGCAGAGCCAGGGGGCAGCGAGGGGAGCCGAGCCTTGCCGGGCCCAGCTGGAAGTAGCCGAGCTGGATGGAGCCACTGTCCTTTTAGTGGAAGGAAACCCTGTCTTCGCTGAGAGCACGAAGACAACTCACCCTAAGACTATAAATCTCTCCTGTTTATCCAGATGTTGAAGAAAGATATTAATTGCTATGTGAAAAGGCTTTGAAATCACCTCCACTGTATCTCTATTACATAGAAAGGCTTCTGGAATGTAAAAGCAAATTCTAGGGAGAGCAAAACAGGACTTCAAAGCATAAATATAACACATGTATCAAGTAAAACCAGTGGACCTGCCTTTTTGTCTGTCATGGGAGGGGGGTTGCCCTTCTTGGTTTCTTTGGTTTTTTTTTTTCTTTTTGTTTCTTTGTTTTTGATACAAATGGAAAAACCTTCAAAGAGGGCCCCACTCAGCTGCTCCCCACACCCAGGGGCAAGAGAAGTCCCTACCTGGTCAGTGTTGCCATCCCTCTTAAGGGGATCCGTTGGCACCTAAGGTGCACCTGGGGGTATCAAAGGGGAATTTGGGGGCACATAGAGGGATCAGGAGAGCCTCTGGAGAGTCTCCCAAAGGATCTTTTAGTTGGATATTTAGGGTTATTTGGAACCCCCCCCAAAGGCCACTACTGCAAAGCTTCCCTCCCACCCCCCAACCACAACTAACCCTAACCATCCAACTAAAATACCCACAGGAGACTCTCCACTGGCCCCCACATGCCTCTATATGCCTCTAAATTCCCCTTGACTTCCCATTCAAATTAAAGAACTAAAAATAAAACCAGTGATGTTTCCTCTGTGTGTCTTGTGGGGGTTTTTAGTTTATAAATAAGAGTAATTTGAAAGCCTTTTTGCATCCACATTGCTACTGTTCTGCAGTCTCTCAATTAAGAGCACAGCTTTTTCTCTGCTGGAATACCTCACACTAATACTTACATTTTTTCCATGGGTTTTCATCCCCTCTGAGGGCATTCAGGCCTTCAAGCAGCTTTTTTGGGCAGCCCCCCCCCCCCCCCGCCGGCGGCGGCGACCACCCCCAAGCCCCGAGCAGGCAGCCCCCCCTCCCCCCCCGGCAGCGGCGGCGACCACCCCCAAGCCCCGAGCAGGCAGCCCCCCCCCCCGGCGGCGGCAGCGGCGACCCCCAGGCCCCACACAGCCCCGGCAGCAGCTATAGAGAAACCCCCGAAAGCAGCAGAGGCTGGCACTTACATGCGACACGGCAGAGACGCTAAGAACCACAACCCTCCACTGAGCCACTTTCAAGCACCTGGCGCCATGGTGTTCAGGGCGGGGCCGGCTCGGGAGGGCGGGGCCGGCTCGGGAGGGCGGGGCCGGCTCGGGAGGGCGGGGCCGGCTCGGGAGGGCGGGGCCGGCTCGGGAGGGCGGGGCCGGCTCGGGAGGGCGGGGCCGGCTCGGGAGGGCGGGGCCGGCTCGGGAGGGCGGGGCCGGCTCGAGCCGGGCGGTGGCTTTTTGGGGGATGCTGCCGGCATCTGGGATAGGAAGGTCGCCACCGTGCGGAGGGCGGCGCTGTCTGGGTGCCCCCCGACCCGTTCACGTGTCCCCAGACCCCCTCTGTCACCTCACACTCAGCTTCCCATGGGTTTTATTCCCCTCCAAGACTGTTGAGTGCTGAACAGCTGAGCCCTGGGGAACACCTGTACAGAAATGTGCCTCCAAGAGCTGTCAGAAAAACGTTCATGCCACCAGCAGGCAGCTCTGGCTTCAGAGCAAAAGCCTTCTGTGATCATTCTGTTCAGCTCAGCACCAGCTGCAGCTCTCAGCATTACCGAACTGCACAGGAATGGCCTCCTCCCAGTGCCCTCCCAGTCCCAACAGTTTCCTCCCACCGAAGGGCTGGGAGAGAACTGGAAGCGACTGAGAAGAAACTGGGAGTGACTGGGAGGGCACTAGGTGGAATCTGGGAGGGAAGGAGGAGGAAACTGTCAGAGACTGAAAGAAAACTGGGAGGAAACTGGTAGAGACTAAGAGGTAGTGGAGGCTCAAGTGGGAGGCACTGGGAAGAACTGTGAGAGAGCTCCGAGGGAACTAGAAGGGATTGGGAACAACTGGGAAAAAAGTCCCAAACAGGACCCTAAATTGGCCCAAATGGCCCCAAAGTAAACAGAGCCCAAACTGGGGTGATCTGGACCAATGGAGCCAGTGGAAGCACTTCCCACCTAAACTGCACTGATTGATGAGAGCACAGCTCTGCTTTCCCACTCTGGGAAATCTGCCACGCTGCAAGATGAGAAGGAGACTGGGAGGGATTGAGAGGAACTGGGAAAGGACTAGGAGAGATTGGGAGGGGACTGGGAGGAACTGGGAAGGACTAGGAGTGACTGGGATGGGACTGGGAGAGACTGGGAAGGGAAGGATTGGGATGGGTCTGGGAGAGACTGGGAAAGGATTGGGAGGGATGGGGATGGGACTGGGAAGGGACTGGGAGAGACTGGGAAGGGACTGGAAGGAGATTGGGAAGGACTGGGAGAGGAATGGGAGGGACTGCGAGGAACTGCAAAGGGAATGGGAGGAAATGGGAGGGAAATTGGAGGGACTAGGAGGGACTGGAGGTGACTGAGAAGGACTGGGAAAGAACTGGGAGGGGCTGGGATACCACTGGGTCAACCCTCACAAGTCTATGGGACCAGATGGGATCCATCCCAGGGCAGAGAGTTCTGGCAGATGAGCTCCAAGCCACTGTCCAACAGTTGCCACCAGTCCTGCATGACCACAGAGGTCCCAGGTGGCTGGAAGCTGCCAGTGTGATGCCATTCACAAGAAGGCCAGAGGGAGGAAAGAACCTGGGAACTCCAGGCCTGTAAGCCTGACCTCAGTGCCTGGCAAGACTATGGAGCAGATCATCCTGGGGGCAATCACAGCAAACCTGCAGGACAGCCAAGGGCTCAGGCCCAGCCAGCAAAGATTTGGGAGGGGCAGGTCCTGCCTCACCAACCTGATCTCCTTCTATGCCCAGGTGACCGCCTGGTAGGTGTGGGGAAGGCTGTGGGTGTAGTCTGCCTGGACTTCAGCAAGGCCTTTGACACTGTCTGCCACAACAAACTCCTGGCCAAGCTGACAGCCCACATCCTGGACAGGAGCACTCTGTGCTGGGTTAGGAACTGGCTGGAGGCTGAGCCCAGAGAGTGGTGGTGAATGGTGCCACAGCCAGCTGGCAGCCAGGCACCAGTGGTGTGCCCCAGGGATCAGTGCTGGGCTCCATCCTGTTCAATATCTTTATTGATGATCTGGATGAGGGGATTGAGTCCATCATCAATAACTTTACAGATGACATCAAGCTGGGGGCAGGAGTTGATCTGTTAGAGGGTGGGAGAGCTCAGCAGAGGGACCCTGACAGGCTGGGCAGATGGGCAGATTTAGGAAAGCATGCACGGACTCCCTGGTTGGTGAAGCAGGAATTGTTTATTGGTACAGAACAAGCAGTTTATGTAGGAAAAATCAAGCAGGCTAAGCAATTCCCTGACATTCTTGCACCACTGCTGCTAACTGAGTTGTCTCCTTTGATACGCAGCTGTCCATTATTATCTTCATCCCATATCAGGTTGAGCTTCTCCAGCATGGAGGCAAGCATCCTTCTGTCTCGCACTTCAGGCTGTTTACTGCAGTCAGCTCTTCTTCGTCATCAGACCATTCTTCTGTTGTCAGCAGCCTGTTGTTCTTTCCTGTCCTGAAACCTTCCATAGATACTTTCTGCTTTCCTATAGGCAGAGTCCAGGGGCATGATATTTAACACATCCAAGTGCCAGGCTCTACACATTGGCCACAACAACCCCAGGCAGTGCTACAGGCTGGGGTCAGACTAGCTGGAGAGCAACCAGGCAGAAAGATGCATTCCAAAATCCTTGCCGGGGCACCACAAACAGGGAGAGACAAACCTCCGAGATCCAGGAAGAGGATGGCTGAGCAGACACTTCTAAAGAGAGTAACTTCATTACCTGAGCCTCACATTTCTCCCAGCTTTGCAACAGCAAAGAACTCTGTGACCAGCACAGTGGTGCTCCTAAGGTGGCCACCAGCTTGCAAGCTACAGGAGAAATAAAAACCTTTTTATTACAGAAGCACTGGCAAAATTTTACAGACAGTAACAGCAGACAAGGAAATTCTGTGATTGAGCTAATGATACACATCAGGCCTAGGATGTGGCTACCCTGACAAAGGATGCCAACAGAACAGAGTGAGGCCTCAGCAGCACTCCCAGAAAGCCTCACAGAGAGCCACAGGCTCTGGCCTGTGCCCCACTTACGGGCCGGCCCTCCTGGCTGCAACACAACACCACCTCTTCAGGAGCCCAGGGACTGACCTCAGCCCTCTAAGGGCCAGGCAAGGTCGGTTCCGGTTAGCTGCCTAAAGCATCCTCCCCAGCCCTGCTTACAGGGACCTTGGGCTGCTGCTGGGGACAGAAGGCTCCACAACTCTTCACACAGGGCTGTTAATCTGACAGGGTGCCAAGAGAACAAGCTGCCATGAAGGCAGAGACCCAGGCCCTGAACTACAGGTGGGTCGCCTTGCCGCAGCAACACGACCGAGCGGCTTCGCTGTGTCCTTTGAATAAAAGGAGGAAGTTCCACAGGAACAGAAGGAAAAACCTTTTCACTGTGAGGGTGCCAGAGCCCTGGAGCAGGTTGCCCAGAGAGTTTGTGGAGTCTCTGGAGACATTCAAAACCTGCCCTAGGTGATCCTGCACTGCACAGGGGTTGGACTGGATGATATTTTGAGGTCCCTTCTAACCCCTAACACTCAGTGATTCTGTGATTAGCTATGCTGGTGACAGAGCCTCACTGAGTATTCTTTAAAATGTTTTTCTTTTCTTTCAGCCTAGGAGTTTCATATTTTAAATATAGCTTCTGCTCTGTCTTCCTCCTTCCTTCCTCCATCTTGTGTCTAAAAACTAGAAGAGGACAATCAGCTTGCTGAGGTGTATCCTGGGTGTCCCAATGTAACATGTCTCAATTGCATACAAGGATTTTGTAATCGTTTGCCCTATTGCTTGCACAAGGAGGATTAAGTTAATTATTTATAGCTTGTCAGGACAGCTGTTGAAGTGTCCTATGTAATGCAGGAGGAGTTGAATCTTACAGGAAACCACATTACTGTGCTTTGTCAGTCTGCTTATGGTCAGAAACCTCCTTTTTTTCTTTTTCTGTTGAACAGATATATCACATTAGTCCCCAGAATTCATTTGTGTCTTCTCATAATTAGTTGTTTAAAACAGTCTTAGAAGTGTCTCTGTCCTTCCCTCTCTCTAGATGCTGGCCTTCTGAAGCAGTGGCAGACTTGCACAGAGCTACTGCGAGCACCACTCTGCATGGCCTCAGGTGCAGACCGGGGGGTTTCAAGCGCAGGCACCCCAGGAGAATCCAAACCTAACCTTGCAGCTGGCCTTAGAGCTCCGCTTTGGAAAACTGTCACTGCCAGGCCCACAAACCAACATCCTCTGTCAGCAAACTGGATGTAAGAGCTGAAAAGGGTCAACAGAAATTGTACTTGGACAGCTCAGGAAGATCCTGCCAGTCTGAACACACCAGACCTGGAATGCACAAAGAAACTCTGGTAACAACTTTGTGTGTGTGTGTGTGTGTGTTCATAGCTTTAGGAGTACCAGAGCAGAACCAACTCCCAAAAGGTCTTCACTGCATTCCTAGGGCACTTGAAGGATTGCTCTGGCTGGAGTTCATACCTAGAAATTCCCAGCAAAATCCTTGCAGCACAGCAAGGGAAAAAAAAAAAAACAAAACATCCAACAAACCACAGACTGCTTTATATTTTTAAGTAGGAACTCAAAATCCTACAGGAATTGTGGGGCTTTTTTATGACAAACTATTCCTTTCCTTTCTTTCAGTGAGGAATTTGGTTTCCCACAGCTCCACATTCTGACACCAAAGCAGCCCCTTCCGTGCCAGGGGTTGTGGCTGAGGCCGAATACAAATCTGCAACTGGTCCTCAGGCAAAGCAGTTGAGCTCCCTGAAAAAAAGGAAAGAAAACAAGAGTGAGACTACCATAAAAACAAGACCTACACAAAACCCCAAAGCCATTTTTCAGCAAGCCGCCTCCACTGACCCGCCACATGCTGAAATTCCCTTCCCCTGGGGCTCCTGCTTGGCCCAGAGCTGTGGAACAGAAAGCAAGGCACAGGCCTGTGGGTGCCTGCTGCCCTGTAGCCACCAAAACCAGAGCACCCAGTCACTACCAATCCCACAGCAGACCCAAGACACAACAGGGACTCCATAGAGACCCCAAAACCTTAGTGAGAACCCCCCAGCTCCTTCAGGACCCCCACAGATTCCCCAATTTAGATGCCACAAACCCGCTTTTGATGCACCCGAACCCCCCATCTGATACACCCAGGTCCATTTTAGGTACCCCCAGATGCTTTTAATGTCCCCAGACCCACTGGTAGATGAGCCCTGAGCCCCCTAACACTATCCCAGACCCTTTCAGGGGGCTCCAGACACCTTCCAGATGCCCACAAATCTCCTTCAGATGCCAAAGAAAGCCTCTAATAAATTAAACCTTTGGTGCTTTCAGCTCTCTGACCCTGTGTCAGTGCAAGTCCTTGTCAGCCTGCACCTTTGTCCTGACCCAGGTGGAGAGAGGACTGCCAGGAACACAGCTTCGCTGCTCCGCTTGCGGCGTGCCTGGTGCTGAGGGCAGCCTCGGCCTCAGCCTGCCTGAGAGGAACATGGCCCCCATCACAGTCTCCCGGGGGGCAGGGGACAAACAAAAGCCTTCCACAAAGGAAACAAGGGAGGCCTCTTTGCCACCCCCATTATTCCAATCAGAGAAAATATCTACGCTTATCTAACCGCTCTGTTGGAGACTACACTGGCAGAAACTTCAGATCCTAGAGAAAAGCTTGGACTGAACAATTTCCTTTTCAGTCTTTCCCTCCTGACTTTCAGAGATCAAACCCTACCTGGAGCCCGCACAGGCTGAGCAGAAGCAGATCCCCTGCCAGGCTGCCGGCCAAGGCTGTACCTTTGCCAGCATCCACACTGAGGGAGGGCTCTGGGAGCACTAGGAAGGGAATTTGGAGTTCCTGGGAGCACTGGGAGGGACTGAAAGCAAGCTAGGGCCATACTGGGAGCACTGGGGGTCACTGGGTACTACTGTCAGCACTGAAACCTTTTTTGAGGCAGAGAGAAAGACTGAGGCCCCACTGGGAGAGGCTGGGACAACACAGGGGTCACTGGGAGGATTGGAAAGGGAGTGTGGGGGTTTCTTGGAGCACTGGGAAGGAGTGGGAGGACACTGGGACCATACTGGGGGCAGTACGGTCTGGGAGGACACAGAGTGGTACTGGGAGCACTTGGGGGAGTTTTGGAACTCCTGGGAGCACCGTTGGGGTTGGGAGGGCACCGAGAAGGGGATCTGGGCTTTACTGCAAGTGCCACGTGGGATGGGAGGCCACTCACTGCATGTTCCTGGAAGAGGGATGTTCCTGGACAGGGACTTTGCAATTCCTGTGAGCGCTGGGAGAGACTGGGGGGCACTGGGGTCAGACTGGGAGAGACTGGAACACTTCATGAAACTGGGAGCAGACCCCTCCAGACCACCGCAGACTGATACCCACCCCACCTCTCACCCCCATCGCCCCCCCTCTGCCCTCCGCTGCCGCTTCTCACTGCCCCCGGCACTGTGGATCCACACGCTGCCAGCACGGGGAGCCTGTGCTAGCTGCAGAAACCCCCCCACACGCAGGGCCAAGACGGAGTCCTGCAGCTGCCACAGAACCCCAGAGAGCAGCAGAGGCTGGCACTGACCTGATGCACAACAGAGAACATAGAGGGGACAGGGGTCTCGCCGGCCAGGGTGGGCTGGCAGGCACCAAGCTGCTGAGGGCAGAGCTGACGGGGCGAGGGCCGGTGCCTTCTTGGTGCCCCAGACCCGTTTACATATCCCCATGGCCGCTTTGTCACCCCTTTAGGTGCCCCCAGCTCACCTTTAGATGCCGAGGCAGACGTGGCTGGGGGGTCCCAGGGCTGCAGGGACACCAAAAACCAGAGTGAGACCTCCCCAAATCCTGTGGGACCCCAAAACCTGGAGCCCTACAGAGACCCCTAACCCTCACTGACACCCCACCACCCCCTCTCTCCAGAGAGCGCCCCCTCCAGGAGCCCTTAAGGGATCCTCCAGAGGCACCCAGACCGCTTTAGATGCCCACAAAACCAAGTCTGACGTCCCAAGAAAACATAGCAGCATGCAGCTATCTAACGCAGGCGCAGGGGCCATGGCAATGTGCCGCTCCGGTCCCCCAGGCGTGAGTGCCTCTGTCATGCACGCACCGGATTGCTAAGGACGCGCCGGCCCCGCTGCAGCACGGCTGCAGTGATCTAAAATCCTTTTTAGAATACAGCAGACACAAGCACTCAGGGCATTTAGAGCCTAGGCGGCAGCACTGAAGGCTGACGGGGCAGCACACGCCGCCGCAGAGGTGCAGTGCTGACAATTAAACACACAGTCGCAGCACCGAACAGTGACGGGGCAGCGCATGCCTCTTGTGGCAGTTTCAGGCTATGCCTTTAAAAATTAGCTGCAGATTTCGAGTAGAAAAACATAAATAATTCACCATTGGGTGTAAGAAGGTAAACAAAACATTATTCTAAACAAATTCATGGGATAGAATGGCTGGTATAGAAGTAGTTGTACCATAAACATCTTTCACGTTTCACTTCCGTTCCCACTCCCTTTCTTTTCTCCTGTGGTTTTAGCCGCTTTTTGCTTCACTCAGGAGAGATAGGCTGCTTCTGGCTGGCCTTGGAGATAAGACTAACGTTCCTTTCTCTTGGCTCCTCTTTTCTTCTGTTGCAGGAGTGGGGAGGAGGTTTGGGAGGGAGTGGAGCAGCTTCCCTGCTCTCCAAGCCAGAGGGGGTACAGGGAGGTTTCCGTGCTGTTTTCTAATTGTAAATCCCTGTATGATATTGTAAGTACTGTATGCTTTGTACGTATTCCTTGCACTTCACTGTACAGTGTAGTTTTTGCTTTGTAAGTACAGCTTCCACTTGCTTCCAACCGAGTTAGTCGTGCTTAGTTAATGTGAATGGGAAACCGACTCACCACACCTCTGCACGGCCGCAGTGCCAACGATTGAACACATGGTGGCAGCACTGAGGACTGACGGGGCATCTGGGCCGGGGCGTGGGGAGCAGTTCAGCTCAGCTCTGTTCAGAGGTTTTTCCATTTAAATTTAGGGACAAACCCACCACCACCCACACAAAGGAATATCCACTGTTTCCAGTTAATGTACACAGTTTATAGCTATATTTCAAAAGCCCTATGTGGCTCTACTTAGGATTTGTTTGTCTATTCTTGAAGCCTTTATACATAATAGAGGAGATACAGGGGGAACCATTTAAAAAGCTTTTTTACATATAAATTAATATAATTCTTCTAGATCTAGAGAAACATCAGAGGGTTTTTTTCTCTTTTGGATCACCTCACACTAATACACCTGGTGCTGCCCATTTTAATGGCAATGAAATTCAGTTACTTGTCATTTACGAGGCTTTACTTTTTTGCTACCCACAATAATTTCCTCGAAGTAAAAAATTCCACCGTGGAGGTCTTAGCTGAAGCAACACTGCTGATTAGTCTCACCAGGCCAGAGGCTACTCCCCACCTCTGCAAACTTTGTGTAAGAGACTGTCTGCTTGTTTTGGTTTAGTGTTGCTAGAACACAAAGCCAACAACTGACATCACTACCATGGCCATGCAGCATCAATTGGGCCACAAGACTAGACAGAGGTTTCCTGGTTTCTTTCACACCTGAATGTGGAGCTGATTCCAATAAATTTGCCCCAACCTCTGCACGTGTGCTCAAATCCATGGTCTGGGAGACAGAAGAGTTCAGAGACCCTGAAGACCACCAGAGCCCTTCCAGTGACAGTATTGGGCACGCACACCACTGCTGGGTGGCAGCTGTGGGTAAGCAAAACTACTCTCAGAACATGCTAAGTGATTCTCAGAAGATAAATGAATACATAATGTGACCAAATGCAAGAGGAAAGACTGCCAACGTTGGACCCACTGAGGTGGAAGATGAGTTGGCCTTCAGGATGCTGCAGGTCTGTGGTGGTGGCAGCTATCTCAACTGACCCTCTCTTTCTTTTTGTCTCTCTCCCCTTTGCATTTGCAGATTTGCTGTCAGCCAAATAAAAGTTACTTGGTGCTTGACTCCATTTTGAGTCTTTAATTCTCTGATCTCTGACTAGTGTGCAACAGAGCCACAGGGTGACATGAAAAGCAGGGGGAGGGGGATTGGAAAAGGAGGGATGCAGGGTGGTGAGAAAGATTCAACAGAGGGGGATGGGGAAAGGAGGAACAGAAGGGGACCTGAAAAGGAGGAGGGAAAAGGGGGCTACAAAAGGTGTGACACAAGGGGACAGTGGGACAGGAAAAGGTAGGACACAGGAGCAAGCCATGCAGTTTTCAACCAGAGCACTTACTCGTCTGAATAGCACACAAAGCAAAACACTCCAGGTTGTAAGCTGAAGAGCCTAGCCCCAATTTCCTTTGTTTTGTGAGAGATTTGCAGAGTCGTTGAGGGGGCAGTAGGGATCCCCCTGCATCCTGGAGGGTGCCTGGTACAAGAATTTTGGGGTGCCACGTAAATATAAAGCACCATGCTTACCTCATCCCTGCAGAAGAAAAGCTTCTGCTGTTTTTTGCCGCCTCGTTTAAAGCCCAGCTCCGCCTCCAAGGTGCTGCCCACCAATGGGCAGGCCACCAGGCCGCAGCCCAGAGGGCAACATGGGGGTGTGCAGCAGGGATTGGCCACTGGGGCAGCCAAGAGGCTGCTACTCTGATAGACCCCAAGGAGTGATCTTGAAGCTATGAGGGGGCTCCAGGACCTCCAAAAGCACGTACCTGCAGCAGGATGAGGTGAATCACCCCAGTTCAGCAGCATGGTGGGGTGCAGCTTCCACCATGAAGCCCAGTGTCACCTGACCACCTCCAGCAACTTCTGTGGTATCTTAATTCACAGCAGAGCTGGGCTGGGCATGTAAAGGGAAAACAGCCCACAAATGGAACCTCCAAAATTTTCACAGTGTCACATTGTCCTGTTTAATGCTACTGATCTCCTGCTGAAGACAAAGGGATTCATTCCAGGCTTCCAAAGATTCAAATCCACCACAGATCAGAATGAATCAAAGCACCACCAAGAGCAAATTTTCAATCAATCACCCTTCCCATTTATTTCTTCTTGTAGTTTTCTATCGTTTGACAGAGCAGAAGGAGCGGATGCAGCTCTGAGGGTGACTTGGAGGGGTGTCTCTCTCTGACTCTGCCCCACATGAACGGTGTTCCCCATCCTTTCATCCTTTGACAGACCACCACTGTGACTGGATCTGGCAGTGATGTTTGCAAGGATGTCACTAACCCAAAGCTGTGTCACAGAGCCAAGAGAAGTCAGCAAGTGGCTCCAGGTGACTTCAGTCTGCGGCAAAGATGCTGGCCAAACCTCCCCCACCAGCAAGAGGCAGAAACGGAGAGAAGTCTCCATATTAAGATTTAATAATAATAACAACAACATCTCAAAAACAATGAGTGCATCGTACACAAGATCTGGTACTCAGTGCTTTTTCTTGACCATCTGCTCTGTGACAGTGTACTGTAGACTTGGGCTGTGTGGTTAAGTGGATAAAAAACCCAGCTGGGACATTTCTCCAAGGAGGGCAGGAAGGAGGACAGCAGGAGGTTTAGAATCGAACAAAGGTGGCATCAATCTGCCGGACAGTGGGGAGGGCCAGCATGATTTTGCGCCGGTACTGGGGATCCTTCTGCAAGGGATTTCGCTCCAGATAGACGGTTTCCAAGTTTTTGGCTCCTTTCAGTTCATCCAGGTCACTCCAGCTCTCCACCAGGTTGTCATTCATCTGCACGGCACATACAGGGGAGGCTCACACCAACAGATACTTGCAAGCTAAGCCTGGTTAGCAGCAACCTCACCACAGAGCCACCGCACAGGAGGATTTCTACAAGCCCAGGGCGGTGGCACTGTACAGTCTTCATGCACATGTGAGATGGCCCTGGCTACGTGACCCTTCTTCCCCTGGAACCTCCCAGCTGCGCTTTCCTGTCAGACATTCCAGGCAGGCCCTTGCTGTCCATCCCTACACTGTCCTGGGGTAGTGATCAAAGGCTACACCCCTCTGAGAGTATATCCAGGCCTCGAGTAACTTGGTCTAGTGGGAGGTGTCCCTGCCCATGGCAGAGGCCTGGAACTGGATATCTTTAAGGTCCCTTCCAACCCAATCATTCTGTGATCTATGAATTAGGATAAAACACCCTGCAAGACATCGAGACAGTCTCTTTACAACAGTGTCCCAGTTGATCCACTGCACATTTGAGGGCTAGAAATGTTTACTGCCAAGATTTTCTTACACTGTGAAATCTTTACTTTCATGATTTCCCAGGAAACATTAAAAATGGTCCCAAACTGATGTGAAAAGTGGCATTTGCCTCTCCCCTTCACATCGCTTTCCCACCAAAACTGTTCCTACGCTCCAGAAAGTGCCAAGCTCCCTGATCCAGGGATCAAGCCTAGGAGGTGCCTCATTGTTGGCACTGCAGAGGAATTCCCATACAAGGGGATGATGCTCCAACTGCTGGCAACCTGGACACTTCAGCCATCCTTTGCTTTTGGATGCAGAAGCAGTGACTAAAGCAGTATCACCTTGAAACACCAACAGCAACAACAAAATATAATAAAAACCCACACCAATGGATCAGCTGTGTCCCCATTCAAGAACAACTTCCTCACCTTGGCCATCCACAGTCAAGTGGAAACTTTGTGCACCGTTTGCTGCGTGGCAGATAATCATAGAGCGGGTTGGTAGGGACCTTAAAGACCATCCAGCTCCAAACCCTGCCATGGGCAGGGACACCTCCCACCAGCCCAGGCTGCTCAAGGCCTCATCCAGTCTGGCCTGGAACAACTCCAGCGAGGGGGCATCCCCGGAGACATTCAAGATCAAATTCCATTTGGGCCTGGGCAGCTTGATCTAGTTGAAGGTGTCCCTGCTGACTGCAAGGGGGTTGAACAAGATGACCTTTGAGGGTCCCTCCCAACCCAGTGCAATCTGTGAGTCTGAGCTTACTCAGAGATACAGATGTACACCACCCTCCCATTGCTCCTCACCAGAAGGTTTTTGTTCACTTGCTGTAGGGACATTCCAGGGACAGTTCCATTCTATGCTTACCCAGAACTCCTGCAGCTCTGTTAAGTGACTGATGTTCTCAATCCTCTTGATTCTGTTGGATGCAATGTCCAGCGTTGTGAGCTTGTTCTAGACAAGCAAACACAAAAACATTAGACCAAATTTCTTCCCATCTCCTCTCTCCCACTTTTTCAAGCCCAGAGCTGGAAACTGTGGGAAACAAAGAAAAATTATTGCCAGCTGTTTCCATGCAGCGCAAGAACTCTCCCTGCTTATGTATATAGCAAGGACCATTATTTTTAATTAAGCTGGGTTACTGACAGCCCAGAAGCCATATGACAAAAATGAAAGCAATCACTAGTCTGACAGCAGTTGACAGCCAAGGGCTCCTAAAGAGTGAGCCTTTCCTCAGAACACATGAAGCAGAGTGCTCCATTAAAAATCAGATCACAAATGTCCTCTTCAGCAGCAGACCTGAACAAACTTTTTGCAGCAGGGAACTCAAGGGTTCCAGAAAAAGCATTTTTTCTGCCTTACACAGAGTCAGCTAAGTTCCAGATTGTCTCTGCTCTCTGACAATATCATCTACTGTTGGGCGAGAATGAAAATGCTACAGGCTCCTTCAAATGGATCCAAACACAAAGGAAAGCCACATGCCACAGCTCATTCCCTCCTACTTCCACCTCCAGTTGATGTCCTATCAAAAGAAACTGAGAGTTACCTACAAACTGCTGTGTAAAAGGCTGCAGCAGCCTTTCCATGGCTGAAGATCACAGAATCACGGAATGGTTTGGGATGGAAGGGACCTTAAATACCATCCAGTTCCAACCCCCGTCAACACCTCCCACCAGCCCAGGTTGCTCAAGGTCTCATCCAACCTGACTATGAACACCTCCAGGGAAGGGGCATCCACAGCCTCCCTGGGCAGCTTGTTCCAGTGCCTCCCCACCCACACTAGAAAGAATTTCTTCCTAATCTCCAATCTAAATCTCTGCTCCTCCAGCTCATAGCCATTCCACTTCCTTTTGTCACTACGAGCCCTCGTCAAAAGCCCCTCACCCCAGAAACACCCAGGGGAGCAGCAAACCAGGCAGAGAGCACAGAGGGACTGAGCTGGGGGGGGGGATCTCAGGTAGGCAACCCATGTCCTGCTACTTGGTCTTCCCCCATACCAGCTGCCGGCTAGGGGTTTCCTATGGCCTGTGCCAAGGTCCTTTGTTCAAGCAAACCCCTTAGGTATTTATTAGCTTTCGTTATAGGGTGCTAGAAGGATCATTAGGTTTACATTGTTCCTGGAGGAGGGGGCAAGATCAGCAGCAGCTGAATAGCCAGGGCAGGCATCACTTAGCCTGCTTTCCTTCTTTCTTTTTTCCCCTCTCTCTCTTCCCTAAGCAAATTGGGAATGTCATTATCTCCTCTGCAAACTGCTCAGTGCAAGACCTTGTGTGTGGGGGAAAGCAGGCTTGGGGTGCTCGGCTCCTCTGGAGGCAGCAGTTAGGGCATGAGGACACAGAATCCTAGAATGGCTCAGGTTGCAAGGGACCTCAGACATGATCTACTCCAACCTCCCTGCCACGCCCAGGGACACCTCTCAATTAGACTTGGCTGCTCAAGGCCTCATCCAAGCCTTGAACATCCCCCAGACAGGAGGCATCCACAGTCTTCCTGGGCAACCTGTCCCAGAGTCTCACCACCCTCATACCGAAGAGCTCCTTGCTCAGCTCCACTCCAACCCTGCTCTGCCTCAGCTCCAAACCGGTCCCCCTTGGCCTGGCTCAGACACCCTCAGGAAAAGTCTCTCTACAGCCTTCCTGCAGGAGCCCTTCAGGTACTGAAAGGCAGCTCTAAGGTCCCCCTGGAGCCTTCGCCTCTCCAGGCTGAACACCCCCAGCTCCCTCAGCCTGTGCTCACAGCAGAGCTGCTCCAGTCCTTGGATCATCCTTGCAGCCCTCCTCCGGACTTGCCCAAACACCTCTGTGTCCTGGCATGAGCCAGGCTCCTGCATTAATTGCATCTTGTGCTTCACCTCACCACAAAACCAATTTACAATACAAGGAGGAGCTTCACTTACACAAGGTACTTTAACACAACAAATACTTGGATCTTTGAGGTCTTTTCAAGGGACTCAGAACCCCACATATGAGTGGAGAAAGCTGAGGAACAAAACCTTCCAGAAAAGCATAGCTACTGATTAAGAGCAGCTCAGGGCAACAGGTCAGTCACAGCTAGCAAGAGCCTGCTCACATTGTTCTCCAGTCCCTCGATGACTTCGATGCCGTTGTGGCTGAGGTACAGCTCACGCAGGTTCACCAAGCTCTGCAGCCCCTCGATCTTGGTCAGGCGGTTATTCTGAAAGGGAGGCAGAGCTTTAAGGACATCCAAACAAACCAAACCCCAAGAGACTGGCTGAAGAAAAGGCTTTTCTGTGAAGCATGGCTGGGAAGGGGAAACGGTCTGCTTGGGTGCACACTGATCTCATGAGCTCAGCTCATTTGAGCTTTGTACCACCAATGCACAAGGAAGGTCCAGGGGTCTCGGGGCTCTGAGTGTACAAGAATCAGATTCTGACGCTCCCACCAAAAGCTGCAGCCTGAAAGTTGTCTTCTTGGGGTCCTTACAAACAACAGGCTTACATGTTACTGTGATTGATTTCATAGATTCATAGAATGGTTTGGATTGGAAGGGACCTTGAAGATCATCTAGTTCCAGCCCCCACTTTCCACCAGACCAGGTTGCTGAAGGCCTTGAACACCTCCAGGGAGGGGGTAAGGAAGGCTGTTGCAAACAGGACAAAGCAGAGCCCGTACCTGCACGCTGAGCACAGTCAGGTTTGTCAGTGCATCCAGGTTCTGCAGTTTGGTGATTTTGTTCTTCCCAAGGAACAGGCTGTCAAGAGTGGCCAAGGTGTCGATGTTTTCAATCGCCTGCAACGTGACAACAGGAGACATTCACTGCTGTGATATACAACTCCAGCTTCTTCCTGTGCCTGGCATTTTGTAGCCTTGGCCCCTGGAGCTGCACTCCTGAGAAACAAGCCTGGGAATCCAGCACAAGGTGTGCACGAGGCAGGGCCCCCGCCATGACCCAAGAGCAGAGTTAAGTGCAGTGACAGCAAACCTCAGCCAGTGTGACAGATGGCTTGTGGCACTTTTGACTGATTTTGTTTTAGTGAGGGTGGTATTGCTTTGTCCCTGTCCCAGGTGCAGCCTCCACTGGCCAGGTAGCAAGAGCTGAGGATGAGCAGGCTCAGAGAACGGTGACAGTGACATTCCCCGAGCCATGAGGTGTATCCAGAGCAACAATTACTAACTTGGGAAGCATGAATCTGTCACTGATCAGCAGTGATGGCGTAGCACAGGCAGAGACAAACTGTTCAGCTTCTCTGCACAACATTTCTGCATATCCTGTTCTGGTGCCCCCAGCAAAAGCAGGGCACGAGGCTGCAGAAGAGGGTCCAGGAGGGCACCAAGATAATCACAGAGGGCTGGAGAACCTCCCCTGAGGGGACAGGCTGGGAGAGTCGAGGCTGTTCAGCCTGCAGAAGAGAAGGCTCCACGGAGACTTCAAAGCAGCTTTCCTAGCACATGAGAAGAGCCTATCCCACAGAGGGAAAAGGGTTTTAAGAAGGGAGTTGCAGGTCTCATTGACAGGGCTCTAAACTAGATTTGAAGGGGGAAGGGGTTGAAATCAGTGCATGTACACTAATGCACACAGCACGGGTAACAAGAGGAGCTGGAAGCCTTGTTCCAGCAGGAAAGTTATGATGTAGATGCCATCACAGAAATGTGGTGGGATGGCTCACATGACTGGAGTACTGTAATTGATGGCCACAGGCTCTTCAGGAGAGACAGACCAGGGAGAAAGGGTGGAGGGGTGGCCCTGTACATCAGGGAGGATCTACATGCCATGGAACTAGAGATGAAGGATGACCAGGTTGAGTGCCTGTGGGTGAGAATTAGAGGGAAGGCCAACAAGGCTGACATCCTGGTTGGAGTCTGTTATAGACCACCCAACCAGGACGAAGAAGTTGATGAATGATTCTATGGGCAGCTAGAGGCTGTCTCAAGATCACCAGACCTTGTTCTCATGGGTGACTTTAACCTGCCTGATATCTGCTGGGAGCTCAACACAGCAGAGAGGAGGCAGTCTAGGAGGTTCTTAGAGTGTATGGAAGACAGCTTCTTATCCCAGGTGCTGCGTGAGCCTACCAGGGGTAAGGCCTTGCTTGACCTCCTCTTCACCAACAGGGAAGGGCTGGTGGGAGATGTGGCTGGAGGCTGTCTGGGGTCCAGTAACCATGAGATAATTGTGTTCAATATGCAGTCAAGCTAAGAGGGGCAGCAACAAAACCTCCACTCTGGACTGTGGAAGGGCAGATTCTGGTTACACAAGGAACTAACTCAGAAGGTACCTTGGGAAACAGCCCTTAAAAACAAAGGGGCCCAGGAGGGCTGCAGCTGCTTCCAGAAAGAACTCTTGAAGGCTCAGAGCAGGCTGCACCAATGTGCCAGAGATGAGCCCCAGAAGAGACAGCCTGGATGGGCAATGAGCTTCTGAGGGAATTAAGGTAAAAAAAGAGGAGGTGTCATCTTGGGAAGGAAGGAGAGGTGACCCATGGAATGCTTAAGGATGTTGCTAGGTCATGTAGGAAAAAAAATTAAGAGGCACAAAAGCCCATTTAGAGCTTAGCCTGGCCTCTGCTGTGAAGGACAACAAAAAAGGCAGAGGTACTTAACACATGCTTTGCCTCAAATTTTAATAGCAGGACAGAATGTCTTCCAGACAGCTGGCCTGCAGAGCTGGCAGATGGAGCCAGGGAGCAGCATAGCTCCCCTGTGATCCAGGAGGAGGTAGTTAGAGACCTCCTTAGCCGCTTGGATCCCCACAAGTCCATGGGACAGGATGGGATCTATCCTAGGGTGCTGAGAGAGCTGGCAGATGAGCTCCAAGCCACTCTCCATCATCATTTTTCACCAGTCCTGGCTCACTGGAGAGGCCCCAGAGGGCTGGAGGCTGGCCAATGCGGTGCCCACCCACAAGCAGGGCCGGTTGGATGAGCCAGGGAATTCCAGGCCTGTCAGCCTGACCTCAGTGCCAAGCAAGGTTATGGCACAGGTCATCCTGAGTGCAGTCACACAGCACTTGCAGGATGGCCAAGGGATCAGGCCCAGCCAGCATGGATTCAGGAAGGGCAGGTCCTGCCTCACCAACCTGAGCTCCTTCCATGCCCAGGTGACTGCCTGGTGGATGTGGGGCAGGCTGTGGATGTAGTTTGCCTGGGCTTCAGCAAGGCCTTTGACACCGTCCCCCACAGCAAACTGCTGGCCAAGCTGTCAGCCCCTGGCTGGGACAGCAGCTCTCTGAGCTGGGTTAGGAACTGGCTGGAGGCTGAGCCCAGAGAGTGGTGGTGAATGGTGCCACAGCCAGCTGGCAGCCAGGCACCAGTGGTGTGCCCCAGGGATCAGTGCTGGGCCCCATCCTGTTCAACATCTTTATTGATGATCTGGATGAGGGCATTGAGTCCATCATCAGTAAATGTGCAGATGACAGCAAGCTGGGGGCAGGAGTTGATCTGCTGGAGGGTAGAGAGGCTCTGCAGAGGGACCTTGCCAGGCTGCACAGATGGGCAGAGGCCAAGGGCAGGAGATTGAGCACATCCCAGTGCCAGGTGCTGCACTTTGGCCACAGCAACCCCAGGCAGTGCTACAGGCTGGGGTCAGAGCAGCTGAGAGCAGCCAGGCAGAGAGGGACCTGGGGGTAGCAGCTGATAGTAGGCTAAACATGAGCCAGCAGAGTGCCCAGGTGGCCAAGAAAGCCAATGGCATCCTGGCCTGCATCAGGAACAGTGTGGCCAGCAGGAGCAGGGAGGTCATTCTGCCCTGTGCTCAGCACTGATTAGGCCACACCTTGAGTCCTGTGTCCAGCTCTGGGCTCCTCAGTTTAGGAAAGATGTTGAGATGCTGGAAGGTGTCCAGAGAAGGGCAACAAAGCTGGGAAGGGGTCTGGAGCACAGCCCTGGGAGGAGAAGCTGAGGGAGCTGGGGTTGCTTAGCCTGGAGAAGAGGAGGCTCAGGGGAGACCTTCTTGCTCTCTCCAACTCCCTGAAGGGAGGTTGTAGCCAGGTGGGGGTTGGGCTCTTCTCCCAGGCAAGCAGCACCAGAACAAGAGGACACAGTCTCAAGCTGCACCAGGGGAGGTTTAGGCTGGAGGTTAGGAAGAAGTTCTTCCCAGAAAGAGAGATTGGCCATTGGAATGTGCTGCCCAGGGAGGTGGTGGAGTCACCATCACTGGTGGTGTTTAGGAAGAGCCTGGATGAAGCACTTGGTGCCATGGTTTCGTTGATTAGATGGTGTTAGATTGTAGGTTGGACTTGATGATCTTGAAGGTCTTTTCCAACCTGGTTAATTCTATTCTATCTTGAATGTCTCCAGGGACAAGGCCTCAACCACATCCTGGGCAGCCTGTTCCAATGTCTCCCCACCCTCACTGTGCAGAACTTCTTCCTGATGCCCAACCTAAATCTCCCCTGTTCCTGTTCCAAACCACTGCCCTTCATCCTGTCCCAACAAGCCCTTTTAAACAGCCCACATTGGCCAGAAAGGCTGTGGCTGCCCCCTCCCTGGCGATGTTCAAGGCCAGGCTGGATGAGGCCCTGAGCAACCTGATCTAGAGGAAAGTATCCCTGCCCATGGCACGGGGGCTGGAACTGGATGATTTTTAAAGTCCCTTGCAACCCAAACTATTCTGTGATTCTATGAAAAGCAGTTAGCATGGTACAGTGGAGTCCAGAGCAAAGCCTCAAGTAAATCCTGTTCTGAGAGAGACTGATGCAGCAGTTATCAATTACAGGATTAAATGTGCATTCACTAATTTGGTGGACACAGTGCCTGACTCCAGGAAGGGAAAACAGCAATTGCTACTTTGGGTAGGTTTGGCTCTCTGTCAGATGAAAACCACACTCTGCAAAGGGAAACACACAAGGGATGCAGGAAAGAATTCATCAACAGTGATCTAGTAGCCAAGTACTATGTGCATACTTAATTCAAGGATCCAGGATGTGCAGCAATAAGCAATTAGACATTAAATCATTAGGACAAGAGAGAACACAATCACCAGCAAAGGTCAATGCACTGCACTTTCAGAAAAGGCTAACCCCGGGCCACAGAGCTCAAAATTCTTCAGCTATCGTCACGCAGAGCAAGCCTACCCGAATTCGGTTGGATCCCAACTCTAACATCTGTAGCATCTGCAAGTTGCTCAGATTCTCTATTTTGCTGATTTTGTTGTTGACAAGGAACAGTTTTTTCAGCTGAGTGAGCCGATCTAGTCCCTCAATGTGCCGCAGAATGTTAAAGGAGATGTCCAGGATCCTGAAGGAAAACAAACCAAAGGTTTCCTCAGTCCACCACGCACGGACGATTCTGGAAGCGCCGCTTGTGAATTGGTGGGGAACCTCACTATCTGCAGAGATCAAGCACTTTGCTAGGCCTTGAGGCTAAAGGGCCTAAGTGTCATTTCTTTTGATCAGAAATGACAACTACAATGGCTTTCAAACTACTTCTATACTGGGGGGGGGGGGGGAGGGGAAGTGATCTGTTATGCATGCAGATGACAGACATTATTTTGTCCAGCAGTGGAGCCGCCAATGTGGGAGGAAGCTAATTCATATTCCTTGGGAAAGATCTCTGCCTACAAGATCTGCCTGTGACAGGACAACACCAAAGCCTCCTGCAAGCATGAGAAGTAGGTCAGGTCTCCGAGTGATCAAACAATTGCCAGAGACTGGGAAAAAAACCTGCCAGAAACTCCTTCCCTGACACCCTTCCAAAACAGTCCTCATGTCACCTGAAATCTCCTGCCATTTTTTGCAGGAATAGAAAGCTGTCATACAGAGCTCTGGCTACCAAGAGCAAGGGGGTCCTGAGCACTTCCACACCTGCACAGGAACTGCACCCACCTACCACACTTGCTGCTTTACACAGCGCATTTCCTTTACAGCTGACTGCTTACTGCACAGGTTTAGTATCAGTGGAGAACAGATTTTCCTGCTCAGAGCACCCAAATGAATCACAAGGAAGGCCTGGATGGTAAGCACTGGAACAAGTACAGCATGAGTAACTCAGTGAGTGGCAAACCACCCTCAATCTCATTTTAGTAATTCCCCCAGACTCACTCAAGTTCCACCACAGACTCCAAGTTCTCAATCTTCCGAATCTGATTGTCATAAAGATCCAGTTCCCGCAGGGTCTGCAGCTGCTCCAGGTTTTCAATGCGCTTAATCAGATTCTGGCGGAGACACAGAGTCTGAGAGTTGGGGAGAAGGGTAAAAGCAAACAGGAAAAATGCATGAGCCACAGCATGGAACGCCTTTTGGGGCTTCCCCCCCAACCTTCCCCCTTCAGTTTTGTTGGTATTTTAAAATAGAACCTTTTCTTATTTCACTTCTAACAAAGGAAATCTATTTTAGCACAAAGATGGTCAGACACTGTTAACAGCAGCCCAGAGAGGCTGGAAATATTAAGGAGCTTCACCAGAGAAGGCTTTAAGCAACATGTTTTGAGCAGAGGTTAACGACAGACCTCCAGAGGTCCTTTCCAATCTACATGAATCACAGAATGGCTTAGGTTGGAAGGGACCTCAAAGATCATCTACTCCAACCTCCCTGACATGGGCAGGGATGCCTCTCAACTAGACTTGGCTGCTCAAGGCCTCATCCAACCTGGCCTTGAACACCACCAGGGAGGGGGCACCCACAGCCTCCCTGGGCAACCTATTCCAGAGTCTCACCACCCTCCTATGGAAGAGCTTCCTAAGCCTACTCTCCCTCATCTTCAAACCATTCCCCCATGTCCTGTCTCTACACACCCTCATGAAAAGTCCCTCCCCAGCCTTCCTGTAGGCTCCCTTCAGATATTGGAAGGCAGTTACAAGATCCTCTCAGAGTCTTCTCCAGGCTGAATAAGTCCAGCTCCTTCAGCCTGTCCTCATAACAGAGCTGCTCCAGCTATGTTAAACCTGAATGTATGTCTCAGGACGAGTCCTCACGCATTGTCTCTCATCCACTTCCAATAAGAACTTGCAAAACCCCAGGGTTTGTACTACTACTTGACAAAGAGGTAAAACTACCTTCTTCAGTTACACATGAAGTGAACTCATTAGGATCTCAGCCAAAAAGAGTGCTCTATCTGTCCTCTTACAGGTTAGGTATGCAAAATCTCCAGTTCCCATAGCCACTCCTCAGGACCGTTACCTTCACTTTCTTGAGCACCTCAAATCCTTCAATCTTGCCAATTCGGAAATGATTCAAGTCAACATCCTGAAAGAGAAATGGAGGAATCCAGCAGGTGCTTCAAAACAACGTTGTTCATTAAAACTTCACTTCAAAGGGCTTGTGAAGATGGGGTTTGGCACAAGATTGTATAAGCCTGTGGCCTAAACTTGTCAACTGCGAACGCAGCCTCTGCAAAAAGGCCACAACTCACTCCTGAGTGGTCTCAAACATGGAAACCTTCTGCAGTACATTCTGAATTTACTGAACCAGAGAAATTCTGCTGTCAAGCATGAATAAAGTATTGCATAAAATTCTCTTGCCCACTTTGCTAGGGCTTAACAGGAACACACCTTGCTATTTCCAGTTTGAGGCCACAGATGACCAGGAAGCAGTGACAGTTCAAATAATCTGGTGGTTCTGTGAAAGTTAGCTCTGCAGTGGCTATGACCTGATCCAGTTCACATTTACACTGCCCAGCCCCAGATGTTCATTTTGCTGGTCAGTCAGTCCAATAAAAACCAAGCACTTCCCCTCCCAAGCTCAAGAACTCCCCAGCTAACAGGCTCACAAGGCTGCAGGGACCAAAGCACAGGGGCTGGTTTAAGGGGCTGCAGCTGTGTACAGGAAGATGCTAGGTTATGGCTGGACTCAATGATCTCAAGGTCTTTTCCAACCAGGTGATTCTACGATTCTAACCCACAGGGCTGACAGCAGCAAGCAGTTCATTAGACACTCCCACAAAAGCTCCCAGCCCATCCAGAATGCCTGCAGCACAGCCTCACTTTCAGCACCTGCAAGCTTCATTTGCAATTCTAAGCTACAGACAAAATGTTTCAGCTGCTGATTAAGAATAAAACACTTCCACTTCACCTCTAAAGGCTCTGAACCAGTTCTGGGAAAGACTGTAGTAGCCAGCACCTTTGGGAGAATTAGATCTTCTAATGAGGTTTCAATACTTGCCTTTGCCTACCTCTTCCTCCCACCCTATAAAGCCCATAAGGACAAAAACCTGTTTTTACCTCAGCTTCTGGGTCCAGGCTAATTGTCTCCATGTCCACTGGTGTCTCTGCTTCTCCTGCAGAAGAAGCAAAATACTTTATAAACTTCTGCTGCTTGCTAAAGGCAAGGAAACAATGGCTTCCATTCAGGAAGATAAAGGGAGCAAACGCTTCTCAGAGGAAAAAACACACCACACAGTTCAGATATTCTGCCACATTAAAAATACATTTTGCCTATTTTGATTCTCATTGTGACAGCTAGTCATGGTGAAAAAACAAGCTTTCTAAAGAACAGAATTTGATGATGCCTAGATGCAAAAGAGCGAGCAGCACCTTCCTCAGCCCGCCTGCAGGGCTGCTGAGCGCTGTTGGCTTAAGACTGCCATGGGCAGGATTCCTTTGCTTTACAGTTAGGGCCAGCATGCCTCTGAAGAGACATGATTCAAAATTGTCTCTACCCCTCCTCCTACCTAAGAAAACATGACCAAGAAGGGATCTAAACTGTCTAGTGCTAGTACCAGGAATGACCAAGTAACTCTAACTCAGCAACCCCACTCTTCCGCTTTCTTTCATAAACTGGCAGTATTTATGTCAATGCTGTGCATAATTTTGCACCAATCTCCCTTCTTTTGTTTGCCTGAACTCACTAATATGCTAGAAAACACTGGCTATCACACTACAGTGTTGTGAAATGCCTTTCCAGCTCTGGAAGACAGCCCGATATTTGCTGTGCTGCTGCCGCAGCACAAGAGGGAGTGAAGTCTACAGGATAAAATCATGCTGAATAATTCATACCCGATTCCCATTTACTGAAGGCTGTTTGCATCAATTTCCAAAGGAAGCCTAATTCAACTTCACAAACCGGACCTAGAACACGCAAGCACTTCACATGTGTAGCTCTGTATGTACTGCCAAAACCCCCAAGAACTTTAATTACAGGCAGATCCCAAAGGCTTTGCATTAACTCTTGTGTCACTACAGGCAAGCTCACTCATTAACCCAGAAGTAACAATCATTTTTGTACTAACACCACAACATTCTTGTGAATGCCAGCTGTCCCATAACTGCTCCTTGGCACTGTAAACACCAATTTAAGGATGGAGAGCACAAGCATTACGATTTTTAATATTGCCATCAAACTCTTTTTGATAGCTCCACTCACCATCATTTCCCTTGCTGAATTTGCTCTTGCCTGGGCATTCCAACCTGAAAAGGCACTAACTGAGGTAACTCACACAAGACTGAAAAGCAATCCTTCACCACTCCTTTTAATATTCTTCATAGCATCAGTTAGCAGGGAGCATAAATTGTATTTGGGGGATGCAAAATGAGCTGGTAGCCTTGGTGACATTAAATGGCAGCACAGAAATAGCACCAGAACTGACATGCACAACATATATCACAGGACCATAGAATGTTGCCTGCCAGCATTCTACCAATGGATAACACTGGCATTTTTACACCTTTCTTCTCCATCAGGAGCTATGCACTTCAGCAGGGAGTGGGATACTCTATGTTGCTGCCACCAAGGATACATTTCTTTGATTTGTAGGGTGCTAAGGCCCCAAGCACCAAAGTCCTCCATGCCAAGCAGGCACCCCAGGTGAATTTACAGCCAACAGGAACATAGCCCAGATGCAGAAGAACAGGTATTTCGGATACCACATGAAAAATCCAAACTATTTGCCTTGTACTAATTTGTTTTAGCAGTAAGCTAGTGCTCATGGTGAAGGACCTTCTCCTTAAAGCTGTCCAAAAGTAGAACCAGTCATGTATTCAGTAAAAAAAACCCAAACAAACAAACTTCCAAACCAGCAACAAAATCAAGTAAAAGAAAATAAACCTTTGACCTTGCTTGGTTGGCAGGTTCCTCTATAAGATTCCGTGTGTTATCAGAGATTTACACACATCTGGTTGTGGCAACATGTTAAATGCTCTGCTCCAGGATATGGAGAAGGGTTACCCTCTCCTGTTTTTGCCGTATGGCTTTGAGCAACCAGTCCTGGTAGTGCAGGACTCCAGTTCAAACCTAATCACACAAAACACATGCATTGACTTCAGTGAAACAAAAGCAATTTAAATCTAAACACAGAGGCACTTGCATTGACCTAACAAGGCCAACTCTCCATCAGTTGGCGTACTGTGTATAAAACACTACCCGTGGAGCAGGCAGAGCGAGCAGCGAACCGACAACACAGATCAATCAATACAGGCCAGAGAATGGCGAACGAAGCTTTCCCTCCCAGACAAGAAACAGAAGTGGTGCTAGAAAATTCACAGTCCCATCAATTCATAGATTCACAGAATGGGTTGGGTTAGAAAGGACCTCAGAGGTAATCCAGTCCCAATCCCCTGCCATGGGCAGGGACACCTCACACCAGCACAGGTTGCTCAGGGCCTCATCCAGCCTGGCCTTCAACACCTCCAGGCAGGAGGCAGCCACAGCCTCCCTGGGCAGCCTGTGCCAGTCCCTCTCCACACCCACTCTCAAGAATCTCTTCCTCACCTCCAGTCTCAGTCTCCCCTCTCCCAGCTCAAAGCCATTGTCCCACGTCCTGGCACTCCCAGCCCTTGTCCAAAGGCCCTCCCCAGCTCTCCTGGAGCCTCTTCAGGTACTGGAAGGATGGAGTCTCCATGGAGCCTTCTCTTCTGCAGGCTGAACAGCCTCGACTCTCCCAGCCTGTCCCCTCAGGGGAGGTTCTCCAGCCCTCTGCGATTATCTTGGTGCCCTCCTGGACCCTCTTCTGCAGCCTCGTGCCCTGCTTTTGCTGGGGGCACCAGAACAGGATATGCAGAACTGTTGTGCAGAGAAGCTGAACAGTTTGTCTCTGCCTGTGCTATGCCATCACTGCTGATCAGTGACAGATTCATGCTTCCCAAGTTAGCAATTGTTGCTCTGGATACACCTCATGGCTCGGGGAATGTCACTGTCACCGTTCTCTGAGCCTGCTCATCCTCAGCTCTTGCTACCTGGCCAGTGGAGGCTGCACCTGGGACAAAGCAATACCACCCTCACTAAAACAAAATCAGTCAAAAGTGCCACAAGCCATCTGTCACACTGGCTGAGGTTTGCTGTCACTGCACTTAACTCTGCTCTTGGGTCATGGCGGGGGCCCTGCCTCGTGCACACCTTGTGCTGGATTCCCAGGCTTGTTTCTCAGGAGTGCAGCTCCAGGGGCCAAGGCTACAAAATGCCAGGCACAGGAAGAAGCTGGAGTTGTATATCACAGCAGTGAATGTCTCCTGTTGTCACGTTGCAGGCGATTGAAAACATCGACACCTTGGCCACTCTTGACAGCCTGTTCCTTGGGAAGAACAAAATCACCAAACTGCAGAACCTGGATGCACTGACAAACCTGACTGTGCTCAGCGTGCAGGTACGGGCTCTGCTTTGTCCTGTTTGCAACAGCCTTCCTTACCCCCTCCCTGGAGGTGTTCAAGGCCTTCAGCAACCTGGTCTGGTGGAATGTGGGGGCTGGAACTAGATGATCTTCAAGGTCCCTTCCAACACAACCCATTCTATGAATTTATCATAAGCTTTGCTGAATCAGCAGGTCTCATTCTCCCCTCTGCCAGCTCAAAGCCATTGTCCTCATCCTGGCACCCCCAGCCCTTGTCAAAAGTCCCTCCCCAGCTCTCCTGGAGCCCCTCAGGTACTGGAATGCTGCTCTAATGTCTCCCTGGAGCCTTCTCTTCTCCTGGCTGAACAGCCTCAATTGCCAACCAACACATTTATGAGCCACGTAGACAGAACACACCTTACACTGACCTTTCTACAATCACTTTACAAACAGAAGCACAATTTCACTTGCATGCAGTAAGCAAGCAAACAGCACTTCAGCCCACAGTTTTTAATGCAGCAGGTTTCTCAAGAGAGCAAACACTGCTCTGGCAGTACAGTTACCTGAGTGAATTTTGTGCCTGCAAGCTACAGAGCTTCGCAGATGTGGGGAAAACACCACCTCACAGCATTCAGGAAACCCAAATCCTGTAATTCATTACGTAACTTCACAGCATCACAAGCATTTACAGCCACTCAGGGCCTAGCTGCGCTTTTTTAACTTAAAATGGATGAAAAAATATTATCAATGGCTAAGTTAGAAGCCTTCTAAACAGAGCCACTTCCTTGAAGAATTCTGTCCCTCAGAGATTGGAATTCACTATTGAATAATGAAATTGAACATTCAGCTGCTTGAGCTCCTTCTGCTCACGATCTTCTGTGAAATATGTGGAAAACTCCTCGTTTTCCTTTCAGCTGAGAAACTCAAATCTGGCTGTAGAAGCTAACTCAAGCATTCCAAAAGTATTCCTCTGCTTGGCTTCTGCTTTAGCAGAAGTTTACAAAATCCTAAGAGTTTGGAAGAAGTAACAATACAATCATTAAGTTAAATAGAACTCAGTGTAATTCAGCAAGCAAATCACAGAATGGCTCAGGTTGGAAGGGACCTCGGAGATCATCTATTTGAACCCCTGCCATGCGCAAGGAGACCTCAGCCAGACTTGGTTGCTCAAGGCCTCACCCAGCACCTCCAGGGAGGGGGCATCCACAGCCTCCCTGGGCAACCTGTTCCAGAGACTCACCACCCTCATACTGAAGAGCTCCTTCCTCAGCTCCACTCTGACCCTGCTCTGCCTCAGCTCCAAACCATTTCCCCTTGGCCTGGCTCAGACTCCCTCAGCAAAAGTCTCTCTACAGCCTTCCTGCAGGATCCCTTCAGGTCCTGGCAGGCAGCTCTGAGGTGCCCCTGGAGCCTTCTCCTCTGCAGGCTGCACAGCCCCAGCTCCCTCAGCCTGTGCTCACAGCATAGCTGCTCCAGTCCTTGGATCATCTCTGTGGCCTCATCTGGACTCTCCCCAGCAGCTCTGTGCTTCTCATGCTGGCGACACCAGACCTGGAGGCAGGATTGGAGGTGAGGTCTGAGCAGAGCCAAGGGGCAGAATCCCCTCTCCTGCCATGCTGACCACACTGCTCTGGCTGCAGCCCAGCGCACAGCTGCCTGCCAGTCTGCATGAGTGCTCTCAGCAAGCTTCTCGTTAATCAATACCCCCATGTGTTTTCCTTTATGCCTACTGAACATTTTTTTTCTGCTTTCATTTGAATTGAAAGCACATCACCTGAGGTATTTCTTTAGTATCATCATTTCCAGGGGAACAACATACAAAATAGAACCTCAACCACCCAGCTAAATGACACCACCTGAACGAGGGCTCCAAGTTACAGGCATGTGAAGGGAACTGTGACAGCCTGACCTGCACAGGTGCATTAACCAGGCAGTGTTTCAGATGTACAGGGTGTACACTTCTTTAACTTATAGAGGTTTCTTTACAGTCAACAGTGAATGAGAGCTGGTTAAGAGTTCATTTAATCAGGAAACAAGATTTTTTAATTTTCATAATAATTTTAGTAGTTTGCAAGTTCCTTTTGCAAACTCTAATGGGCAAGGCTACGATTGGGAAGGCTCAGTAGATACACAGTAAAAAAAGGATACAAATTTGCTGCATTATTTAATTTCATTTTCCACAGCAGCAACAGTGGCATGGACATCCCTATGAAACAGACACTATCTCATCCCCCAGTGCTGGGTAGCACCGGAAGCCCAGACCGCATCGGGTCTTCAGAAACAGATCTGCTCTGACTAATTCTATGCAAGCTACTGAGAAGCAAACCCTTCACAGAATGGCTTAGGTGGGAAGGGACCCTAGAGATCACCTACTCCAACCTTCCCCTCAAAGGTCATTTTGTCCAAGCCCCCTGCAGTGAGCAGGGTCCTCTCCAACAAGATCAAGAACTTTGCCTCCAAAAGGATCTGACAAGGCTTTGGGTAAAAAAATGAATACACTAAATCAGGATTCTGAAAGGCTGCTTAGGTTTGTTTCTAAAGAACGTTTCCAGCATCCTTCCACAGAAAGTTACTGCATCCACCAAAAACCAGAAGGAACAAAACTGCTCTGCATTTCAACACTAAAGATTTGTACAAGAGTTCTCCAAAATGGATGGATAAATAAAGAGGGAGGACAAAAGGCAAAAGGTCTGGTATCGGGGGCTCCATAAAAAGAAGTCAGTTTCATTGTATCAATGAGAACGCTACAGTTTGTTTATTTATAAAGAACATTGCTCTAGGGCAGATCTACTTTGTTCACTAATACTGTTACAACCATCAGGCTGAGAAACCCGGGGCTGTGCGATCGGGAGGACGGAAGACCGAGAGGAGATCTTACTAATGTTTATAAATATTTGAAAGCTGGCTGTCAAGAAGAAGGGGCCAGGCTCTTTTCAGGGGTGTCCTGTGATAGGACAAGGGTCAATAGACACAAACTGGAACACAGGAAGCTCCACCTCAACACGAGGAGAAACCTCTTCACTGTGAGGGTGCTGGAGCCCTGGAGCAGGCTGCCCAGAGAGGCTGTGGAGTCTCCTTCTCTGGAGACTTTCCAAACCCACCTGGATACATCTCTGTGCGACCTGCCCTGAGGGACCCTGCTCTGGCAGGGGTGTTGGGCTCGAGCGTCAAAGGTCCCTTCCACCCTCCACCATTCTATGAGTCTATGACCAGGCAGCCACAAGAAACACAAAGGGCTGCTACGCGCACGCTACTGTGCAGGCGAGACAGACACTTCCTGAGGCCACCAAGCAGGTGGGGAAGGTACCTGCAGAGTTCTCGCCGTTCTGCTCATCCCTCAGGCTCTGCTGGCTGAGGTCTGTCACTAAGCGCACTGCCTGCTTCTTCCCTTCTTCGTCCCCCGACTCCTCCGACTCGATCCGTTTATCAACTGCGTAAGAGCCAGAGCAGCAGAGTTAGGCTATTTCCAGCAGAGAGTTGAGGGGAAGGAGTAGCAAGCAGACATAATAACCAGGGTTCACATTTACCACTACGCAGTTAGTAGAAATCCTAAGTTAACTAAATGAAAGGTTTAGTCTTAAGTAAAAGGCCTCTTACCCCTTGTTTCTACTTTGATTTTGGATGCACTTTTTCCTCCCATCACATCTTCCTAAAACCAACAATCTGGGAAGAAGACTGGAGGAAAAAGGAAATTTCTTAGATCAATGAAGTGCAATTCCAAAGATTATGGAAATGGAATTAGAACTATTACATTTTAAAGGCTTTCAGAAAAAAATCAGTACCATGTACAATAGTACCAATGACACAAAAAAGTGAAGGCATTAAAAAAAAATAATAATTGAAAAGACCTCTGCATATAAAAGCAATTGCCTCCCCAGAACAACCTGTGAGATCCCTTCACCATTTACCCAGGCACAACTCTGATGGGTCACCCTGACCGTGAGGGCCTGAAGCTCCTCACTCCTCCTTCCCCCCGCCACCCACCCCCGCTCCGTTATTTACTCTCTTCTGAAAGCGCGACGTCACGCAAGGTATTTTTGACGTATTATC
Organism: Dryobates pubescens; assembly: GCF_014839835.1. Lineage (NCBI taxonomy): Eukaryota > Metazoa > Chordata > Aves > Piciformes > Picidae > Dryobates > Dryobates pubescens. Next base: position 1,590,682 of record NC_071624.1, on the reverse strand, counting down.
CTTAGCTTTTTGCGTCACGGTCACAAACCGACCTCTTCCTCCACCTCTTTGTCATGGAGCCCCCAAGGAGGGGGAAAGCATCACGCCATGCCCCAAGCGGCACGCGTCCCACCCCCCATAGCTGAATGGCCAGCCAGGGCCCCGCTCTCCGCGGGGCAGCCGCCCTCGGCGTGCACAGCCGGGGCCTGCTGGGCCGCGGAGGGCCCCCAAGCCCCACCTCCCGCAGCCATCCCGCCGAACGGCGCTGCCGGAGCGGCGAGCCGATTCGATCTCCGCAGCAAGCTCTCACCTTCCATCATCTCCTGCGGTCCCTCTCCGGTCCCCGCGGCCATATTGCTTCTCCTCTCACCGCCCCCTGCCGGAAACCGCCTCGGCAGCCATCGTAGCCAATCAAAGCCCACCACTGGTGACGTGCCGCAGCCAATCAAGCCCTGCAGGCGGTGCGCCGAGGGGGTGGGGCGCCCCGCTGGACCCCGCACATTCGTGCGCATGCGGGCCCCACGGCCTCATGAGAGCCGTAGTGCCCCCTGGCGGGAGGGACAGAACGATGTCCTCAACTGGATACGGAGGCGGAAAATCTAAATCTAATCTCAATCTGTATCTATGTTTGATTCCGTGAAATCCAGGATTGAACCGAAACGTCTGCTAAGCGCACTGATTCTAAGCTCCAGCCATTCCAAGGAATCACTGTCATTCGTAAACTCATTCTGTCAAGATCACGTAACAATGATAAAAGCCTTGACATGAAGACTGCAGGTAAACATTTTCTGATTGGAGAACAGTCTCTTCCTCTAACAAACTAAACTGCTATTTTTGCAGCTCTGCTTCTCACCTCCTCCCAGTGCAGACCAGCCATTCTGGCTGCTCCTTCCGCTTTTGCAACGAACAAATGTGGTCATCAGAGTTAGGAAGAACTCATCTAGAGGATCTGCATGACACTGCAGATGGGAAAAAATGGTCGTTTTGCTTACGTCTCCATTTCTACAGCCATGGATGTATAGGCAGGATGTATATAGCTGTTGGAATCGCATTGAAACATCCCTTTTTCCCAACCTGTTCCAGAGAGACTGGAGGTAAATAACTTCCAAGTGGGTTTTTGAGCCAGCCCAGCTGCAGAATGTGATGGTGTGGTCACTGGGGAGAGGACTACAGAAAAATGGAGCAGAGGAATCACAGAGTCATAGAATGGTTTGAGCTGGAACAGACCTTTAGAGGTCATGTAGCAAAACCACACTTCAGTGAGCAAGCACATCCTCAACCTGGTCAGTTTCTTCAGAGCCCCAGACAACCTGACCTTGAATGCTTCCAAGGATGGGGCATCTAGCACTTCTCTGGGCAACCTGGGCCAGTGTTTCGCCACCCGCAGTGTGAAAACACCGAATACGTTTGCTGAGGTGGAACCCCACGGGACATCCGTTAAGTAAGCTCTGAGGAGCACTTGTCACTGGATGCAAGAACTGGCACGGTCATTGTGCTGAGAGAAAATGCCTTAAGCTTTCCTGAGGCAAGGAGACAAGACACAAAAGCAGCAAGGAAAACACTGTGTTTGCAGACCTTTTTATCTATATATTAAAACCATTTCTTTTGATTAAAAATATGTATTAACTAGTCAAGAAATATTTTTCTAAACAAGGACAGGAAGATTGGAGGGATACAGATTTGATGGGTGGACTGCCCAGTAGATTAGGAATCTGCTGGGTTGTAATCAATGGCTTGAAGTCCAGATGGAGATCAGTGACAAGCGGTGTCCCTCAGGGGGCCGTACTTGGACCTGTACTGTCTAATATTTTCATCAGTGCTACAGACAATACCACAGGCTGGGGGATGAGGTGATAGAAAACAGCCCCACAGAAAAGGACTTGGGGGTGCTGATGGATAAGAAGCTGGACATGAGCCAACAGTGCATGCTTGCAGCCCAGGCCAATGGCATCCTGGGCTGCATCAAAAGAAGCACCCAGGAGGCCAAGAGAGGTGATTCTGGCCCTCTGCTCTGCTCTGCTGAGACCTCACCTGGGGTACTGTATCCATCTCTGGAGCTCTCAACACAATAAAGACATGGACCTGATGGAGTGGGTCCAGGGGAGGGGCATGAAAATTATCAGGGGGCTAGAGAACCTCTGCTACAACAACAGGCTTAAGAAGCTGGGGCTGCTCAGCCTGGAGAAGGCTCCACGGGGACCTTAGAGCAGCCTTCCAGTAGCTGAAGGGGCTCCAGGAGAGCTGGGGAGGGACTTTGGACATGGGCTGGGAGTGCCAGGATGAGGGACAATGGCTTTAAACTGGGAGAGGGGAGATTTAGACCTCCATGGGCAACCTGTTCCAGTGTCTCCTCACCCTCACTGGAAAGAATTTCTCCCTCATCTCCAATCTAAAGCTCACCTCTTCCAGCTTCAATCCATTCCCTCTTGTTCTCTCACTACAAGCCTTTGTAAAATCTCCTTTCCTAGATTTTTTGTAGCCCCTTCAGGTACTGGAAGGCTGCTCTAACATCTCCCTGGCACCTTCTCCTCTCCATGCTGAACAGCCCCAACTCTCACAGCTCCCTTCCTCTGTTATGAAAGAAAAGTACAGGGAAGTTGTCCCAGACCCCACTAAAAGCCACACTTAGATCAGTGCTTGGTTTAGGTTGGTTACAGGAGTATAAGGCTCTCCTCTTTGTAAGGAATTTAAATAAGTTTAATATGGCATCATGCAAAATAACTTGAGGGAGTTTAGTGTGAGTCAGGAGCTCATCTGAGAGCTGAACTATCCTTTGTTCACAGATTCACAGATTGCATTGGTTGGCAGGGATCCTCAAAGGGCATCTTGTCCAACCCCCTTGCAGTCAGCAGGGACACCTCCAACTAGAGCAGGCTGCCCAAGGCTCAGGGCCACATCAAGTCTGATGGCTGAACAGCCCAAACTCTCCCAGTCTGTCTTCACAGGAGCCCTCTGATCATCTTTGTGGCCTCTCCTGGGCCCACTCCAGCAGCTCCCGGTCTCTCTTGTGTTGGGGGCCCCAGAGCTGGACACAGTAAACAACAACTGCAATTCCCCATTAAGTCCCCTTCATACGTTTTGGAGTAAATTCCTTGCTCTGAGGTATGCAGGAATTACTTTGCACTTGGTAAAGCCACTGCTATGTCCACATTCCCCTTGCCTGGGGTGCTGATGGAAGATGGTAGCCAAAGTGCTGCACCCTCTCTAAGTCTGCTGTGCAGTGAGTATTCACAAACTGCAGTCAACACTTCTTTTAGACTTCTGATGGAGAAGCCCTTTCCTAAACCCACCTTGAGTTTGTAGGGGTGCTTTGGTACTCCAAACCTGCACAGTAGTCTTCTGCAGAGGGAGCTTTGTGTTATAAATAGAAACTCTTCTCCTTCAGCCATCTGCTTTTCTTGCTCCAATGTACAGTGTTGGGGATCACGATTGTCTCCAAGGTGATATAGTTCTGATGCTATTCTTAATTATGGCACTAGAGCATGAATCATGCAGAAAGAAGAAGGGAATTTAGGAATGGCTGTATAATTTATACCAAATTTGACTCTTAAATTCTTTGTCATCCTGCAGTAGCAGAGACACACAGTAATATCCTCTGGAGAAATCAAAGGACCCTCCAAGTGAAGCTGGCATTAAAATAGAGTCCTGCAGGATTACAACAGTGAGCTCTGATGCTTGCAAACAAAACACAAACCAAAACAACTACCAACCAAACAACCAAAACCAAAGGAAAAAAGCCCACCCAAATGCTTGCCAACACTGTAACACCCAGTTCAGCAATGCTGCCAGGCAGGCCTGGGTTCATTTCTGGTTACCAAAATTAGGATCTCTGTCTTGTTTATCTCATGTCTGAACAAGCCAAAATGTGACTGTCAGGTTGCTGTGATGCCACAGCGATTATCCAGAAGCACACCTCTGTGTAGTAACACCTAGTTCTTTCCTCCTCTTTCAGCTTGAGTCATAGAATCATGAAATCATTATTATGGCTGCTATTCAAAGCCTACCTCAATTGTGTTAAGCTTAAAGGAAGAAGGCAGGAAGTTGTTGGCATAAGCATTCAAAATCCTAACAAATTTCATCCTCACCAAAGAAAACCAGGAGCACTCAAATGGCACCGTGGATGACTTCTCTAGCTTAATCTCTGAATATATATTATAGGTCATAGAGTCATAGAATTGATTTTGTTGGGAAAGACCTCAAAATCTAGTCCAGCTGTCAATCTAACACCTCTAGGGTCACTAAATCATGTCCCAAAGTGCCATGTCCACGTTTTTCCCGAGCATCTCCAGGTACAGCACCCTTCACAGAGATATGAAGGATGAAAACACTGTCATTGCTGAAAATGCCTCAATTTTACATCTCTGTCAGTGACATGGATAGTGGCATCAAGGCACCCTCAGCAAGTCTGCAGATGACACCAAGTTGTGTGGCCCAGGTGACAATGCAGGAGGGAAGGCATCCATCCAGAGGGACCTGGCCAGGCTTCAGAGCTGAGCCCAAGCCAGCCTCATGAAGTTCAAGATGGTCAAGTGTAAGGTCCCGCAGCTGGGTCAGGGCAATGCCAAGCACAGATCCAAGCTGGGAAAGGAGTGGCTGGAGAGCAGTCTGGAGGAGAAGACCTCAGGGGTGTCAGTTGGTGACAAAATCCCCAGGAGTCAGCAAGGGTCACTGGCAGCCCAGCAGGCAGCTGTGTGCTGAGCTGCAGCCAGAGCAGGGAGAGCAGCAGCACAGGGAGGAGATTCTGTCCCTCTGCTTTGCTCTGAGCCCACCTGCAGCACTGCCTCCAGCTCTGGGGTCTCCAGCACAAGAAGGACCTGGAGCTGCTGGAGAGGCTCCAGAGGAGGCCATGAGGATGATCAGAGGCTGCAGAGCCTCCCCTGTGGGGACAGGCTGGGAGAGCTGGGGCTGTGCAGCCTGGAGAAGGCTCCAGGAAGACCTCAGAGCAGCTTCCAGCAGCTGAAGGGCTCCAGGAGAGCTGGGGAGGGACTCTGGACAAGGCTGGGAGTGCCAGGACGTGGGACAATGGCTTTGAGCTGGGAAAGGAGAGACTGAGAGTGGAGATGAGGAAGAAATTGTTGAGAGTGAGGCTGGGGAGAGCCTGGCACAGGCTGCCCAGGGAGGCTGTGGCTGCCTCCTGCCTGGAGGGGTTCAGGGCCAGGCTGGATGAGGCCCTGAGCAGCCTGTGCTGGTGGGAGGTGTCCCTGCCCAGGGCAGGGGGCTGGAAATAGATAATCTCTCGGGTCCCTTCCAACCCAGCCATGGTATGCTTACATGATAAAATCCATTCCGTAGCTTCATTGCGGTACCAGCCTCGGCCTCGCACGGCGCCAGGCGCTGCGCCGTGACCCCTCCAAGGGCGGAGCGCGGCAGGGCCGCTCCGGCTCCTCCTCTCGGCGGCGGGGCCATGGCGGGCCGGGTGCTGTGGTGCTGCGGTCGGGCGGGATGGGGCCCAGGGCCCCGCTGCCTCCCCGCCGCTCCCGGGCTGCGCCCCCACCGCGGCTGTGGGCAGGCGGCGGGGCCGTGGCCCAGGCCCGTGGGCTTCAGCGAGGAGCAGGCCCGGCGACTCCTCGGGCTGCAGCCGCAGCTCTCCCCGCAGCGGCGGGAGGCGGCGGCGGCGCAGCTGCTGCTGCTGGGGCTCAGCACCGAGGCCGCCCTCGACCTACTGGAGCGGAGCCCGGCGCTGCTGAAGCTGCCGACGGAGCGGCTGCGGGCGCGGGCCGAGGAGCTGCGGCGCCTGGGACTCGCTGAAGGTAGGGCGGCTGAGCGGCGGCGACGGGGTCGGTCCTGCCCCCGGCCGGCCCGCTCAGCGTGGTGTCCGCAGGTCAGCTGCAGCGGGCGGTAAGCCGCTGCCCCCAGCTCTTCACCGTGCCCCGACGGCGGATGGCGGCTGCGGTGCGGCTGCTGCGGGAGCAGTGCCTGTTCACGGCGGAGCAGCTGAGGGAGGTGCTGGGGACCAGCCCCGCCGTGCTGCTGCAGGAGCCGCGCCTGCTCCACCACCACTTCCAGGTGAGTGCTGCCCGCCGCAGGGTCGCACGTTGGGAACGTGTCCGGCGGGGCCAGGGCCCCGCCTTACCCCCCTGTCCCGCCCGCAGTATGCCTACTTCAGGATGGGGGTTCAGCAGAAGGAGATGGTGAAGGCCCGGCTGTTCCAAAGGCCCTTCGCCGAGCTCAGGAACCGGCACAGCTTCCTGGAGAGGCGGGGGCTGTACCAGACCCCGTGCAAAGGCCAGACCCAAACCAGTAACCCAAAACTGAAGACCATCCTTCAGCTACCAGAGAAAGAATTCCTGGAGAGCTTAGCTTGTGCCACCCCAGAGGAGTACGAGGTCTTCAGGAAGCTGCTGGCTAGGGAGGAGGAGGAGGAGGAGGAGGATGAAGAAGAGAAAGAGGAGGACGGTGATGCACTATACACAGAGGAAACTGATGTCTTGGACAGTGAAACAAGTAAAACAGCCTGGAAATGAGGAGGTGAGAGACCATGGTACCCAAGCTCTACCCTGCTCGTGTAGTCCCTTGCCCCACTGCACTCGTGGCCACTCTGGACTCCCACTGCCCCCCAACGGCCACAAGTCCTGGCCGCTGCAGGGCTCTGAGTGCAGGGCCCTGCTAAGGGGCAGCAATAGATCTCATTTCTGAATACAACCACCTCATTTCTCCTTATCAATCAATTACTTTTAAAATTATCCAGTTTCCATAAAGTGTTTTTATTTAAAAAAAAAAAAAAAGGAAAAAAAAAGAGCTAATTAATTTCCAAGGCCAGGTAAGGACCTGCCAGCTGCATTCCGTACTGTGCTGGTTGTGGGGTGAGAGGTGGAAGCTGCTGGGCTGGCTTGCATAAGAACTATGTTGTCCTGTGGCTATGGGCCCACAGGTGCTGAAAGTGGACTGTCCCATGGCAAATCTCTCCCTTCATGGGGGTCTGGTGGCTGACCAGGTAGAGAGGCAAAGGCTTTTCTGACCACAGGCCCAAAACCTCCCTCCCCAATAGCAGAAGCTGTTCTGCCTTTCCCCTTGCCTTGCTTATCCAGGAAAGGGCTGGCTTCTCAGGCAGGGGGGGAGGTAGAACACCTGTGCTAACCTTGCAGCAGGGGGGGCTGCCACCAGATCAGTCAACCTTGGAGGAAAACAAGGCACTTCCCTCCCCCTCCTCTTCTGGGAGCAGAGCTAGAGCCCAGGCAGGAGGGGAGCAGCACGCTGACCAGCTGGTCATGGCTTTATCTTGCTGCTTCCTGTCTGCTGCTGGCTGCCTCAGCAGCCACTTCTCTGGGCTGAACACTCTTACAGCACTCCTGGGAGGGAGAGGGTAGTGCCAGGAGCACCAAACGTCCCAGTCCTGTTCTCCTCAGCATTTTTCCAGGCTGTATCTTGACACACATGGCTGAACAGCAAAGCACCCTGGCAGTGCTGGGAGGAGAGGAGGCTGCCCTGCCACCATGCCCCCAGGCTGTTGGGGCAACCCTAACTACAATATATCTCTGGTATGGATTCATTTAGAATATACACTGTGTACACCTCATACACAAATCTATGTTTAAACTAGCACTGTCATACAAACTCACACAAACTAGGAATGTTTCTAAGCTATGCTTTTTCCTTCCCTGTCCTGCTGCAGCTGGTGGGGCAACCCCTGGGTGCTGCTCCTCTCTGTAAGCAACCAGCTGGTGCCACAGGGAATGCAAACACTACGAGCAGTTCAGGGGCAGGGGACAAGGGGCTTACTTTGTCACCAAGCCCCTACTGTACACTGCACGCTGGGGATGATCTAGTCAGAACAAGTGTGTTGTTGCACCTCAGCTGACACATTTCACCCTACACACTGCTTTTGAATCCTTTCTATGTGCTCTGTAGGTTTCAAAGCCGAGAATTTGGTTTAAATTATTTACAGGGATTGTTTACAAAGCAAATTTAGAAAACAAACACACAGGCAGTAGAAGCTCCCCCACTTTCCCCCCCTGGAGCAGAGGAGATGAGGATGCACATCTACTGCCCATGCTTGCCTCACTGCTCAGTGAAGCTGCTCACCATTTCTAACTGGTCTGCACAGGGAAGGTCTCCCACCTGGTTTTTGTGGGCCACGTCTCGGGTGATAGCTAAAGCTTTTTGGTCTGCATTAAACTGCTTTATTTGGAGGTCATTGGTAATTTATAACCTTGGGTTATGGAAACAGGTTGGTGCAGATGCTTTTGGCAGAGCCAGGCTCAGACCTGCCAGTGCCTGAGCAGAGCTAGGAGGCCATCTGTCATACAGTGACAAATGACAAGGGGGCGAGAGCAGGGCCGATGCTCTTTGGGGCAGCCAGCCAGCTGCTGTGGTACACTGGTGCCCAATTCCTGGCAGGCAGAGAAGTGGCTGGAGTGAGGCAAGCCAGAGCGAGGGCAGAGCTGGTCTGGTAGAGAGAAGGGAGCACTGCTCAGCACACCTATCCAGCTGTGAGTCTGGCAGGGAGAGGCTGATGCCAAGCAGAAAGGTTCCCCCAGTGTTCAACCCAGTGGGCAGATCTGATCATCCTGGTGTTTCAGAAGCCCTTAGATGTGGAAAGATGAAGCTTCTACTGCTTTGAGCCCTGTGAAAGAGCACAGTATCACAGTATCACAGTAACTAAGGTTGGAAGAGACCCCAAGGATCATCAAGTTCAACCTGTTCCAACAGACCTCACAACTAGATCATGGCACCAAGTGCCACGTCCAATCTCCCCTTGAACACCTCCAGGGACGTCGACTCCACCACCTCCCTGGGCAGCCCATTCCAATGACGAACGACTCGCTCAGTGAAGAACTTTTTCCTCACCTCGAGTCTAAACCTCCCCTGGCACAACTTGAGACTGTGTCCCCTTGTTCTGGTGCTGGTTGCCTGGGAGAAGAGACCAACCCCCTCCTGTCTACAACCACCTTTCAGGTAGTTGTAGAGGGCAATGAGGTCGCCTCTGATCCTTCTCTTCTCCAGGCTAAACAATCCCAGCTCCCTCAGCCTCTCCTCACAGGGCTGTGCTCAAGGCCTCTCCCCAGCCTTGTTGCCCTTCTCTGGACACGTTCAAGTGTCTCAATGTCCTTCTTAAACTGAGGGGCCCAGAACTGGACACAGTACTCAAGGTGTGGCCTAACCAATGCAGAGTACAGGGGCACAATGACCTCCCTGCTCCTGCTGGCCACACTATTCCTAATACAGGCCAGGATGCCATTGGCCTTCTTGGCCACCTGGGCACACTGCTGGCTCATGTTTAGGCGGGTGTCAATCAGCACCCCCAGGTCCCTCTCTGTTTGGCAGCTCTCAGCCACTCTGACCCCAGCCTGTAGCTCTGCATGGGGTTGCCGTGGCCAAAGTGCAGCACCCGGCACTTGGACTTATTAAATGCCATCCCATTGGACTCTGCCCATCTGTCCAGTCGGTCGAGGTCCCTCTGCAGAGCCTTTCTACCCTCTAACTGACTAACATCTGTTCCCAACTTGGTGTCATCTGCAAACTTGCTGATGACTGACTCAACCCCCTCATCCACATCATCAATGAAGATGTTAAAGAGGATGGGGCCCAGCACTGATCCCTGGGGCACACCACTGGTGACTGGCCGCCAGCCAGATGTGGCACCATTCACCACCACTCTCTGGGCTCGGCCCTCCAGCCAAGAGCAGGAGGAGAATGAGCTGGGGTGCAGAATCCCCAAAAGCTGCCTCTTCCCACCCTGCACATCCATCATGGGCTGGGGGAAAGGGGACCTGTCCCCTCCAAGGCTGCAGCCTTTGCCTTGCACTGGCAAGGCAGCACCCAGGCCCTTTCTATGCAGGAATCTGTTGGTGGGGCTGCAGAGCCACAGGGAAGCAGAGCAAGCCCTAGTCATGTACCCAAGCTTGACCAGCACAGCAGCTAGAGAACCCTTGTACACCCCTGATGTGGCAACATGAACCTGGGCTGCCCTCTGGCCCCCATCCTTCACCTCCCCAACTCCCTGCAGCTGAGGAAGTCCTGGAGCAGACACTTACTGTGTGGCTTCTTCAGTGTGTGACTGTTGCTTGGTTTTCTGAAAGGAAGAACAGTGCCATCAGTCCTGCAGCTGCTCACAGAGGGCAGGCAGAGCTGGCATCTGAGTCTTGGTTGTGTACTCCTCATACTCTGTTCTGCAGAGGGCACCTGCTCCCCTCTCCCAAGTCTGTCCCCAGCTTGGGCACCCCACAAATGCTGGGTGATGCTGGCTGCATATTTGTGTCCCGGCCCTAAGAAGGCCAGTGCTCAAGTCTGCTGCTGCCAGCTGTACCTGCTTGTGGTCTTCTTAGAAGCGGTGCTCTTGCAGCTCTCCTTGTAGCAGACATCCTGGTGTACCTTATAGACTCTCCTGTACCTGCACACACAGCAGAGGGTGAGTTGCAGGGAACAATAGGGACAGGTCTGCTTTTAGGAGTGCAAGGCGGGGAGTCTCAAGTGTCTCCTCCATTCCCTTTCAGGCTGCAGTAACTGGCCTGGGCAGGAGGAGGGCTGAGCTCACACAGCTGGGCCCTTCCATCACAGGAAGTCTGAGGGAGCAGAGGAGAGGCCCCCCTGCCATGACAGTAAGGCTAGTCCCAGGCCTCTGCTTGCAGGTGGAGAGGCAGCTACAAGCTGGGGGTCACACACAAATACAAACCTTGCTGCCATGTAAGTGGGTAACATTGCTATGGGGCTGTCATTTCATCCTGCCCTGAAATGCAGCTGGCAGGGCAGACCTGGAGGCTTGAGGGCACACAAGGCTATTCAGCCTGTATTGGGGAGGAGGTGGCAGCAGCCATGGTCTGAGACAGCCTCACACTCACTCTCTGTTCCCCAGAGCTGAGCTGCACGAAGACATCCCCGGCTCTGAGCACAGGGGCAGGGGGCAGCACAACCCACAGGCAGTACTCACAGGTAGTGGCAGGTGCCTCCTTCCCACAGGGGGAATGACCTGGTTTCCAAGTACAGCCGTGTGCAGGAGTGTGGCACCTTCTTGCAGGCTGCTCGGGGAACAGGAGAGGGGAGCTATCAACAAGCCTACCTCTCACCCTGCCTGCCCCCACGGCAAGGGGCCAGTGAGGCCCCTCTAGCTTCCCCTCTGCTGTCCTGGAGGGTTGGGCTCAACAGAGGTGAGTTATGAGGAGAAGCAGAGGGCCCAGCCTCATGGTGCCCAGAGGACTACGTGGGCAGGGCAGAAGCCAGGCTCCCAGATCTACCCAGACTGGCAAAGGCTGAGCCCAGCCCCTCTCTGCTGTTGACACAGCACAGCCCTGTCTAGCCTGGGAATAGTGGGAGCCCCGCAGCTGTGAGGGCCTAGCTGTTGACATGGTGTGCTCAGTGCTCTGTGCAACCTGTGGCTGGACTGCTGTCCCCCTGGGCACATGCCATCTGCCTGCAGGCCAGAGCGCAGGGCTCGGGCAGCAGTGCGGCACTCACCTAGCTCACAGAGCTGGCCCTTGAACCCCGGCGGGCAGTCACAGTGGTAGGATTCAGCATCCCTCCTGCAGGTGCCTCCATTCCTGCAGGGGCTCACAGAGCAGTTGTGCTCCTCACCTGCAAAATACATGGCAGTCACACCCCAGGGCCATAGTGGAGCCCTGCCCAGCCCTCTGGCATGCCCAGGTGCTCCTGAGGAGAGCTCAAGTGGGCAAGCAGGGATAGGAGAGCCAGTAGAGGCCCACTTGTGTGCCTCCTGGCAGGGTAACAGGAGAGCAGCTGCTGCCAAGTGCTCTGCCTACTTGCAGGGCCCAGACTGGGCCCCTGCTGTTCATGTGCCCCCCTCCCTGGACTTACTCTTTGCCTTGTGCAGCTGCAGCACCAGACTGCCCTGGCTGGACACCTCCGCATTCTCCAGCTTCACTGGAGCATCTGGCTCTGGGCAACAAGAGGATCAGATGTCACCTGCAGCCAGGGCCAGACCCAAAGACAGCCTCTCTAACAGGATCCAGCCTGACTGCAGCCTCAGAGGGCTGATCAGGCCTGAGGCAGTGGTTTAGGTCTTCCCACTAGGCACCCCTAGAATTAGGGGGTGCACACCTTGCCCTTCCTGGAGGGCTGTGAGCACAGAACGCTATGGAGGCAGGGGCAGGGACAATGCATCCAAGGACTGCTGTCAGGAATGCCAGGCCCCTTCCTCACCCCATGACAATGGGGCTTCCAGGCCTGATGGGGTATCTTGGGCTGGCACTTATATCGCTGATGTTCCTGAAATGGCAAACGAGGGGCTAGTCCTGGGCTAGCGAGGGCTTCTTGCCCAGGTGCCCTCCTCGAGTGCAAGTCTGTGCTTGGCAGTAGGGGCTCAGGCTGCTGGTAGGCAGGGACTGGTGGGTCACTGCTTGGGCTCTAAGTGCTGCTGGCAATGGAGAAAGCCAGCTCACGCTGCAGCCAGCACTGCCTTACATCAGCAAGGGTCCTTTTTGGGCACCCCCAGCTAGCTGTGCACCATCTCTCTGCCTGTGCAGAGGCCTAGCAAATAGGGCTGATGTTTATCTGCCCAGGGAGAGATAAGAGAGCTCTGCCCTCTACTATGGCTCCCCGAGCCCTACATCAGCCTGTCCTGGGCATGAGGCACAGGAGATGGTACTAGGTGACAGCAGCAGGCCAGAAAGGCAGCAGAGGACTTACGTGGTTTCACAATGATGGATTTGTCCAGTGCAGTGCCAAGCCTGGTGCTAATCCTCCCTCTGCCATCCACCAGCTCAGTGAACCTGTCACAGGAGAACCATAAGGTATGAGGCACTGTAGGTGCCACAGCCACCTCAAGCACCGGGGCAGGAAGCAGCTGGATAAACAACTCTCTAGTGGCATCAGGCTCAGTTTAAGTCCTGCAGGCAGTGTGGGAGGCAATCTGCTACAGGGGTAACCTGCTCAGAGGACAAAGGCCTTCCTGGGTCAGGATTCTAGTGGGTGGGCAAAAGGCACAACCCAGCAGGAACACAGCTTGACCCCATGTGCAGCCAGAGACAGGAGCTGGGAAAAGGTGCTTGCTCAGCCCAGCACTTGGCCCAGGTGCTGGTGGAGAGCCAGGAGTGCTGGAGCGATGCCTACCTGGGAGTTGGCGAGGGCTCCTCAGCTGTGCCACGATCTGCGAGCAAACGAAGCTCGGGCAGGAAAGCTGGGGGCAGCCTGTTGCGCAGCACGCGGGCGTTAGGCTTAGCTTGGCTCCAGCGTCTCTCCAAAGCGCCATCCCTCTGCACTGCAGAGCAAAGGGTTAGGCTCAGCAGGAGGCAGGCTGCAGGTCAGCACAGCAACCCAGCCACCAGTCCTTGTCCTCAGGCTGTCATTTAGGGCTGTGCACACTCTTCACACACCTGGACTGTGAGTGCCAGTCCAAGTGAAGCATCATTGAGTTGTAACTGCACTAACAGAGGCAGCACCCCACCACACACCTCCCTCTGCAAGGGGGCCTGCTCCTGTCTCCACAGCCTGCTGCGGACGCCCCGTTCTGGAGCAGTGGGTCCCCATGCAGTCATTACTCTGTTGGTCAATTCATATCCTACCCCTGCCCCGCTTCCTTGTTACCACAGCCCCTCCCCCTCATGCTGAAGCCACCCCAGCCGTGGCGAGCTGGGCACTCACGGGTGGTGACGTAGAGGTGGATGGGCTCGCTGTGCACCTGGCCTTGCTCCGTGCTCTGCACGGCCGTCAGGGACAGGCGGTACCGCTGCCCGGGGAGCAGGTCCCGCACCGTGTAGGACACCAGCTTCCCATTGGGCACGTAGCGGCTCTTGACGCTCTGGCTGTTGGTGACGTTGATGATGTAGCCCACCACAGTGCCAGCGGGTGGCTGCTCCCACGTCATGGACACAGAAGTGACTGTGACACGGGAGGCAGTGAGATTTTGTGGGGGGAGAGGCCCTGGGACAGGCAGGAGGGGAGAGAAAAGTGGTCAGCACTGGTGTCCCTGAATGGCAATCACCCTGCTTGCTCACACACCATCTTACAAGTATGCCAGGGCCCCAGCTTGCCTGGTCATGCCTCAGCTGTGCAAGACAGCAAGAGATGCTTAGCACCATGTCCCTGCCAAGGCAAGCAGAGCCCCATCATGCTCTGCAATTCAGGTCTTGACCTCACCCCTCCAGCTGCTGTATAACAGGGAATGGAATCAGGCCCACGTGAGCTCCACATGGGGCTGAGCTTGTACTGGTCTTGGACAGTGAACAGCATCTGGCAAGGGAGGAGGTGCACTGCCTTGCCTGCCCTTCCTGAGCATGGCCTGCACACCTACCCACCGTGCTGGCCAGACAGACTGACGGCTTTCGTGCCTTCCTCTGTGCCTGCCAAGCCCCAAGGCCCCTGCAGTGGTGGCGGGCGGTGAAGACAACCCCACTCACTAGTCCACACGTGGAAAGGGGCCGTAGCCAGACTCTCTGAGAGGTGGTCTTCCATCCCCAGGCCACTCAATGTGGTGACATGAATGACGTACTTCTCTCCCGGCTGCAGGTCCCTGTGGAGGAGGAAGGCGGGGTGGGAAGAAGTGAGCTGGGCAGCCCAGAAGGGCCGTCTGGCCCGGTGCCCACCTGCCACCCAACTCACAGGAAGGTGTACTTGGCCACGCTGCTGTTCAGCTCCACAGTACGGCCCACCAGGTCTCCCGGCTGGTGGATGGAGACTCGCACCCTACTGACAGTGGAGTGCTTGAGCCTGTGCAGAGCCCACTGCACCACGATGGTGCTGGCCGTCACGTTCACGATCTCAAAGCCTTCCACCGGACGCGGTCCTAGCCGGAGAAAGTGGAGGGGGCTGCAGACAGCTATCGGTCATCACAGGTTGCCTCATCCCTTCCTTGTGCCCCAACAGGGGGGTTCCTGCTTGCTCCTTCAGACTAGCTTCCTCAGTAGGAGCAGCTCAGAGCCACCTGCCCTGCTGGACTTCACTCTCCCATCCTCACCTCCTGCAGTCAGGTGGGAGGCATATCTGTCTGCCTGCCCACAAGGCCTTGTACCATCTCCGTGGCACCCACAGGGCTGTCCTTCTCTAGCCCCAGCCACCCATCACCAGCTCCAATGGGTCTGCAGTGCGTAGGCCTGGCCCTAAGCCCACCACGTGCTGCAAACTGCTATCCTGAGCCTTATGCTTACTGCCCCTCTATCTGGCCTTGGCTCAAGGACTCCTGAATTGCTGTGGCTAGGGGCTCAGACCCGCTCTGTCCTGAGCATCAACACCTGCCACCTTCTGTTCTGGGTTTCACTCAGTATCAGCCTACTGGGGGTGGATGTTGTGGGCTTTCCTGCCACCATCCCCTCTCATTAGAGGGCAGCTTTTCTATGTCTAATTCCCCCCCATCCCCAACTGACACTATTTCTACCCTCACCTGCCCCAGAAAGCAGGGCCACAATGACTACACCTGCCCATGTCCCCACAGAGGTACCACTGTGTCCCCTTCCCTCCACCAACAGAGCAGAGATCCCAATAGCTTCTGCCCTCTCTAGCACATCTGCATACCAAGGAAGCAGGAGGGCAAGGCAACTCGCCCAGGGGCTTGTTAGCAGAGATCACCCAGCCCTGCTGCTTGACTGGTACAGGGGCTTCTCCAGTTCAGCTTAGCAGCACTGGTGACCCATACTACCCTGGGCTCAGTCACAAAGAGTAACCCGTGCAGCAGCTGCAGCCTGGCCCTGATGAACAGGATCCCAGAGCAGTCCCTACTGCCATCTCCCTCACCAGACCCTGGGCAGGGGCCCAGCGAGCCACAGCGGGAGTCCCCTTTTACTCACAAGAAAGGAAAAAGCAATTCTCTGTGCCAAGCACTTTCCAAAGGCCCCCAGCTGAATTTTAAGGAGGTGTACCACCAAACGCGCCGGGTTTCAGCACGGGCCCAGGCTGCGGCTGGAGCCGGCGGCAGGGAGAAGGCACAAGCCCTGGTGCCTGCAGGGCTACGCCCGCTCACGCCCGCTATCCCCTCGGGGATGCTACTCACTAGTGCGCGTGGTGAGCATGATGGGCCTGCTGATATCATTCTTGTTGTTCACGTTGCGTTTGACTGAAAAGACAGAAATATTGTAGGCTCTGCCGGAGGCGAGTGCCCGCAATTGGTGGGCAGAACGACTTCGGTCCACAAAATCTGTCCTGCGGTAAGAGCCGTCGAGGGATACGTACGTCACGGCGTAGCCGTCAATCAGCTGCCTGGCGGCTGCGTCCTCAGGTGGGTGCCAAGAAATCAACACACCAGAGTCCTCCACCCTTTCCACCTTTAATGAGGTTGGTGGCAGCAATTCTTCAGGGTGTAGGCAAAGGCAAAGAGGAGAGGTAATGCCATGAATCTTTAGAGAACGGACCCCGGCAGCAAGAGACAGAGCAGCAGCAATGCAAGATGGAGCCCTTGCTCTCTCCCTCGGCATGCCTGGCAGGGACCCTGTGGGCACTATCCACCGCTGGCCCAGCAGGTGTGGAAGGAACCAGGCTACCAGGAGCATGCCCAACCACTGTGCCCTGGCAGCACCAGCAGCTGAGCACTTGCCACTAGCTACTGGGCCTAGGGCACCAGTGAGACACAACAAGAGGCTCCAAAGAGGCTGGTGCCAGCACAAGAGGCTTCCCTCAGATGCTTTAGTCTCCCTTCCTAAGGGCTGCCAAGGGACTGCCATCACTGCAGGGAGACAGATACCTGCCCCCAGAATACTTGTGCTGAGCCTGGCACCCACGGCAGCAGCTCAGCACACCAGCACCCATCTGTGGCATCAGTGGGGCCCAGGCAGGCTCCCATGGAGATGAGATTCCAGCCCTGCCTGCCTCAAGAACAGCTGCTGGTCCCAGACAGCGTCGAGCCCCTTGCGGGCGATGGCCACCACCAGGCCAGCGTCGAGCCACGCACCATGTCCTGGTGCCACTGCTGAGGGCCTTTACCTTTTTCGCAGCTCTTGCCTGTGTAGCTGACTTTGCAGGTGCAGCTGTGGGTGCCATTGCCGGCCAGGCAGTAGCCTCTGCTCCCGCAGGGGCTGGAGAAGCATGGGTCACTGGCTGCAGGAGAGGTGCCAGGTCCAGCGGTATCAGCAGTGCTGGATGGCCAAGTGGCCACCCTGCACCCAGCTGCCCTGCCCCACCTCACCTGTCTCGCAGTGGTAGCCAAAGAAACCCTCTGGGCACAGGCAGAGGTAGGAGCCCCTGTAGCTTTCACACTCCCCTCCATTTCGACAGGGGCCTGACTCACAGGCATCCACTTCTGGAGGTGAAAGGAGGCCAGTGATGAGCAGGGGCCCTGGACATGCTGGCAGCCAACTTCCACATGTGAGTGACAGCAATGAGCCCCTCGATGGACATGCAACCCAGGGCTAAAATCCCACCCAAGCACTGTGGTGGCTGCATCCCCTGGCCTTTGAAAGAGGATCCATCACTGACACACCTCTTGTGTGTCTTCCCTGCTGCCTCCCCGCCCAAGCAGTTTCAGCTCTGCTCCTGAAATGGCAGGCAAAGAGGCATAACTGGCAGCAGGCATCCAGGGTGACAGCTCAGGGTCAAGGTGACCAAGACAGCAACCAGCTGCCTGGCTCAGCACCAGGCTTGGCCATGTCCCAGTGCCCAGTCCAGCCTCCCACTGCCCTGGGAAAGGTGTGTCCTTACCTGTTTCACAATGGGTCCCCACAAAGCCCTCGGGACAGTAGCAAGTGAAGGACCCAGGGAGGTCCTGGCAGGTCCCACCATTCTTACAGGGCTCTGACTGGCACTCGTCGACATCTGAGGATGAGGAGAGGTGCCAGCTCAGCACAGAGATGAGGCTGATGGCAGGGGACAGGGGGCATAGAGAGGCAAGCACTTCTCCCACAGAGCACTACATCTTGCTGTTCCCAAAGTCCACTAGCAAGGAACAGCTCCTGAGGCCCCTGAGTGGGTGCTATGGCAAGAGCTGGGCATGGGACATGCCTACAAGAACCCTTGGGGATGGCTGACAGCATGGAGCTGTGCCAAGAGGTCCCATAAGGTGCTAGAGGCACGTACTCGCTCCTCTAACTTCCAGCAGGTATCCCACCTTCTCCCACCACCATCCTTTGCTGGGCTCTGGGGAGCCAGGCTAGAGCCACCTGTCAGCCCCACTGGGCCCTGTGCTGTCTGCCTTCCCTCTCCCAGCAAGTGCTCATATGTGCACACACAGGAGCACAGCATGACTAAAAATGTCACCTCGGGCTGCTTTTCCCCACTGCCTCCTGGCCAATAACTCTGGAGCCATCCAGGACACTTCCCCTCTAGACCCAGAGACCCGGAGCTTATCTGCACAGGCTGAACACATCAGGAGAATTCACTGCCCTGTCAGCGATGCAGATGCCCACACAGCATCCCTCAGGGACGCAAGTAGCACACGTGCTGCACGGGTCTGCCCGCGCTGCCTGACTGGGAGCAGCACCTCCCCACTGCCACATCCTGCAGCTGGGCAGGGCTCTGGGACAGGAGCCCTAATCACAGGTGGATCTAAGGGCACAGACAAGACTGAAGCCAGCACACAGCCACAGGCAGCCCAACTCCCCGCTGTGGGGTTTGTGCCTGCTGTCATCGCCCAGGGGCTGGGAGGCACGGAAGGGTTTGCTATAGCTGCCTGCAGCAGCCCTGGAGCACAGCTGGCACGGTCTCTTACCCAGCTCACAGTGCTGACCAGCATAGCCTGGCTCACACAAGCACAGGAACTCAGCGATGCGGTCCTTGCACTGCCCGCCGTTCATACAGGGCTGGGACTGGCACTCATTGATCTCTGAAGGTATTTGAGAGACAAAGCAAGAGATGTGAGCACCAGGCAGGGGGAGGGGGTCCCTGGGTGGGGACTGTCTGCAGGCTTGGGCAGGGGAGGACTAGCGTATACGCATCCTGGGGTCACCAAGTGACAGTCATAACCACAGCCCAGGGCAGTACCCCAGGACTCAGCCACCCCATGGTGCTCACCATCACATTCAGGGGGGTCACTCCAGATGCCTGGCAGGCGGCAGACACGGGGGTGGTTGTGCTGGCTGAGGGTGTAGCCTGGCTCACACAGGTATTCAGCCACTGAGCCCACCTTGGTGGAGTTAAAAAATGCCTGGGCGTGCTTCACCTCACTGGGGATACCACAATCAACTTCTGAGGAAAAACAAGGGGAGTGAGTGGGGCCCACAGAGACATCCTGAGCCCCAGGTGGGGCAGTACAAGGCCCTTACCAGACTGGCAGTGCTTCCCTACATAGCCCACAGGGCAGGTGCAAGTATAGTCCCCACCAAGATCCTCACAAGTAGCACCATTCTCGCAGGGGCTAAGGAAGCACAGGGAGGGCACTAAAACAAGAGCAGAGAAGAGTGATCGGTGGGGAGACAGCAGTGCCCCGAACAAAAGCCTCCCCTCTTCTCCCTCCAGCAGCACTCCCCTCCCCTCTGCTGGGGTGCAAGCTGGAGCGCTTGGAACTACAGGGAAGGAAATTCAAAGCAGAGCCGACAGCCTGGACGCCTCCCCAGGCGACCTCCGACACGTGCCCAGGTGGCCCCTGCAGCACCCCAGGCCGCCCCAATGCCTCCCCAGGCCGCCGCTCACACCTACCGATCTCGCAGTGGCGACCAGCGTAGCCCGGGGGACAGTCGCACTTGTACTTGCCAATGTAGTGGAAGCAGGTGCCCCCATTCTGGCAGGGCCCCGAGGCGCAGGGGTCCGGCTTACCTGCGGGCAGAGAGCAGGCAAGGGCTGAGCAGCGCAGGGGACAAGTGCCAGCTCTCCTGCCCGGGCGGGGGCCGAGGGGCCGTACCGATCTCGCAGTGCTTGCCAGTGAAGCGGTAGGGGCAGGTGCAGTGGTAGTCGCCATCCGCCTCCCTGCAGGTGCCCCCGTTGCGGCAGGGCCCCGTGCTGCAGAGCCGTGGCTTGGCTGTGGAGAGAGCGCCGAGCGGGCATCACCCACTGCTGCCATCCTCCTGCCAGCACCCCACCAAACCCCTTGGCTGCGGAAAGCTGAGCGTGCCACGCCTCGGCGGCACCACCGAACAACGTCCGTGAAGGCAGCTGCTGGGGCCTCGAGGGGCGCAGGCACACTGTGCCACAGGACTGAGCCTGCTCTTGCAGCCAGAAGCTCAGCAGTGAAACAGAACTCCACTGCTGAGCCTGCTGTGCAGCTGGAGTGGCTGCCGTGGCTGTCAGGGGCTACGAAAGGAGTCACGCAATTCTCCGTGCTGCAGGATAACCCGCACTTGTGTCCAGCTGCAGCTCAGCAAGCAGCTGCTCACCTCCCACAAGGGTCCAAACTCTTCTCCCACCCCCTGCCAGGTGTGCTAGGGTCAGCAGGTAGCTCTGTGCAGGTACCTTTCTCACAGTGCTTGCCAAGGAAGCCTTGAGGACACTCACAGGTGTATGAGTCATCGTGAACTTCACAGAACCCCCCATTCAGGCAAGGCTCCGAGTCACAGGGAGATGGCATTGCTGCAAAGCCAAACACAGAGTGGCACAGAGAACTTTTTACAAGGGCTTTTTGTGCTAGGACAAGAGGGAATGGATTTAAGATTGAGGAAGGTAGATTTAGACTGGATATTAAAAAGAAATTCTATACAAGGAGGGTGGGGAGACACTGGAACAGCTTTTGCCCAGGGAGGCTGTGGATGCCCAGTCCCTGGTGGTGCTCAAGGCCACACCGGATGAGGCTTTGAGCGAGCCACGCTCGTGGGAGGTGTCCCTGCCAATAGGAGGAGCTTTGGAACTAGATGATCTTTAAGGTCCCTTCCAGCCCAAACCATTCTGTGAACTTATGTTGTTACGGTTTGGACCTGATGCTTTAGCCTAGTGTCTTAGTCACTAATAAGACTACAAACTTTCTGGACATCTTTGATTAAAAGGTAAAAAAATTGCTACTGGATACAGAAGAACAACTGATTTATCTACATTGTTCCATTGGCTTGCTGACTAGGATAAAGTTTGCTGCACAAACTATCCTTTTCTCTTCTCTCTGTGATTCTGCTTTGCATTGCTCCCTTACCTCTTTCTGACCTTCTGCTGACTGAACTGACTTGTGTTGTGCTTCTGAAGGCACCAGGGAAAGGAGGGGGCTGCAAGCAGCCCTCTGTGCTATCTAGGGGGGGTGTAGTTCTGTACAAGGGAATCCTTGTGTTAGTTTTACTGAATTGTAAATATATGTAAATGCATTTTGCACAAATTCATTGCATTTTATACTTCCAGATTTCAGTTTACCTCTTGTAAATGCAACTTTCATTTTGCCTCGTTCCGAGTTTGATTTTTTTAGGGAGTCCAGCCTCCCAGCCCTGGCAGGCATCCCTCCCGGGCTGGTCCTGCAGCTCTGCAGGGGACACTCACTGTGGTTGGTGCTGTAGTCAGTGTGGCAGACGCAGAGGTAGCTCCCGCCGTACTCCATGCAGTAGCCACCATCTGGGCACTGCGTGTTCATGCTGCACGGTGTGGTGGTGACTTCTGCAAACACACGGCCAGTGCCAGCCTCTGTCAGCTGCTGGCGAGACACCCAGCCAGCTGGCCGGCCAGAAGCAGGGGTCTCCTAACTTTGCATGGTCTGATGAGACAGGAGAAACCCTCTGCACCACAGATTGTGTGAGGAGCAAGGGGCAGCCTGGATGCCCAACGAGCTTCAGAGGGGGAGTACACAAAGCTGTGGTTCTCTCCCCACCCAAGGAAGCTAGCCTGGCCGAAGCACAGCTCAAGGAGTATTGGAGATGGATGCAATGTTTCTCCTCCAGGGGACACTATTTCCAGGCTCAGGTTCAGTCTGTGCCCTGGTACCATGCTAGGCCCAGGAATGGGGAGAACGTCTCCTTGCTTGTCAGCAGCCTGGCCTGGCTCAGATCAGGCATTCCAGTGGGGGGAAAAAAACACAGCAAGAGAGAAGTCCTCACCTACCAAATTCACAGAGGAGACCAAAAAACCCAGGTGGGCACTGGCAGACAGTGATGTTCCCCTCCAGACAGCTGCCCCCATTGCGACACTCGCAGCCATCCAAGAGCTCTGCAAGAGAGACCAGAGCTATCCAGGACCCCTCCTGCTTTGCAGGGCTGGCCAACAGCCTTGCCAGATGCCACCCATGGGAGGAGCTCAGGTGGGTGGCAGCCATGAGCCCTCCACTCCCCAAACAGCCAGGTACAGCCCCCAGCAGGATGAACCCACTGCTCAGTCCAGAAGCCTTGAACAGGCTTTCCAGGGCTGTTGCTGCTCACTTTCAGGAGTACAAGGGCTGCCCCCAGAGACACTACATCCCACCAGAGAGACTTCCTAGTACTCACTGTCTCGACAGTCCTCCCCCGTGTAGCCCTCCTGGCATTCACAGATGTAGCCCTGCTCCGTCTCCAGGCAGCTGCCGGCATTCTGGCATGGATGGGAGAGGCAGGCACTGGGCATGCGGGGCCCACCTGTGGGGAAGGAGGAGGCTGAGCCCAGGGGATCTGGGCAGAGCTGGTCTAACCCAGATTCACAAGAGACACCCCACCACGGACAGGCAGTGCTGCTGGAAGGAGTTCCCTCCTGGCAGCACTACAGCGTCTTTGCACCACATGCCTGCCAACTTATGGTGGCACCTATGGCTGACACAGCCTCTTCTTAGCCAACCAGCTCCCGTGCCAGGCCAGTGAGGCGTGCATCCACTCACCATACTGGCAGTTGCTGCCATAATAACCCGGGGAGCAAGTGCAGATGTATCGGCCGGGGCGGATGTAGTTGCAGGTCTGTCGGTTCTGGCAGCTCCGGTCCTCGCAGGAGGACAAGTCTGGTGAGGGAAAGCAAAGGGGCAGTGAGCAGAGCCCAGCCCCAGGAGAGGGGCCACAATGGCCAGCAGAACACAGAGGGACAGTCTGTGACAGGGTCATCCGGGGTGCAGGCAGGAGCAGACACCTGTCTCGCAGCGCTGTCCCGCGAAGGGCTCCAGGCACACGCAGGAGTAGTTATTGACCAGGTCAATGCAGTGCCCACCGTTCAGGCACGGGCTGGACTCACACTCGTTGACCTCTGCAAGGGGAGGCCAGGAGGGGCGGTCAGGCCACGCACAAGCACTGCTGGGCTGCTGGTTCACCCGCTGCCTCCCATCCTGGAGGATGCTCAGGAGGTGGGAGGTGAGTCAGGGAAAAAAAACAAACAGTCAGCACCACTAGCAACAGTGAGTGCTCCTCTCCCACAACTATAGCCAGAGGTGAAGCAGGGTGGGAAAGCAGCGTGCCAGGGCATGAAGCGTCATCATCTCCCCCTCACACCTGCTTCTGCCACCCACCTGTCTGGCAGTCTGCTCCCGTGTAGCCTGGCTGGCACAAGCATGCTGCTGTCCCATTTGCCACCTGGCACGTCCCATTGTTCTGGCACACCTTGCTCTCACATGGCAACTCTTCTGCAAAAAAGAGAGGGCAGCTGGCGGGAGATCAACCCAGGCACAAGACTGGCACATGGCATACCCTGCACACATGGCGATGGCTGGTGTTGGGCAGAAAGAGTAGCTCCAAGCCAGCAAAGTACCCTCCAGCAGGAAACAGTGGCTGCATGCCTGGCTGCACCTCTTCCCCACCTCTTTCATTGAGCAGCTCATCCCTTTCATCTTCCTGTGTCTCTTGGATGCTAGCATCATGTGCCAGGCATTTCTCCCTCCCCTCCTTGAGACTCAACTCCCTGCTTGCCTGGCCCACTGAGAGCCAAATGCTTTGGTGGCACTTCTGCCAGTGGGCAGAGGCCAGCAGTGGGAGAAGCTGGCCAACATGGCCCCTTTCGAGGCACTGGGAGAGTCCCTGCTAGCTTTGAAAGTCTCAGGAGCAGAGCATCACCCGCAAAAGCTAAGTGAAGTGCTAAGCACCAGCCTCTCTCACAGAAGAGCAGCTGCTGGGCAAAAGTGCTGGGAGCAGCACTAAGGCAAGCCCCGGGAGCAGTGGGCTGCCTGCAGCAGGAAGGGCTCACGGCCAGAACAAAGTTTCCTCTGCTTGCAGCAAGCTGAAATCCCAGCCAGTCGTCCCAAATCGCTCCAGCCCAGCAGCCGCCACAGGAGTCCTGGTCTCCAAAGAGCCCCAAGCCTGGGGCAGCGGAGACAGCCCCACCATGCCAGCAGCCCCACACTCACCGGTCTCACAGCTGGCACCTCTGAAGCCCAGTGGGCACCTGCAGCTGAAGCTGCCAGCACCATTGAGGCAGGTGGCTCCATTCTGACATGGGTGGGAGAGACATTCATCCACATCTGAAATAGAGCCCCAGGTGGGGCAGAAGCTCAGGGCTGGGACAGCTCAGGGGACAGACCATCAGTACACAGCAGTGATAGCAGGAACAAGACATATTCCATGTGGCAAAGCACTGGGAGCACAGGGCCAGCACTCACCAACGTGGCACCTCTTCCCAGTAAAGCCAGCCAGGCAGGAGCAGGTGTAGGAGGGGTTCCCCGTGATGCAGTCCTCAATACACTTCCCCCCATTCAGGCAGGGCCGAAGAGTCAGGCAGACAGAGGCTGTGGGGACAGGTGGTGTCCCCTCATCAGTCCCTGCCCTGACAGGGCTCACCTGCCACCCTCCAGCCACACCAGTACCAGGGTCCTTTGTCACATACACCCAGTCCCATAGTGTGCTCATGGGGGCTGCCTGCCTCACAGCACGGCAGGGTCTGCTCCTCATAGCGGGGAATAGGAGGCTGTGCAGCAGCGACCCTGCTGGCTGGGGGGGGTTGGGACATAGGCACACCCTCACTTATCACCCAGGGCAGAGGGCAAGGCAGACAGGAGAGCCCATGTACAGCAAACCCATCACCAACATGAGACACACACAGATCACAGGTGGGAAAAGATGGCCGGGGGAGGAAGTGGGTATGAGGAACAGGAGGCCAACAGCTCTGCAGAGGATGTGTCAGGACCCCCAGGGTGGGAAGCATGGCCCAGCCCTAGGGCCCCAGCTCCACAGGGGAGGCTGGCACCCATCGGCCCTTCGCATGGCTCACCCTGGCCTCCTGTGATGCCTCCCCTGATGGCTCCAGCCCCTTATGCCCTGTATGGCAGCAGGCCAGGAAGTCCTTCCTGTGCACTCTGGTCTCCTTCCCAGCCTCCCTTATTGCTCCCCACAGGCTCTTTTTGCCTCAGTCTTCCTCCCCTCCCCATTTTCTCTCCCAGTCCCTTCCCAGCCCCAGGGCACCTGTGGGTGCCATCCCCAGCCACTGCAGGCACTTTGGGCAGTCCCCTGCCACGGCTGTTCTTCCCTCCCTCCCCAAGCCCTTCAAGCCATATCCTCCACACCACAGAGGTGGGGGTTGAGGCAAGGAAAGATAGGGCTGGAGAACAGTGTGGGGTTGGGTTGGGAGTTAAATAAACCTAACTGCTGTCCTCTTACTTGTGTTGCTGCAGCCCCCCACTTGCACCTGGGCATCATCGATTCTGAACACCCAGCGCCCGGGGATACCCACATTTGTCGTCATCTCCACGTCAGCGATGTCATCGGTGCGGGATCCGGGGATGTTGAAGTAGCGCTTTCCATCACCGGCATTAAACCCTGCCTGGGGACAAGGGCAGAGGGCAAGCAGGCATCACTAGCACACAGGGCAAGGTGGCTGCAGCACAAGGGCTTCTCCTTCCTGCGCTCCACAGCGGCACCACCCAGGCCAGCTGCTCCCTTCCACGTGCCATTGGCCAGCACTCAGCGCTGCCCACCTGCCAGGATGGCAGCTGACACAAGGGGCGCTGCAGCCACCCCTCCCATCGGGCTTCCTCTCCACCTGCAGCACCCCGCCTGCTGCCAAACACAGATCAACTGCCAGGAAATTCACATATCCAAAGGGGCACTGGGGTTTTGTGGGTGTGGATGTTGGCTTGTTTTCCCTTCAACACAACAACACACACAGGCAAATACAAATACAAGTGAAAGCTGTGCTGGCTGCAGCAGCTGCTCTTAAAGGCCAAGGTTAGGAAAGAAAAGACTATGAGGCAGCAGCCAAGTCAAAGACCTGTGGTTTCAGGATAACAAAGTCCCTTGTATGGTCTTGGCTTTGGGAGCCAGAGTACACATATATTTAACAGCTTTAAAAATAAAACAAAACAAAAACTGAACAAAAACCCAACAAAAAATGACAAACCAATCCAGAAGGAGGCTTTCCACCTCCAAAAACCCCGAGCAGGAGCTGCAAGCTTGCAGAGCAATCTCTGGGGGCCAGGTTAACAGCTTACCTGCGCTGCAATGCCGCCGAGCCCGGCAAAGTCCCCCCCACTGCTGGCATGCATACCCGTGGTCCAAGTAATGGACTCATAGTTGAAGATGGTGAAGGAGAGCTTGCCATCTGTGATAAGGATGATCTGGAAAGTGTTTACCTGCAGCAGGCAAGACAAGAAAGAAGTGAGAGGGCAGGAGAGAGGTAGGCAAGTCAGCTAAACAGTTGGTCAGAAAATAAAATGATAGAGCATTTAGAAGTGTTTCTTTGAGCCCCAGTCTTCCTCGGTTAGGAAAGGCAGTTGGGTTCAATTATTTTTAACCCTAAAGGTTAAAACCTTAAAACCACAACACAGCACTGCACAGAGCAGAACAGCTTGCTTCTCCTACTAAGGGAGCAGGGAAAGTGGGAAGAACAGCATCCTGGCCTGTATCAGGAACAGTGTGACCAGCAGGACCAGGGCACAGATTGTTCCCCTGTATTCGGCACTCGTAAGGCCACACCTCAAGTACTGGTTTTAGTTTTGGGGCCCTCACTCCAAGAAGGACATTCAAGGGCTGGAGTGGGTCCAAAGAAAGGCAACAAAGTTGGTAAAGGATCTGGAGAACAGGGCTAGTGAGAAGCAGCTGAGGGACCTGGGGCTATTTGGTCTGCAGGAGGCTGAGTGGAGGCCTCATTGCTCTCTACAGCTCCCTGAGAGGAGGCTGGAGTGAGGTGGGGTTTTTCCCCGTTGACCCCAGCTGACAGCACTTTGCTGCACGTGGCAGGAATGCCACCACTGCGGAAGGCACCAAAGCTCTGATGGGATACTACTTCTGGAAGAGAAAAGATAACCCTGCCCCTAAACTAACGGCTGTTTTGTGCCAGCTACTCACAGGCGAGAAGGAATTGCCTCCGAAGAAGGTGACTCGGTACCAGGTGGCAATGAAGACCCACCGTGCAGAGAACTCTGGGAACTCGGGGAAGTACTGCACGATGTCCCTGCTGGCTCTCTCCAGGATGGGCTGCTCGGTGCTCTCCCGGTAATACACATCACCTGCCCGCCGGTTGTCCACGTCTGCCCAGAAAGCAGCCACCACGCGACGGTCCTTGGAGATGGGGAAGGCCACCGGCGTGAACTGGGAAACCTCCTTCAGGAACGAGATGATTCCGTTGTTGTTCACCTACAGAAAGGGAGGGAAAGAAACAGTCGGCCACAGCTGATTCCTGCTGCCAGCAGGAATCCATGTTTCAGAAGTGCTTTCCCTTTCACCTTCCTTCCCCCAACCTCCCCCCTTCCACAAATATTGGAGCACTTCTTTTTCCTGCCCTTGGAAGCAGAGACAAACCCTGGCGCCGGCAGTCCCCCACCCCAGCCGCGCACTCGCTGGAGCACGGCTGCGGGGAGGCAGTGCCTGAACAAACCCAGCCCTGTTCTGCGCTGCAGCCCGGCCAAGGGAAGGGAGAACAGCTGAGAAAACTGTGGTGGCCCCAGCGCTTTAAACAAACACCGCCCAGCACGCTCGGCCAGCTCACGCCAGTTCTCCTGGAGGAGACAGGACGCCGTTTCCTTTGCTCCCTGCTCTCTTACGGCTCACAGGCAGCCTGAAGCGCTGGGGTCTAGGACCAGGTATCACTGCCACCCTCCTGGCAGGAGAAAGGTCTTGCCTGAAAGCAGGCAACCACCAGACTGGGGGAAGGGGGAGGAGCAGGGGAGATCTCTGCCAGGCAAGAATCCATCCACCAGCATGCGCTGTGCTCCAAGTGTGCTAAGGATAGGTGGAGATAGAGGGCTCACGGACCCCAGGTGACCAAGTGGCACCATCCAGTGCAAAGCCCCCTGTGCTGCCTGGGCCTCAGCAGGCTGCTTTCTTTAAAATCAAGGGATGCCAGGCACCTGAGGCAAGCTCTGAGCCCTTCCCCACTGCTAAATAAATGGGGCAGTTCGAGTCCTGGGACACCCAAGCCCAAGGATACATGGTGGAGATGGCCATCAGCCCAGGGAAGGAAGCTGCAGATAGCAGATGCTGCTGCCTGGCGTGTGGATACAGTGGGAGCAAGGAAGGGCTGGAAAACCTCTGCCTGCACCGATGTCTGAGCAGGCAACACAGAAGTAGGGCATCAAAGGGAAACACTTTCATCCTCAGCCCCTGAACTCCCAGGAGGAATTCCAGCACCCTGACACAGTGGTAACCCCAGGAGGGCAGGTAGCTCCCCATCACTGTTCCTCTGCCCACAAGTGACAGCAGGACAAGCAAGGAGCAAACAGCTGCCCAACTGTGATCCCTGGTGTGCAAAGCTCAGCTCCAGCAGCACCACCCTGGCAAGACCCTGGACTGCAGGGTGGGAAAGGGGGAGCATGGCACAGTCAAAAGGCTCTTGAGTGGAGAGAACAGCCTTGGCATGCAGCGTGCAGGGGCAGGCAGTAGCATCACTCATGTGCTGACAAGGAGCTGGGAGACAGCATCCTGCCAGGGGCCATGCTGAAGGCAGCATGCCTGCACACCAGCTGCCCACATGCCCAGGCAGGGGTTGACTCAGCTGCATCAGCCTTGCTCAGTGTCTGGGGAGGGTTCCCAGCCCCTCCATTTGAATATGGGGCAGCCCTTGTTGTGACTAAGGGGAAGAGGATTCCTCTTTCCCAAAGCCTCCGTAACCCCGTGGTGTTTGTGGAGGAACATTCTTCCCGTGATTAAAGCAAGATGGGAAAGAGCTGGAGCCAAGAAGGTTTTTTGTTGTTGCTGTTGTTGCTGCTGGGTTTTGCAAAAGAGGGGGGGGTGGGTGAAGACAGTTCCCTAGGATGAAGGTTTCCAGGTGAGCCCAGCCCCAAGCTAGCTCCCCCAGGTCAGTGGCTCCCTAGTGAGAGGCAGCCCTGGCACACAGACCCCCATACTGGTAGCAGGTAAGAAGGCCCTGCAGAGCCGAGGGGCTCTCAGTTCAGGGGAGGAGGAGGATGCACTATCCTCTTACTCCTGCAGCCCCTTCCAGAGCTGTGCTCCAAGTCCTATATGGGATGACCATAAAATCACCTAGCTCTGCCAGTCTCTTCTGTGCTCCCACCGTGGCTCAAGCCCCAAGGCCAGGTCCCTCCCATCTGGCTAGTGCTTTTATCAGGAGAAAAAACCAAAACAACAACAGCAAGGTCCTCCTGCACTCAGCCAAGGCAAGCTCAGCTCCAAAATGGCACCAAAGCAATGCCCAGACCCTGTCTCCAGCAGTCCAGAGCAAACCAGGGAGAAGAGAAGGGAACAGGATACCAGAGGATTCACTGCACCAGGCAGGAAGCAGCATGGGGAGCACAGATCCCCAACCCTAGGCCACAACGCTTACATTTGGAGCCAGCACCACCGAAAGGACTCTGGGGACAACCGAGCACTCAGGGCTGCTCCTCTGCCAGACAGCCACAGCCGTGGGGAACACGGCGGGCCAGGTGAGACTCAAGCTCTCTCTCCAGCTGCAGTCCCCTCTGAAGGGCTTGGGGGCTGCAAAGGAGCATGCCGGCAGAGGTCCCAGCAGCCCGGCCGCCGCGGTGGTCGCAGGGAAAAGAAAAGGAGCGGGATGCACCGAGTGGCCACCCAAGTCCACTGCAGCAGAAGTCAACGGGCAGCTGTGTTTATTCTGCATCGCACCCAGCGCCCCACCGTTGCCTCCTCCTCGCTGAAGGCTGCCGTCCAGAGGCCACAGCACAGTCGCTCCGAGCTCTCACCTTCCAGCCTTGCCCAGTTTCCCAGAACTGGGACCCCCACGTCAGGCTGCTGCAGGGGCAGGTCCCACGGGGCACGGGGATCTCCGGCTCCAGCCAGAGTAAGGGGTCGAGGCCAGTGCTCCCTGCTGTGGGTGAGCACGGCGCCTGGCACCTCCAGCACCGCAGGGCCGGGCCCCTTACTGCAGCACCCGAGGCAGCCCCGGTCCTGCCGAGCCAGGGCCCCGTCAGCCCTCCGCCCGCACTAGGCACGCCGTTATTCCTGACGCTCGCAGCGAAACGGGGACCGCCCGACGGCCCCTGGGGAAGCTCAGCCGCGCTCCGACCCCTGCGCGCAGTGCCACAGCTTACAAATGCAACGACCGGCCCCAGGGGAGGCCGCCCCGCCGCCTCCCGCTACTCACGTAGAGGCCGGTGTGCCCCGCGCCGAAGAACGGGAAGGGGACGGCGAGGGGCCGCAGCTCGGAGCCGCCGTCATCCTGCTTCCCCGTGGCGGCGTCGCCCTGCGCGGGTCCGAAGGGGTAGAAATCCGCTAGGGGCACCAGGCCGCCCGCCCACAACCACTCGCCCAGGGCCACCAGCGCAGCCCATCCCGCCAGGCCCTGCATGGTCGCTGGGACCCGTGGCTCGCCTCTCACACCGAGGTCGGCCACCGCGGCATGGCAGCAGAAAGGCGGCGGGCACGGAGCGGAGCGCTCGGAGCGCAGCGGCCGCCTCAGCCACAGCCACCCACCGCAACCCCGCGCGGCACCGGCGCGCACGGCCCCTCACCCAGCTGGCCCCGCCCGCCGCTGCTCATTTGCATAGGCCTTTCTCGGCCAGCCAATGGGCGCCGGGCGCGCCGGGAGAGCGGGAGGAGGGTTAAGGGCGGGGTATGCAAATGAGAGAGGCGGGGGTCAGTAATAGCTCCGCCCCTCGGGAGGGGGCGTTGTGTCCCTCTGCGGGGAGCTGTGGAGCGGAGGTGGGGGGTGTTCCCGGGGGTCCCCTGCCGCCTTTCTCGTTCCAAGCCCCGCCTGGGGAGACTCCTCACCGCCCCCTCATGCCCCGCATGGGGAAGAAGCAGTCCACCCAAGGATTCGCGTGGCCTCGGAGCCCCCACTCTGTCACCAGCTGCTCCCCCCAGCTGCAGTTCAGCAGCAGGTCCCTCTGTTCTTTAAAACATAGAACGGGAGCGGGGGGGCCAAGGGGGTGGTCAGAGATAAAAAAAATATGTTATTTGCTGAGGTTTTTTTTCCTTCCCCCTTCCCCCCCCCCCCCTTTTTTTTTTTTTCAGGTGCTAAAAATATTATCAGGAAATTCTTTTCAGGAATGCCATGTTTTAAGTTACACTTTAGGCTCAAGGGCCTCTTTGTCTATGGAGGAAAAATAGCAACCCACACCCATCCTACTTCTATCAAGCAACAGCTGGTTTTATCAAGAGAGCCCAAGACCCCCAGAAAACTAGGGGGCCTGCCCCTGGGACATCCCACTAAAACCCATGACTGGCTTTGAAAATTAATTGGAAGTTAACTGATAGTTAACGATGGGTGATGCCTGCACTGCCATGGCTCAGGTGCTAGGGTGAGGCATCCAGCTGGACCAAGTGGCTCCCAGGGCTGTACCCAACCTTCGCCAGGGCATGAGCACCTGGGGCACCTGGGTGCAGCTTGGGGGAATTGTGACAGGGAACCCCATCCAGCCTGGTCCAAGGTCCTGGCAAAAAAAGGGAGGGCTGTTGCTTGCTCCTGGGCATTGGGATGATGTGGGAATCCAGTCCCTGGCTCCAGGGGGTTTCCATGTTATTCCACACCCCCGCTGTATAAATATCCTCTGCTGCAGCCATTGTGAGGTACATTTGAAAAGGGGTCAAGGAACAAATCATGTTAAGAGCCAAGCAGAGGAGCAAACAACAGTGTGTCTGGGCTAGGACTGGCCAAAGACGCTGCCACGGAAAGTCTGGCTCACTGGGGACCCAGCTCTGCCATCAGTGAGAGGGAGCTCCCAAAATCCTCACCCATGTGCTGCTGACTGCCCCAAGAGGTGACAGCACTGGTGTGGGGATCATCACCTCTCTGTGGAGTGCAGGAAACTGAGGCATGTAGTGGAGGTCCAAGAGTGAGATTGGGCACAAGGAGGACCTTGTGGACAGCAGAGATACAACACTGAGTAAAGCTGCGGGTCTCCGAAATGCCCTTGGGGCAGCATGGCAGCCCCGGCTCCCTCATTGCTGAGACTCTCCCCCTCCCTCGGAGTGGCCCTGAAGCCAGACTTCGAGATCTTGCTCAACCCCTTGAGATGCCAGGGCACCTTGGCCAGTACCAACACTCTAGAACCAAATGTTCTGCAGGCAACCAGTTCTCACTGAGCCCAGCTGCTGAACACCGAGAGGCATCCTTGTCCCTTTAAAAATGTGCACGAAAATGTTAAAAGGAAAAGAGAAGGGGGGGGGGGAAGGGGGCGAAATCCAAAATAAATAAACAGCCACATCCGGATTTCTCCCCCGGGACACTAATAAAGGCTTTATGAGTTTGATATGAATTACCCTCCTCAGCCATTTACAGCCAATCTTCTGGAAGGCATTAGGCTGCTTACCCTCTCCCCCGCCTGGGGAGTGCCGGGGTGCCGTGCGAGGGAGCACAGCAGGGCACTGCCACCCTCTCCACACAGCCCATCTGCGGCTCTAGGGGTGCCAGCTGAGAGCCATCTCTTCTGGGGAGCGGATGCAGGAGGAGGGTCTTCTGGCTGTCCCCATCTGCCACTCACATCCAGGAGAGTGAGCTCCTCACTCCCATGGCTGGGACTGCACCCCCCTTGTGTCATGTGCTCCCCAGAGTCCTGTCGTCTGTCTCTATGGTACCATGCCAGGCCCTGCTGCAAGTTCACATCCCAAGGATTACAGGGACACTGTGACACCGACCTGTGCAGCCCCGCACCGGGAGCATCCCTGCGGCGGCCATGGTGGATTCCTGCCGCGGGTTTTCTCTCCGGAGATGGGCAGGGCAGGCAGGAGGGAGCAGCCCTGCCAGCAGGCATCCCGAGCATGAGGGAAGGATTTTCTTCCAGGCAGGCTTCGCACGGGAAAGCACTGCAACGCTCCCCCTGCAGCGTCTCAGGCCAGCTCCCCGGCATGCTAAATTAAAAGCAGCAAGCTGAGCTGAGCAGGGAAAACAGCTGTGGGCCCCTGCCAGCAGCCATTTCCTCTGGGCCAGGAGCTGGAGCCGGTGCGAAGCCAGGCTCTGTGCCGGGAAGGCTGGGAGGAGCATAGGGAGAAGCAATACTTTCCCCACACCATCCAGCCAAGCTCTGGTCAGTGCCACCCACTCCCTCTCCAGGAGTAAATGCCCCTTTCCTCCCCCCACAGCTGTGGTTAGGGTTTCCAGCTTCTCAGGGGCCTCCAAATAGGGCCGGGACCCCTTGTGCCCACTCTGAGGGGTGTGTTTGGTGGGGCTGTCATGCTAGCATGGAGACTGTGCTGGTCCTGGTGGCATCCTAAGGTGCTTTTCCCAGGCTGTCATCCCAGGCTTCTACTGCCTTTATTAGCTCCACTGTGAAATGCCTTGGCCCAGTTCCTAGCAGGGTTTGGACCTGATGTTTCCTCCTGGGCTCTGCAGGCACTTGGCAAGAGAGCAGAGGAGGCCACCAGGAGCCAGGCTGGCTGCAAGGCAAGCTTGCCCACTGCGAAGTTGCACTAGAGGGATAGGTGGATGTTGCCTCCAAGAGTGAGGGATGGAGACAGAGATCTTTTGGTCAACCCCAAGCTTGAGTCCCCAGCACCACAGCACTAAGGTTGCCCCAAATCCATAGGCAGTCATTCCTCAGTTCCTCCTGGCTGCTTTTCACAGCACTGGGATCACTCATCACCTCCCAGGAAAAGCAGCCCTGGAAAGCCATTGGGGAAGAGCACAAAGCCCTACCCACCCCCTCCCTGCTAGGCTCTGAGCATTTCAGGGTAGGAGGGGGTATGTGCAGAAAGGACCTGGGGAGCTATTAATGATCCAGAGAGCGCTGAGCATGGATTCTTTCAGGTGGAGGGGCCTGAAGGTCAGCACATGGTTTGGATTTGGCTCCTTCTCCCTTCTAACTAATTAGATCAAGTGCAGAGATTGTTCCCTGTGGATGTGGAACACGTGCACAGCACAAGCATCACCTCCCATGCAGGAGACCTATCCCTGGGACTCTCCCTCCCTGGGGCAGATGAGACAGCCAGGTAGTGCAGGGAGGTGCATGAGCTTTTACAGGGGACCCAAGGTTTCAAGGAGGGGGTTTGAGCTGGTTGTCTGGCCCGAGTTCAAAGAATGCAAGAACACGAAACACACCAATGCTGGTGGTGGGATGGGGCTGGAGCACAGCCAGGAGGAAGGACGTTACTGCATGCAGCTCCCACACCCCCTGTGCTGCCTGAGCCCTCCATGGTGCCTAGCCCTGCCCTCCAGCTCTGCAGGGCCATGGGAACAGAGGAGACCCCTTCCTCTCTGCTGCTCACTCACCTTCCCTCACCACTCTGGCACCCCCTGAACCACAGAGCTGCAGGTCAGCTGAGCTGCAGATGGCAGTGTCACTGCTTGGTGTCAATCCCCAACATTCCCCCAGCCATTGGAGCCCCAAGTGAGCAGAAGGAAATGGTGCTCAGGATCTCCAGGTACCCCTAATGCTACTCCCTCTTTAGGGTAGCAGTTCAGGGATTCTTGGTGGTGCCAGGGGAGCTAGGTGGTGCCACTGCCATGCAGGAGAGGAGCTGCAGCTGTGCTCATGACCGGTGACACCACTGTGAATGGGAATGTGGGTCCACTGAGATGGACACAAATCTCATTTCCTGGGGGCAACTCCAGTCCAAGGCATTCTCCTCAGCACTGCAAAGCCAAGCTTTTCAAATGCTGAGTGCTCTGCTGGCTCTAGAGGGATGGGGATGTCACCAGGGAGTACTCCTGCCACCCTGTGGCACGAGGGGCCATCCCACCAGCTCCCTCACACTAGTCTCTGGCCCTGTCATTCAGCTTGGTAGAGGACAGGGGTGCAGTGCTTCACCCACAGATTTCTCTGGCTCCTGGTGCAGCCCCAGCCCAGGGGACAGTGCCAAACCCAGGAGGTCAGGCTGAAACTGGTGCCCGGCAAAGCCCCATCCCCAGGTAGGGTTCCTGGCAGCAGGCAGCTCAGGTTGATGTGAGACCTCAAACCTGCTATGAACCCATGCCAGCAAGTTCAGCAGTTCACAGGGCCAAGGCTGGCCATGAAGAACTCCAGCATCGCAGCATGGCATCAGAAAGCAACACCAGATTTCCCAATCCAACTGAAAGCTCCTGGGACATTCTACTGCTTTGATTACTTGACAGACCATGTTTTTTAAATTACTGTTGTATAAATATTTACACATTTTTACAAGAACCATGCTTTGAGCAACAGGCCATAGCAGAGGAAGGAGCAGAGGGGAGGAGGTTGGATGCTGCATTGCTCCATTCCTGCTTTGCAGGTCAGCTCAGGGTTGAG
Source organism: Dryobates pubescens (assembly GCF_014839835.1). Taxonomy (NCBI): domain Eukaryota; kingdom Metazoa; phylum Chordata; class Aves; order Piciformes; family Picidae; genus Dryobates; species Dryobates pubescens. Next base: position 1,555,560 of record NC_071624.1, on the reverse strand, counting down.
TGTGACTGATGGGGGATGCTGCGCTGTACCCATGCCCGGAGCTCAGGGGTGATGCACACTGGGTGCTGACAACCCATCCACATTAAAGGTGGGGGGCTGATGTGGTCCTGCCCCTTCTCCTCACTTCCTCAGCTTTTCTCTCTCTAGGGATCAGAGATCAGCCAAGGACTGGACAGGAACAGAGCTGCCTGCTGCGGGTTGCTGGCCAGTACTGGCAGCCCCATGCCACTCTGCATCCATTCCCAGCCTTGTCCCTGGCTTCCTTGCCTGGTCAGGTTTGAAGCTATCTCCCATGGCCACCTTGAACCTAGAAAGTCCCTTTGCCACCTTGCTACTGGGCAGCAAGCGGGGATGTGGCTGCTGGTGGTTTGGAGACCACTCCTGTGTTACCTGCTCCTACTCCAGGCACGGCTCCTCCACTCCCTGCTCCCAAACCATCACCTCACCCCAGCCTCCTCTCCTTGCACCACAGGCCAGGTCAGAGAGGAGGCAGTGGGTGCTGGAAGCCTTTGTCAGTCTTCCAGAGAGAGAAGGGGATGGGCTGGGGGAGCTCTAAGGGCTGCTGCAGCCCCTGCATTGGCTCCCAAAGCATGGGGGCCAGGGCTGTGGGGATAGTGGCTGCAGAAAAGCCCCCTGCTGTCATGAGGACCCTCTCTCTGGCCTCGGCCTGTTCCCCAGGTCTGTTGCTGGGGCTTTTGAGAAGGGTGAGGGTGAGCTCCCCACACTCCCCTCCCCCACTCACAGATGGGATTCACAACCCAGCCTTTCGTTTTCCGCTGAGCTCAGCAGAAATTCACCCAGAAGGTCAGTGACCAGAGAAAGGGACGATCCATCATTAAATAAATTGTTTTCATTTCCCAGGATAGAGGAGAGGAAAAGGAGGGGGAGGTGTCATGTTGGAGCAGGACTGAAAAAAAATAAAGAGCACAAGAGAGGAAAACCACCTCCGAGCTCCCTGCCGTTCGCAGCCTCAGCTCCTTGCCGGCACTCCTGCAGGGCTTTCACAGCCAGAGCTCTTCCTGTCACTACAATAATTAATTATTTCTTTCCTAGCAATTCTTTTTCTTTAATAAACAGCCTCTTTTAAAATGTCACTGGGGCAGCCAAGACTGTAGCTGAGCCCTGTCCCAGAGAGAGGAAGTGGGGCTGGGGGAGCGTGTGGCTGTGGGGGTGCTGCAGGCCAGCTCGTGTGTGCAGGAACAGCGGGCATCTGCGGGGCACTCCGGGGGGCACCCTGCGGGGGCATTCTGTGGGGGGCTCTCTGCAGGCAGCACTCTCCAGGGGGCACTCTGTGGGAGGCACTCCCCTGGAGCCTGCGCTCACTGCTGGGACTCAAATCAGCTCTGGGACAAACAGGCAGGAGGTTCCTCTCTGTCTGGGTGCCTCACTGAACTCCCCCTCACACTCCTGCTCTCCCACTCCTCTGTGTGGTCCCCTGCAGCCCCAGGGCTGGGCTTTGAAATCTTTTGCAAAGAGCCCTTTTTGCCAAAATAAACAGCCTGTCATGTTACATTACTCTATCTCCCCTTCCTGCCTCTCCACTCCACATCCCAGCCTTTTGCCAGGGACCCATGCTGCTCCTGGTGGCCTCCTGCCTGTGGCCAGAAGTGGTGCTGGGGCCAGTGCAGAGCCTGGGTACTGTGGCAGAGCACCACCTACCTCCCTGTGCCCTGCCAGGTCCCAGCTCTGCCAGCTCAAACTCCTCATGTCTTTCTGCTGGCATCTTGCAGGCTTTGGGGCTCAGCAGTGATGCCATACACAGTGCCCTATAGAGTGGAGAGCTGAGAGGGACCCTGGGTGCTTGCTGCAGCTCCCTTGCCCACACCCTGCTACATCAAGTGCTCCCATGCCCCTGGGTTTTTCCCTCTCTTTCACTTGCCCTTGCTTTTATTTTTGGGTTGTTTTCTTTCTCCTGTTTCTAACGGAGCTGAAATTCACAGAACCATAAAAAGCTGAGATGGAAAATGAGCGATTAGCTCATTCAGCTCAGCCCCTCTGCCAGTGCCAGGCAGTTCCCCACCAGCCTCCCAGTGACTGGTCCAGACAAACACCATGCACTCCAGCCATGCCTTCCATGGCCCAGCAGACCTTCTTGCTAGGACATTCCCCCAAGATGTTTTGCCTCCGACAGAGACGTGTCATGTTTGAGCCTGTGGTTAGGTTACCTGCTGCTGCCCAGAATACCCAGCCCTGCACTGTGCCTGGCTGTGCCGCTCACTCTCACACACAGTGCTACTCCTCTGCACAGGATGGAACTTCTGCTGTCTCCCCACCACCCCAGCCTGCACCAGTTTCCCTCCACGGCAGCCCCTCTCCCTCTTGCTAGGGAGAGGACATCTGCCTTGACCCACCATGATAGCACCCAGCTCAAAATCTTCTGGGGCAGCAGGGAGGGATGCCAGTGGGCACAAGGTGGCTTCACACTCCATGGTCCCCATGCACAGGTCACAGCACCAGGCAGGCTTCCCCCAGCAGGTGAAGTGCAGGCAGGAGCCAGACCTGCCACACTAAGCTGCGGGCTTGCCCCTGGTGCCCATCCTCCTGCTTTGGAGGGGAACCCACTTCTGCCCCCCAACACCCCCCTGCTGAGCTGCCACTCCAGCATGGAGTGCCAACCAACATCTGGCAGCACCTATGGCTGCTCCAGCCTCTCTCAGCTGGCCATATGTCTTGCCAGCTGTGCTCCCAGCCAGCACCATGATGCAGCCAGCTCTTCCTTCTTCGGCTGTGCCTGCAGTAGGACCACTGCCTGCACTGCCTGGCAACGGTGGGCTGGCTGCTGTTCCAGAGCCTGTGCCTGGCCCCTGCCTGCAGGGGAGAGGAAGGGGAAAGGGAAGAGGGTAACAAGAGAGAAGAAAGGAGAGGAGGAAGAAGAAAGGGAAAATGAGAAAGAGGAAGAAGGAGAAGGTGGTGAGACACTGGAACAGGTTGCCCATGGATGTTGTGGCTGCCCCCTCCCTGGAGGTGTTCAAAACCAGGCTGGATGAGGCCTTGAGCAGTCTGGGCTGGTGGGAGGTGTCCCTGCCCATGGCAGGGTGACTGGAACTAGATGATCATTAAGGTCCCCTTCCAACCCAACCCATTCTATGATTCTATGAGAAGAAGAAGGGGAAGGAAGAAAGGGAAAGGGGAAATGGGAAAGAGGGAAGGGGAAAGAGGAAGGAGGAAGTTGAAGGATGAAAAAGAAGGGGAAGGAGGCAAGAGAAGAGAGAGCAAGAGGAAGAGGAAAAGACAAAGGAGGATGGGGAAAAAGGGAGGGGAAAAGAGAAGGGAAGAAGGGGAAAGGCACTGGTCTGTGAGAAGGGGCAGAGGGCAAGCAGTTTGTGGCATCCACCTCTGTGAAGTGCAGTGCCAAAGGCAGTGAGAAACTGGGGCAGTCACATGCAGCACCAGAGATCTGCAGTGGTGGGAGCAGAACAGCAGGGTGTGCAGTGATGGCAGTGATGGGAGCAGGGCAGCAGGGTGTGCAGTGATGGGAGCAGGGCAGCAGAGTGTGCAGTGGTGGGATTGATGGGAGCAGGGCAGCAGGGTGTGCAGTGATGGCAGTGATGGGAGCAGGGCAGCAGGGTGTGCAGTGATGGGAGCAGGACAGCAGGGTGTGCAGTGATGGGAGCAGGGCAGCAGGGTGTGCAGTGATGGCAGTGATGGGAGCAGGGCAGCAGGGTGTGCAGTGATGGGAGCAGGACAGCAGGGTGTGCAGTGATGGGAGCAGGGCAGCAGGGTGTGCAGTGATGGAAGCAGGGCAGCAGGGTGTGCAGTGATGGAAGCAGGGCAGCAGGCTGTGCAGTGATGGGAGCAGGGCAGCAGGGTGTGCAGTGATGGAAGCAGGGCAGCAGAGTGTGCGGTGGGATTGATGGGAGCAGGGCAGCAGGGTGTGCAGTGATGGGAGCAGGGCAGTTGGCTGTGCAGTGATGGGAGCAGGGCAGTTGGCTGTGCAGTGATGGGAGCAGGGCAGCTGGCTGTGCAGTGATGGGAGCAGGGCAGTTGGCTGTGCAGTGATGGGAGCAGGGCAGCAGGCTGTGCAGTGATGGAAGCAGGGCAGCTGGCTGTGCAGTGATAGGAGCAGGGCAGCAGGCTGTGCAGTGATGGAAGCAGGGCAGCAGGGAGCCTTCTCTTCTCCAAGCTGAACACCCCCAGCTCTCTCAGCCTTTCTAGACATGGCAGGGCTGCCAATCATCTGATCATTCTCCTGACCCTTCTCTGGACACCTCTCTTTTGTTCAGTGGGGACACTGCAGGCAGTGCCCCAGGTGTGGTCTGACCAGCACTGAGCAGCGTGGGACAATGACTTTATCTCTGCTGGTGATGCAGTCCAGCATCCTGCTGGCTTTATTTACCACTGCAGGTCATTGTCCACTCCTGCTCAGCTTGGTGTCCACCAGGACTCCCAGGTCCCTTTCTGGAGGGCCAGTTGAATCCCAGCCTGAGCTGCATTCCAGGGTTACATATACACTGAGGTGGGCTTCATCCAGGAGGTCTGTCTGGGTAAGGGGCATTGAGAGCTGCCCACATCTGCAGGCCTGACCCTGACCATGGGCTGGGCCTGCAGAGCTGAGCTGAGCACTTACATGGCAGGCATGGGGTCTTGCAGTCCTCCCACAGCCACCACCACATGTCCTGGCTCCAGCAGGAGCCTACTCTCAGCTCCTGTGGGCACAATACAGGTTCAGACCAGCCCTGCCCTGGCAGCCCTGGGCAGCTGGGCCGGGGCAGGAGGGTGGTGGTTCACCTTCATCTGGCACTGGTTGTGAGGGGATGCTGCTGGGGCTAAGAGTGGTATGAGGGACCACATCATCGTCCTGGCATGACCCATGGGCTGAGCATCTCTTGTCACCCTGCTGCATCGCCAGGGGGAATCACGGTGTGACTCAGTGCCCCAGCCTGGATCTGCCCTGGGGGCACATGATGCTCCTAGCAGCTCTCCCTGGCACTGGCCCAGCAGTGGTTCTTGTCAACACCCAGCTGTAGTTTCCCTCTGCCTGTCCTGTCCTGTGCTGGCTCCCAGTCATGGTCTTCCTGCCCACATATTTTTGCTCCTACTTTGAGCAGATTTGGAATGGTGGTGGAGCTGCCATGGCAGCCAGCACTTCCCACTGGCACAACTGCCTCAGAGTGTCTTGTGAAAACCAGGGGCTGGAGAATTTCATGCTGCCCTTGCTGAAGAATGCCCACATCAGGCAGCCTTGCTTCCTCATAGGCTGTGCCAGGAACCTGGAAGCCTTAGAGTTGGCTCCCTGTGCCTCCAAAGATGCTGTCACCATGGATGTCACCCTGCTGGTGATTGTGGCCACTGGCCTGACAACCCAGGGACATTCCAGCCAGACACCCCCCAGGTCTAGGACCTTGTTCTGTGGAAATGTTCTCTCCAGGAACCGACTTGGAGGACCAGACCAGCACAGATAGGCGTGATGGAGCAAGGAGGTGGTGCAGTACTCCAGCACCTCAAAGAGCTCCTTGTTTCAGCCATCATGAGCTGCCAATGCTGCTTCCTGCTCCAGACAGATTCCTACACCAGAATGGCGCTTCCCCAGCCAGGAGCTGCCTCCAGCAGAGCTGGGGAGCCCATCTTGGTGGTGGTCCCTGTGCAAGTGGGCTAAGGTTTAAGTCCCCAGGCATATGGCCCACCCAAAGCCTGCCCTAGTGAGGGAGCACCCTGCAATGTGCTAGTTCTGGCTTTATGCTTAGCTAAGGAGGAGATACAGATTTCTTCCTGCTGTCCCATTGCAGCAGAATCATCCTTGGGCATCCTCACTCTGGGCTGATGGCACCCCCTTGGTGGGTGGCAGCTCCATGCAACTTTCACAGATGAATGGAATAGAATGGAATGGAATGGAATGGAATGGAATGGAATGGAATGGAATGGAATGGAATGGAATGGAATGGAATGGAATGGAATGGAATGGAATAGAATAAACCAGGTTGGAAAAGACCTCAGAGATCATCAAGTTCAACCTCTCACCCAGCACCATCTGATCAACTAAACCATGGCACCAAGGGCCTCATCCAGGCTCTTCTTAAACACCTCCAGGGATGGGGACTCCACCACCTCCCTGGGCAGCACATCCCAATGGCCAATCTCTCTTGCTGGGAGGAATTTCTTCCTAACCTCCAGCCTAAACCTCCCCTGGTGCAGCTTGAGACTGTGTCCTCTTGTTCTGGTGCTGCTTGCCTGGGAGAAGAGACCAACCTCACCCCCCCCACCCCACCCCCCCAGCTACAACCTCCCTTCAGGGAGGTGGAGAGCAAGAAGGTCTCCCCTGAGCCTCCTCTTCTCCAGGCTAAGCAACCCCAGCTCCCTCAGCCTCTCCTCACAGGGCTGTGCTCCAGACCCCTCCCCAGCTTTGTTGCCCTTCTCTGGACACCTTCCAGCAGCTCAACATCTTTCCTAAACTGAGGGGCCCAGAGCTGGACACAGGACTCAAGGGGTGGCCTAACCAGTGCTGTGATACTTGTGGTTAGTTCCCAGGAGGGACTTGCTGAGGGAGCTGGTGTGTTTGGCTCATCCTAACTGCCCCCCAGTCTCTCCTGGCCTCTAAGTTCCCCCTGCTACCTGGAGCAGCATATTTGGAGTTGGAAGTGCAGCAGGGGTGGACTGGGGCCTCGAGGCATGAGTCTGAGTCTGTGCACACATGAGCCCCAGTTGACAGCAGTATCCCTAAGAAGGGAAAGGAACTCTGGGAACAGCCATGAAAATCTCATTGGCCTCTTTGTCCATTTCCATCTCCAAAAGTGCTTCTTGAAGTAAATCTCAGATCTAATGGAAAGGGAAACATGAGAGGGCCTCATATCTGGAAAAGTTTCTCAACATAGCTTCAGGAAGCTCATCATTCCCTCCTTCCCTCCATAGCCAAGCCTGACCCCTTCTTCTTGCTCTAACCTCACAACTTGAGACCTTTCTTCATCCATTTTTCTTGGACCATGCTGTTTTTCTTGGCACTGTTCACCTACCTAGCAGCATGGCCCTGTTTGGCCGCTCAGAGCTCCCTGCTGTGCCTGCACCTGATGGCCTGGCCCTGAGCCTCCCTGGAGCAATGCTCCTTCTCCAAAACCACCCCAGCAGGCTTTGGAGAATGGCTTTTGATGGAGAACCACAGCCAAACTGTAGCACTGGAAAGGGCTGAGTTGAGTGGGGTGTGCTGATGACCATTGTGGCACAGATCTGGTTCGGCCTGTGGGATGGGCTGCGGTAACCTAAACACAGTCAGACCCTCTTCATCCAGGTGACTTCAGCACCAAAAGTAGGCAGGAAAATGCCATGGAGGGTTCCCTGCTGATCCACAGCAGCTGGAAGTCTGTCCACTTTGACATGATCCCTGTGGTGAGGAGGTGCCAGGAGCCACCCTGGCTCAGGGGGTGTCAGAGTGACAGGGGCTTCCCCAAAGGTAGCCTTGGGAAGGCTGCAAGAGAGGCCCACTTCATCCTGCCACCCCCCACTGCAGGAGGTGGGTGGCTTGGCTGCATGCAGGGTGAGGAGACCTCACACCAAGGATCCCCCTTGGCTGGCAACACTGCTGGCTGTGGGCAAAACGTGGGTGGGAAAGTGGAGGGACATGTCAACTGGTGGGTAAAGTCACCCCCTTGTGATGGCCAGACCAAGTGCCCTGTGCTGGGGAGAGAATCTCAGCCAGATTTCAGGCAGCTCGAGGAAAGAGAGGGCTGCAGCTGAAGGAGTCCCTGCAAATTGTTCACAGGAGCTCAAGCGTGGTCGTGCAGATGGTGGCAGCTCCCACTTCCCTGCTTGGGCTTCAGGAGCAATCCTGGGTCCCTAGCAGCAGCAGAGTGATGAGGTACTTCCCAGAGTGGGCTGCAGGAGGGAGAGGCACCAGGGTGACACACATCTGGCTTGCCAGCACAGCTACCTGGCCCCAGGGACAGGGCTGGACCAGCCCAGGCTCTGTTCAGGCACAATGTGGTGCAGTTGGATGCTTGGCCCCTCCTTGGGGTCCAGTCCCTCCTCTCTGAAGTAGCATGCAGCCCTCCCCACTACACACAGGGGAGCACAGAGCTCTTCCCCTCCCCCGAGGACTGACAGGACCTAGACATCTCTGTCTATATGCTCCTGGTGATTCTCCTCCACTGCCTGGTCATCCAGCACCTGCCCCACTTAGTGCATCTGGATGAGAACCTCCTCTAAGGGGAAGCCCCACACCTCGCTTCCCTATACCGTAAGGTGGAGAGCTTTGACAGGCCCCCACGAAGCTTCTTCCACTTCCATTTTGTCATCCCTGCATATGCTGTAAGCTGGATGACAGACCCTGGCACCCAAGCCCTTCTTCACCTTCCTGCCAAGGATGGGTCCTACTAGGACACATCCTACTTTGACATCTTGCTCAGCCAGGTAACAGCAGTCCATCAGCTGCTCTTGTGAGGCAGTACCAGAACTCTCCTGGGTGGGCATCTTAGGATGGACTGGAACTTGTGCCCCTGAGCCCTATGACCCCTGGCAGCTACTGGCCGTGGAGGCTGCAGGAGCCTGGCAATTCTGGGGCACAGGGCTCAAGCAGAGCAGGGAACCCCCTTGCCTAATTCCACTCCCGCCTCCACTTAGTTTCAGGGATACTGGATCCAGACAAGAGATGCTCCAGCAGAGCTGAGCAGGAATCCACTGCTGCCCCATCTGGAAGACTCCAGACCTGGGGGCGTGCAAGGTGAGCTGCAGAGACAGGGAGAAGCATGCTGACCTGTCACTTTATTGAGGAGAGCTGGCACTGGGGAGCAAGGGCATGTTTCCTTCAGCTGGGCAGGGGTGCATGGTCTCTGGTCTCCCCTCACAAAGCTGGGCTCCGAGGCAGGTGTTTCATCCCAGGGTACCTAACCTGGGGGAGGATGGCTGGCATCCTGCACTACTGGGCTCTGGTACAGGGACAGCTGAGGGTGATGGTGGTGAGAGGGGAAGGGACCTGTGGTTGGACCCTCATCCAGCCGGTGTGCGTGCAGTGGGGGCTGCGGCTGGGGAAAGCGGAGGAGCTGGGGGCAGGCTATCAGGGTGAGGAATGACCCTGCGTGGGGGAGCCGAAGAAGAGGTTTTGAGCCACATCCTGTCTTTGCCGCGCTGCAGTCCTCACCTCCATGTCCTCTGCTCTTCCTGCTCTGGCTTGAGTTGCAGAGTGCTGTAGCGTTTCCTGCCAGCGTCTGAGGGAGGCAGTGGAGTCCCTCTGCTTGCCAGCTGCCTGCAGCCAGGCACTGAGCCACCGTGCCCGGCCCCCGCCCCCCTGTTGCAGAGCTGCTCACAGACTGCTGCGGCGGCAGCGCCCGAGGGCATCTCGCAGGGCCCGCAGCAGACGGTCCACGTTGCAGCTGGTCGAGTTGCAGCCCATGAGGCCGATTCGCAGGACCTGGGAGGACAAGGATGTCTGCAGCACCCACTCTTGAGGCGACCCCCCTGCCAGCGAAGCGGCCAGCGGCAGAGTGCAGGCTCCCTTGCGGAACAGGGGACACAGGAGCGGCCATGTGCATGGCTGGGCACGAGTGAATGTGCACAGCTCCCTGATCGCTCCTGCCTAATGCTTGCTTCTTCCGAGGACGTGTCACCCTGCTAGTGACACTAGTGACACTAGTGCAGGGTTATGCAGTTACCTGCTGCAGTTGTGTATGGTTAGGAGCCCCTGTGTGTTGCTGGAGGTGTGTGTGGGGGTGTATTTCGGAGCCCCTCTGCATTGCTGGAGGCCATGTGATGCATCCAGCCCTGTGCTTGGCATTTTCACCAGCCAGCAACAAGTAGCTGTGGGGTGTGCTGCTGATAGATGTGGCCACAACTGGGTTCAGTGCCTGGCTGTGGTCAGTGAGAGGGGACAATGCTGCCCACCTTGCCCAGAGAAGGACCCAGGCCCCCAGCAATCTCGATGGCGTGGTTGTCCATGAGAAAGGCTACTATATCCTTCCAGTCGTAGCCCTCGGGCACCCTGACAGTGGTGACGGTGGGAAGTCTTGCCTTCTGGGGAAGAGAGAAGCTGGGTTAAACCTGCAGCTCCTGGCTGTGGCCCTGGCCCCCAGTAAGTCTGTGGCCTGCCAGGAGAGAGCATTACTGGAGGGGGATTTTTTTTCTCCAGCATTAAAACCTGCCCAGGCACATCTCCATCCCCTCAAGACCATGTCTTCCTCACCCTGCCTATGCACCATGGAGTTGGGCTTGCCCCATACCCACCTCCTCCTTCACAAAGAGCTCAAGACCCAGATCACGCAGGCCCTGACACAGTTGAACACAGTTAGCCTGGTGCTGCTCCCATGAGCTCTCCAGACCCTGTGGGCAGAGAGGAGGGAGAAGGTCATTGCTGCTGGGGTGGACCTCCTGGCACCTGCCCTTCTCCCAAGCACTGCCAGTGCCCCCCTGCCTGCCCAGTGCTGCTCACCAGCTCTGCCAGCATGGCTAAGCCTTCTCGTAGGCTGAAGAAACTGTTGATGGGTGCTGTGTGGTGATACCTGCAAAACCCAAGGGGCACCCAGGTGGGCTCAGTCCAGCCTGCGGCAGAGCAGGCTCCAGCTTGTGATGGGGGGAACTGGGGCACAGCATCCTTCTTCCTCTTCAACCAGCACAGAGGGGATGCAAATCTTGCAGGACCACTTTGTGACCAGCAAGACAGGGTGATGGGGAGACAGGGCATGAGCCCTGCAGGGCAGGCAGCCCCAGGCTGGGGCAAAGGCTGTGGGTGCAGGTGACCATGGCCCTCTGCTCTGGCACTGCCTGCTCTCACCTCCGCGGCTCCCCGTCGCAGCCCCAGTAGTTTGCCAGCCAGCCCATGTCCAGGTAGAAGGACAAGGGCTTCGTCTTCCTCCTTAGCATCTTCTCCCTGGCAAAGCAGAGCGCTGGGTAGAAGCTGGACCTTGACCTCACCAGCTCTAGAGTGGGGTCAGTCCTGTAGGAGTGTCCATCACTGCCCAGGGACAGGTTGAGCTCTGACCCCGCAGAGCTGCTGCTGGGTATGTGGGGCTGGAGCTGAAGGCTGGCACAGCAAGGAGGGTTACAGCCTCCCCCCAGCCCCACTGCATTTCCCTCTAGTAGGACAGGGTTGCTCTCACCTGGCTCGCTGGCTGAAGGAGATGAGGGCACTGCCCGGGGGGACATTGAGGACTTTCTGAGACCCTGAGTACAGAGCATCAATCTCTGTTTGAGAGAGGAAGCAGCTGCTTAGGGAACTGGGAGTGCCATTGGGAGCACACCCCCTGCCCAGCTGCAAGTGGTGAATGGGAAGCACAGGGTGGCACACACTGCAGGTCCTGTTGTGCTTGGCCTGCTTTGAGGGACACCCTGGCATTGCTGATGGTCCTCCGGAGTGTCTGTAGCTGCAGATGGACCAGTTTCTAGTGCTGCTAGCCTGAAATATGGTTGTGGAGCTGATCCCACTGCCTACCCTGCCTTGCCCAGGAGTGAACTCTCTTGCTCCCCGGGTGCCTCTGGTGCACTGTGTCTCTTACCCTGCTGGTCCATGAAGATGGGGGCTCCCCCAAGTGATGCCACCGCATCCACGATTAGCAGACAGCCATGCCTGTAGGAGTACAAAGCTTGGCTTGATGTCCCTGCCACCTCCTCTTGCCACTCCTATTAGCCCAGGCCCCAGATCCTGGTTCCCCTGATGCTGTTTCACTGATGTCATCTGCTTCCAGCACAGCAGAGCCAGAGGAGAGCTCAGGGCATGAAAATCCCTGTGCCCCAATCCCCAGTGGCAACCTTGGCATGCTGCCAGCCCCTGTAGGTGTCCACCACACACTGACCGGTGGCACAGCTCGCCCAGCCCCTCCAGCGGCTGCAGCACCCCAGTGGAGGACTCGCCATGGGTGATGAAGAGCACTGAGGGCTTGTGGTGCACCAGGCCCTGCATGAAATACAGAAGAAGGTGACTGCCCCCAGGGCTAGTTCATCCTCACCACCCCCACACTGTGGCTGGCACTCACCTCCTCTATGTCCCACTGAGTGAAGTACTCCCCCGGTGGCTTCAGCAGCTCATGGACACTGGCTCCTGGGAAGGGTTTAGGAAAAGGGTGGTGAGCTTTGGGCATACCTCCCACTGGGCAGCAACCTGTACCACAAGGGAGTTGGTCGTTCGTGAACCAGGAGCACAGCTGCCCACCAGGGTCTGACCTCCTGCAGATTTGCCCAGTGGGAGAGCCATAACCACCATCAATGGAGGGACATCACCTTGGAAAGAAACCTGGAGCGCTTCCTGGCTGTGGAAGCCATGCCACTCATCACTGCTGCTGGGACTGCAAGCCGGGGTCACATTCTGGCATCCCACCTGAAAACCCAGTCCCCTGAGTCCCATCAGCACCATCCAGCTGTCTCAGCCTACCTAATCTCCTGGCGATGTCGGCGGCGCGTTGTCCCCAGATGCCATTGATGGCCACCAGCGCGGTGTCACCGTGCTCCAGCAGATTGAGGAGGGCAGCCTCCATGGCACAGTGGCCAGTGCCACTGATGGCCAAGGTCAACTGGTTCTGTGTCTGGAAGGCATACTGGATGCCTGCCTTGATCTCGTCCATCACCTGTGGCAGCAGGGGACTCGCTGACACCACTGCTGCCCTCCTCATCCCAGCAGGGTGCTTGGAAGGGTGAGAGAGAGAAGGGGAGGAAGGCTGGGCTGAGTCAGCTCACCTGCAGCACCTCGGGGTGCATATGGCCTAGGAGCTGTCGGCCCCCTGCAGCCAGTATGCGGGGGGGCACATTGCTGGGCCCCGGACCCAGCAGCAACCTCTCTGGCACAGCCAAGGGCCGGAGCAGCCCCTGGGGCGGGGGAACGCGGAGCAGGCTGGTGGCCATCCCCAGGAGCCGAGCCCAGAGCAGAGGAGCAGTGGAGGCTGCCCTCACAGCAGACAGCACTGCACCACAGCACATCCTCTGCCAGCAGTCCCCAGCACCACCGTGGACCCTGACCCTGGGTCTTGGTGCCCCCCCCCGCCATGGGCCTGGACTCTGCCCCCGGCCACCTCCTCATCCAGTTAATGTGCCACCAGCACTGCCCCTGCTGTCTCAGCCCCCTCAGTTTGGGGGTTCCCCTCTTGCTAGTGCTGCAGGGGGGGTTGCTCCCCAGGCATGCTAGCCTCTGGGACTGGAAAACATTCCCACAGACACCATCCTCATGGCCTGCAGGACACTGGTTGATGGTTCCCAGTGCTGTCATAGCAGGTGGGATCCCTGCTCCTGGGTATGCAGCTCTCCTGTCACATGGGGTGGTTGTGTTGGGATTGGCTTGGCACAGCTGCCACGGTCATTGCTCCTCCAGCAGTACAAAGCTCTGTCAGCTAAGTCTCACTGATCAAGGAGCTGCCTTCTAGAAGCACCCTGGAAGACCATGAATGTCACCTATCTTGACACAGTCCCCCACAACTGGAGATGTTTAAGGCCAGGCTGGATGAGGCCTTGAGCAGCCTGGTCTAGTGGATAGTGTCCCTGCCCACGGCAGGGGACTGGAACTAAATGACCTTTAATGTGCCTTCCAACCCAAACCATTCTATGAATCTGTGAATGGCCTTCTCTCTACACTGAAGAGAGATGGTTTTGATGGGTGGACTGCCCAGTGGATAAGGAATTGGTTACATGGTTGCAGCCAAAGGGTAGTAGCCAACAGCTCAATGTCCAGACGGAGACAGGTGACAAGTGGTGTCACTCGAGGGTCTGTACTGGGACCAGTGCTGTTCAGTGTCTTCAGCAGTGATACAGTCGGTGAGATTGAGGCACCCTCAGCAAGTCTGCAGATGATACCATGCTGAGTGGTGTGGCTGGTAAGACTGAGAGACAGGGTGCCATCCAGAGGGACCTGGGCTGGCTGGAGAGGTGGGCTGCGAAGAACCTCCTGAGGTTCAATAAGGCAAAGTGCAAGGTCAGGGCAACCCTCAATATCAGTCCAGGTTGGGGGTGATGAGACTGAGGGCAGCCCTGCAGAGAAGGACTTGGGGGTGCTGGTGAGTGAGAAGCTGAACAGGAGCCAGCAGTGGGCACTGGCAGCACAGAAGGCCAGGGGCAGCCTGGGCTGCATCCAAAGCAGCATGGCCAGAGATGGAGAGAGGGGATCCTGCCCCTCACCTGCAGGGATGTGTCCAGCTGTGGGGCCCCAACAGAAGAGGAACATGGACCTGATGGAGAGGATCCAGAGGAGGCCACTAATATGATCAGGGGGCTGGAGCACCTCTCCTAAAAAGACAGGCTGAGAGAGTTGGGGCTATTCAGCCCTGGGGAAGAGAAGGCTCCTGGGAGACCTTAGAGCTGCATTTCAGTCTCTGCAGGGGACCTACAGGCAGGCTGGGCAGGGACTGTTCAGAAGGGGCTGTGGGGATAGGACAAGAGGCAATGGTTTGGAATCAGAGCAGGGCAGATTTAGGTTGGACGTCAGGGGGAAGTTCTGCACAGTGAGGCTGGGGAGACACTGGCACAGGCTGCCCAGGGAGGTGGTGGAACCCCCATCCTTAGAGACAGCCCAGGTCAAGCTTAAGAGGGCCCTGAGCAGCCTGCTTTAGTTGGAGGTGTCCCTGCTGACTGCAGGGGGGTTAGGCAAGATGATCTTTAAGGCTCCCTTTCAGCCCAATGCATTCTATGATTCTGTGATTCTCTGACACATGGCCCAAGGACAGCCACCTGGAGGAGACATAATTGGGGTGGTTTGCACAAGGGCAGAGCTGCAGGCCATGGCTACAGCTCCCACTGCAGACAGCAGTGCTCTGTGAGCTCAGCCTGGTTCACAGACATCACAGCATGTCCTGGTGATGCCACAGGCCATGTGTGCCTCTTCAGTATGCCCTGCCTGTCACTGTCCACATGTGACCAAAATCCATTGTATCATGCCCATCCTCTGGCATGTTCTCTGCTATCTGTACTCAGAAATTCCAACCAGCTGCCTGCTGCCAGCTCCTGGCAGGTCCAGGAGTGGGTCCCTGGCCACAGGTGCCACTCAGTGAGCAAAACTTTGGTCTCGAAATGACAATTATGAGGTGGAAAGTCCTTCCCAGCAGAACTAGGGCTGGTGGCTTGTGCTGAAGACAACTTGAAGAGGCATGTCATGCTGGCAATGGTGCCAGGCAAGAGCACTTCTGGCCAGGCAGCTGGATTGTCTGAGAGGAGCTGGGAGCCAGTGTGGCCAACACCACATATGGATGATGGAAACCGTGGTTAGGCTGGGGACCTCTGCCCAGTTGTCCTTTACTAAAGTGAAGATCAGAAGTCGTGATGCCCTAAGAGGTTCCAAGCCAGCCCCTTCCTGTTCCTCTGTCTGGGAGGACTCTCCCTGCTGGGGTTGCTGCCAGATGCTCATGGTGTCACTGAAAACAGTCCCTAAGACACTGGCAGGAAAGACCTGCTGGACACCCACCACCACTGCGGGTGAATGGATGAAGACCTCTCGGCTGCCTGTCTTCCAAGGAGGCTTGTGGAAAGGCTGGGGCAGGGAGGGGACATGTGACCTCACGGCTGGCATGGAGGGGCGAGGGTGGATGCACTGCTGGAAACAGCTGGCAGCAAAGACGTAATCTGCTTTCCGCGCTGGGCCTCAATTCCCCAGGGCAGATGGATGGGAGCCTGCCGTGTCGCTCCGGGGTTGTGGGGCGAGGGGCTCACCGGTCTGGGGTCTGAAGCAGCTCCACACCGGGGATGGGTGCTGGTAGACGAGGGCTGCCGGAGTCTGGGGGCCCAGGGCTGGCTCCGGAGCGGGGACCACGGTGCTGGTGGGAGGCCCAGGCGAGACAGTTCCCGAGGCAGGGTGCCGGCGGGACCGGGGTACCGCGCCTGGGGAAGCCGGGCGGGCGGGGGGGAACGGTTGCCGGGCGACGGTTGCCAGGTGACCAGGGGGCCCCGCCCCTGCCCGCGCCCTTAGAGCCGGTTCCGCAGCGCGGACCAGGGCTGGGGGGTGGGATGCGCTGACGTCACCGCTCCATCCCCAGCTCGCGATCTCCCGGTGCCCCCTCTGCCCCGGGCGGCGGCGGCGGCCAACCAGCGCGCGGGGCGGGGCGGGCGGGGACCGCAGGGGCGGGGCTGCCTCCATCCGCACCGGCACCGCACCGGCACCGGCATCGGCATCGCATCGCACCGCACCGGCATCGCACCGGCATCGCACCGCACGGCGCGGCTCGGCTTCATGCCCGCGCCCTCCAGCCGCGGCTGAGCGCTGCGCTCCGCCGCACAGGGCACGGGGACGAGCACGGGCACAGACAGAGGTAGGGGCGGACGGCACGGTGCCAGACTGGGCTGCTCCGCCACGCCTGACGCTGGCTGAGGAGGGGTCCCAGTGCTGCCGCCCCGGGAGGGCGCTGCCGCCCTTCTCGGCCCCGACAGCGGCGAGGCGTGGCGTGGGGGTGAGCGAGACCCCCCCCGCCGAGGGTCCGGCGGGGCTGGGGGCCTGCTGCTGGCAGCCATTTTGCGGGGAGCCCCGAGGCGCGGGGGAGGGCGGCCGGGCTGGAGAGGTCTTCCCGCGGGTCCCCGTCGCGGCCTCCGGTGGGTGCCGCCCCAGCTTCCAGAAGGATCTCGCCGCCGGGGTGGTGGGGGGGGCTTGCTGGGGACGGGGTGACGCCTCTGCAGCCCCGCTACCAGCCTGGGGCGGGGAGGGAGGGGATGCCGTCCCTGCAGCCCGTGAGAAGCGACACACGGAGCCCGCGTCCCCCCCCGAGGCAGCTTGGGGGCAGGTGTCGCTGTCTGTGAAGCCGAGACATCCTTAACGGTGCTGAGCAGCATCACGATGCTGGAAGGAGCCGCGGGCGCCCCTGGGGCTGTCATGGAGTGGGGGTGGGCTTACAAAACCGCGGCCAAGCCGCGGCTCTTGCTTGCTGCTGCTGAGCTTGCACTTGAGGGCAGCTAGGCAAGGGCTGCCATGTCACCGTGGGCCAGCGCTGATGGCTTCTCGTTGGAGGATGAGGGTGGAGGGGCAGGTGCAGAAGCCTGTGCTTGGGCACCCTGACTCCCAGGGAGTAGGCTCGCGCCTGCCCCATGGCTTTCTTCCTCTGCTCTTCCTCCTTCCACATGGGTCAGCATCTCCTCTCCTGGACCTCACAGACCTCCTGTGTGTGGGAGTCTCCTGCCTGCTTAGGTCCTACGCCCTCAGTGCAGGGCTTGGGGAGGACAGGGAGCCAGCTAGGCATCAGCCTTGTCACCCCGTGGCCATTCATCCACATGCTAGTTCCCAGAGCAGCCGCTCAGGTCAGGTGGTGGCTTTGGTGGTACAGAGAAGCAGGGGGAGGGACAGTAGACTTCCTTACAGGGTACAGTCAGGGATATGGTAGTCTCTGTCATCCCCACACGCTGCTGTTGACCTCCATTTTGAATGGGAGGTTGCAGCTGCCGCTGGCACAGATGCCACCACCACACCCTCGCCTCCCTATGTGTGGCCAGAGCTGTAGCCCCCAATCCCCTGGGGAGTGTTGGGATCTGTGTTCCAGCCCCCACCCCTGGCTGCCCATCCCTCTCTGTATCCAGCCATGCTGGCAACCGGCCAGAGCTCACTGCCTTTTCCATGCAGCTTTTCCCTGCCATGGGTTTTAGCATGCAGAAGAGAGGATGGAGAGGACAAGCGACAGAGTGTGAGTGGCCTTGCCTTTGTAGCAGGGACAAGGAGCTGGCTGGCAGCAAGTAGAACCAACTTCCTTCAATCTGCTACCTGCAAATTTAATCCACATTGAAACTCTCAACAAGCTTCAAACACTGTCCTGAAGCCATGTTCCCCATTGGGGTGGAAGTGAGGTGAGGAGGCACAGGGCAGACAGACATGATGGCATCACGGATGCAGAGGGGACAAATTTCAGCTGGGGCTGGCTGGGTTCCTGATCCTGCCCCTGCCCTGGGCTGTCCTCCAGGCTGCTTCCTCAGCTGCAGGTGCTGCTCCAGGGAAAACTGCACTGTCATGGTCCCTTGCACCGAGCAGGGCAGGACACAAGTGAAGGGCTGCCTCCAGGATTTGCTGTCAGGCACAGATGGTGCCTCTCCATCTGGGCCAGCTGCCTCCAATGTCCCTCACTGTCCTTGCTGTCCCCAAACAGCAGGAAGGGTCCCACAGTCCCAGATGGAGCTGGATGGGTCCCGACAGGGAGTGCAGATGAAGGGCTCATTAAAACAAAGCTTACCAGCAGCTGAGGGCACTACAGCTCGGGAGGCCACTGAGATTTGGGGGTGTTCTCAAACAAAAGAAGAAACTCAGCCCTTGGTCTGCCAGAACTGCCTGCAGCCGCAGCGAGGTGGCCCCTGCCCCATGCTGTGCACAGGGACTGCAGTGTCCTGCCTGTGCCGCCCCACGTTAGCATGCTCCAGCCCTGCAGCAGAGCACAGGCTGCATGGCGTGTCCCTGCAGAATCCTTAGGGAAAGAATTGGCTGCAGGTGGCACTTGGAGACAATGCTTCCTGTCCTACTGGCCACCTCATAGCCATGACAGGGGGGGGCTGTCAGTAAACTCTCTAGCTAATCTCTGCCTAGTTAATCTCAGTTGATCCAGTTAATCATTGCTCTCTTTTGCTGGGGCTGGTGGATGCGTCAGTAGGGATGGGCAGAGCACAGTGGGCTGCACAGAAAGTGCAGAAAGAGATGCCCTGCAGAACTGGGGACAGGCCTGGATGTGCCCCTGGCACCATGGCCCCAGGGACTCTGCTGCCTTCCTGAACTGTCTATTTCGTGGGTGGGAGTGGCCCAGGGAGGAGACAGAGAGGGAGCATGGCAGTGCTGCTGGCTTGCTCCCAGTGGAAGGCTGATAGCAGCCTATTGAATTTCTCTCGATGGCAGATTAAGCAGGCAGTGGCTGGCTGTCCCCAGGCAGAGTGAGTTGGCTGGGCTTGAGCCACCTCCTTACCCCTGCCCTGCCTGTCCACAGCCTGCCTGCAGTGTTCCCTCTCTCCGTGGGATGCTGGTGTGGCTGCTGGCCCCAGCTGGTGGTGCTGCCATGTCGGTGTGGGTGCAGGTCCAATTCCTGACCAAGACAGGAAAGTGAGAGCTGGAGGAAGGAGAGCTAAGCTGGGGGCTGGGGGCTGCCTAGAGTCTTTGCACTGCTGTGGCAGAGGTGGGCCAAGAGAGCTGTGGGCGAGCAGGAGGGAAGCAGTGTGGTGCTGGCAGAGGGAGCTGGAGGGAATGGATGGAGACAGAAAATGGAGCTTGCAGCTCTGCAGCAGGGAATGTGGGCAGGGAGAGCAGCCCATGGTGCTGAGCTAGGTGAGCCAGATGGCTTGCTGGGAATACACTGGGATGTGGGCAGCAGGATGGCCGGCAGAGAGGAAAGGTTCAGCTGATGAAGAGGGGGCTTCTCACAGCCAGTGAGGGTGGGCTGGGGGTGGCACTGGTGTAGGGCTGAGCAGGCCCTCCTGGCAGCAGGGGGCAAGCAGCCTCTGATGGAGGGCATGCAGCAAGACGTGATGCCTGGAAAAGTGGGATGAAGGAGAAATTTGAGCTTCTTTGTGAGAAGTGATAGAGGGGGGTCGTGGTGGGAACGGCGCAAGGGCAGCGGTCAGCCCTGGAGGGGGTGGGGTTGCTGAGGGATGTGCCGGCTTAGTGGCAGTGTCTCTCGCTGAGGGCTGTGCTGCCAGGTGGGAGCCCAGGGACCTGACCCACCACCCACTTTGCATCCCTTTGACCTGGAGAAACTGCAGTGCTGTCTGGGGGAGGAGAGGGAAGCATTTGACACGGGCAGTTTTCAGGTGCTGCATGGGATTTAGCCTGACAACAGAGCTATTGTTCCTGAGCGCCAGCGGTGCCTCAGGGTGGGGCAGCTTGAGCTGACTGCCTTGTTAGGATGCAGCCCTTCCACCCAGGAATATAGCCCATTGTTTCATGGGAAAGCCAACTTGTCCATTCCCCTTTGGCATGGAGTCCTGTCTAATTTTCCTTTTCTCTGCTATCTGAGAAAGCAGCAGAGTGCCTTCTGGCATGCAGCAGAGCCTGCTCGCTGGCTCAGGGACTCCATGCTGGTGTCAAGCACCCACTGAATGCACGCTCAGGAAAACCTGAGACCGAGTGCTTGGGCTGGTGGGAGTTAAGGGTGGGACTGCTGGCTATGCTGCAGCAGTGATATTTCAGCCGGGCAGTGAGAGGAGGGTTTGGGAATGATGGGAGGAGATTTGTCCTCCCCTTGCTGTCAGGGATGCAGTCTTGCTTCTAAACCAGGTGAAGCGTTTTTGAAAGACAGCACTGAGCTTTCAGTACTTTCTGGCTGCAGAGTTTTCCACTGAGCCATGATATACCTGCCTTTTGGCAGAGCATATATTGATTTGCTTTCCACCTCCTCGGATGTGAAACCAGAGCTGTCAAACCTCAGTTAGATTTTAAGGCACCCCCTTCTCTTGGGACACATTCTATTCTGTGGATTTATGTTTGTTGGGGTTTTTTTTCCCTCCTTTGCCACAAATTCATCTGTAATTTTCATTTCCACCGTAGGAAAACCTGTCTTTTGTTGAGGACTTGCTGCTCCACTTCCTTGTCAGGTCATTGTCTACGTAACCAGAGCTGTGCCTGATCTCCTCCACATATAGGAGAGAGCATCCTGCTGGCAAAGACCCATCTCAGAAGGGCACGGGGCATTTGCAAGCACTTGCAGGTGTCCTGCTGGCAGGGATGCCGGAGGAGCTGATGACTGCCCATGCTGTGGGGTGTGGAGCTCCTGTTCTGCTGGCAGGAGCCAGGGAGCAGGGGACGGGCAGGAGAGGGGATGGATTCTAGAAGCCAGCAATTGATTTGGTCAGGGCTGATGCCAAAGGACCCAGTGGTCAAGGGAAGGACTCGGTGTCTTTTTCAGTGCTTGTGAGGCCTAACTGGGGCTTGGGAAAGGTGGGAGTGGCTGCAGAAAGCCTGCACAGGACTGCTGGCTCTGAGAGGTGTTAAGGAGCAGTTGTGAGCTTGTGATTAATGATTTAAAAAGGAGTGGAAAAATGCTGGTGACCTGGGAGCTCCAGTGGGACGCCATTGGCTGTGTTCAGCAGCTGCCTCCTTTCTCACATGGATGCTGCAGTTTTCCTGCCCCTCCACACGGTCCTGCTGCCTGGACCCCGCTCTGCTGAAGCTGGAGCAGAGGCAGGAGGCTTGGGTGATGGACAGGGGCTTCTGGGCTTGCTTTCAGGTGAGGGTCTGCTTTCTGAGTACTGCTGACACTGGGATGCAAACAGTGCTCGTTGGGGTCATGCTGATGCTGACAGTGCCAACAGGTCCCTCTCACCTGCTGTGGGCAGCTACAGGTGATGCTGCAGGGTGGTGGAAGCTATGGATGGAGCCCTAGGGTAAGGGCAGGGATGTGCCCTGGGACTGATCAGGGAGTCCTGACCTGAGATACGAGGGGTTAAGTGGGAGAAGCCAAATGCAGGCAGAATGAGGGACGAAGCACCTTTCTTACAGAGCAGGGGAGGTTGTGTTGCACAGACTCTCGGTGTTTCCAGTGCAGCTATGAGGTGGGGACTGGGGAATGAGCTTTCCTAACCTTGTCCTCTCCCCTTGCAGCACAGCCACTGCTCCCTGACAGCAGGAACCCCCAGCTGGAGCGATGGCAGGGGCGTCAGTGAAGGTAGCAGTGCGCGTCCGGCCCTTCAACTCCCGGGAGATGAGCCGGGAGTCCAAGTGCATCATCCAGATGTCAGGAAGCACCACCAGTGAGTGCCGCTCTCGGGGGCTGGGGGCTTGGAAAGGCTTTGACTGCTGCCTGGGGAGGATTGCTCCTGGTCTGGCCTCAGCAGCAAGCACTGGGCTGCTGGCATCTTTGCTGTTGTTTGGAGGAGGGCATCTAGGGGTGGATGCCACCTTTCCCACCGGGAAATGCAGTCCTGCTGAAACAGCACTGGTGGTGTCTGTGTGGCACTGAGCCCCTGGGCTTTGGTGATACTGAATGGGGCAACATCCCAGGACAGGCAACAGAGGAAGAAGAATGAGAAGAACTTGAGAATTCTGGTGTGTGCATGTGGGTTTTCAGAGTGCCTGGCCCATTGTTGCCTGCCCAAGTGTGGAAGCTGTGCACTGGCCAGTGAGTGTCTGCTGACAGCCCTACGTGGCTGGGTGCCATGCAGTGTGGCTTGCTGGGACCCATTCCTGCTTCCATGGGGCCTGGAGCTTCAACACCAGCAGGATGGAGGGGTGGGAGCACGGTTTGCCAAGGGATCAGCGTGCTCGAGGAGTGGGGATGTAGCGTGGAGTCTTGTGGCCAACGTCCTGCCAGGAGCCTGTCTGGGATTTGCCCCTCTTTTAATAATGGCTGTTGGAAGTACAGGGTGGGAAAGGCACTCAAATCCCTCCTCTTTGGCTCTGGAAGCCTCCAGATGGGGCAGTGTCTAAAATAGCTCCCTCCCTGCCTGTCTGCCTGGGGCTTGCTGCGTCACTGGCGCTGGTGGGTGAAACACCGGCGCCAGCCACCCCCGCAGTGCGCACTGCCGGGCTGCCATGACAACCCCCGTGGGGAGGGAGAGGAGGGCACCCAAGCATCCAGTGCAGCCCTTTGACCCCACTGGGTCCCACATTCACCCTGGGCCTGGGGAGCAGGAATGAGGGGATCCGAGAGGCAATGTCTGCTGGTTTCTGGCATCTCAGGGGAGCTCTCCCTGCCTGGTTGTGCAGGGACACTCCATCTGCCTGGGGTGTAGCAGGGAAGGCTTTCTGGCCCCGGGCAGGCAGGGCAGACATCCCTTCTGGCCCTGACTTGCAGGGGAACCTACCATGCCCCAGGCCCAGTCAAGAGCATCAGGCATCCCCCACCTGCACTGTGGCTGTGTTTTGTTAGAGTGATCTGCTCCTGCCCATCCTGCCAGCCACAGACTTGCTCTGCAGCCCCCACAGAGGGCTGGCAGGGCTGTGGGCAGGGGCAGTGTCCTGGCCAGCCCTTTGCCGACAGCAAGGTTTTTCATCTGTGAATGGATGAGCTGCCAGCTAATCCCCTCAGCTGGGGGGTGGGTGCCAGGGGGGCTTTGGTGCCTGGTTCCTCTGCAGCCAGGGGCAGGCAGGAGGATGCCAGTAGTGTTGCCTGCTCCCCTTGCAAAGCAGCACTCCCTCAGCCCCCAGCTTCCTGCAGAGAGGCCAAAAATAAATTTTTTTGGGGGGTGAGAGCAAGTTTCCTCCTTCTTGGGTTGATTTGCAGATTCCCCTGCACATATCAAGGCAGGGGACAAGCTTTGTGGTGGACAGCAGGGGCTGGGAACCAGGGCAGGAAGGGATCAGCCCATCTCTGCCCTCCTTTTCTCCTCTAATATAGAGCCGCCAGCTCCTCAGCTCACTGTGCCACAGCTGCCTGCCTGCCTGCCAACACTGCTGCTTTGTTCTCCTGGTCTCCCCTCTCTGGGGACCAGCCTGGGCACCAACACCCGGGCCCCTCCCCTGGCAGATCTCATCAGGATGGCAAGGAAGGCACAGTGGCTTTCATTCCAGGAGGCCATTCATATGCTCTGACCAGAGCCATGCCTCCACAGGCTTTACAGCACGATGAATGTTTTCTGTCCCCTGCATCTTGGGCTTGATCCTTCTCGGTGCTTGCCCACTCTGCTGGCTCTTTAGGGCAAAGACCAGGCCATCTCCAGATGTTTTTCTCCTCCCTCTCTTGCCTGTATGTCTGTCTCCCCCTTCCCCCTCCCTTTTTTCCCCTTTTTAATCCCCTTTGGCCAGGGCATGACTCTTTTGCAGCAGCTTTGCAGAAGCCCTGAGATGCCTGGTGACCAGAGAGGAAAAATCCCACCAGCAGCAGCGTGGGGAGGGGAATGCTGCTGGTCTCAGCGTGCTCCCTTCTCCCCTGTCCCACATTTTCATGGCCTGCTGGGACAGCTGCACAGCTGCAGC
The DNA here is from genome assembly GCF_014839835.1 of Dryobates pubescens. Classification (NCBI taxonomy): domain Eukaryota; kingdom Metazoa; phylum Chordata; class Aves; order Piciformes; family Picidae; genus Dryobates; species Dryobates pubescens. The sequence goes on along the minus strand of NC_071624.1, from coordinate 1,531,874 downwards.
CAAGATGCCCAGAGCTGTCCTCAACGGATCCTTTGCCCTGTGCCTGGCATAGGCTGGCACTGGGATGCAGAACAGCTGCCTTGTGCAGCCCCATCCTGCCTGCTCCTGGTTTTGCCTTTTTTTGGGTGGTGATGCTCCTGTTCACTCTAATGAGGGTCACCTTTGCAGGGCAGAGAAAGACCTGAGCTGGGGGAGCTGCGTGGCATGGCAGAGCTGCCAGATGAACCCTGGGAATCATTGGAGATGCTCCACCTGACTTCTTCCATAGCCCCTGCACCTGATTCTCTTTGGTACAGCCACTCACACGCCCTCAACACCCCAACCAGGCACCAGCAGGGCTAGGTAGCCCCTGGGTCTCTGGTGCAGACAGGCCAGGTGCCCTTTCAGTCTGGATCTCAGCAGGGATCTCCCTGCTGGCATCTGCAGGATGGGCAGCTCCTGCAGAGGTATCACTTCCCAGCCCTTTCTCCTGAGGCAGCAGCTCTGGCTGTGGTAATGATTCCGCCCTGGATGCAGGAGGCATCTGGAGCGTCAAAGTCGCACTGCCTCCAGGGGCCAGGCAGGCATGGATCCAGTACCCAGGTCCTCTTTGGTACTGGAGTTGGCTCCTGCCTTCAGCAAGGGGCATCCAGGCAGCACCATGCTGTGGTTTTGTAGTCAGGGCTGGACCTTGACCCCACTTCCCACCCTCTCTCTGCCTCTCTTGCTGTGTTTGCAGGCAGGGATAGGCAGGTCTCAGGCCAGAAGTGGTGCATCTCTCCCAGGGAAGAATCTGTCAGAACTGTCTGGGTTGCAAAACCCGTCTGAGATCATGAGTCCAGCTGTCAGCTCACTAACCATGGCCACAAGAGCCATGGCCACAGCTTCTTGAACACCTCCAGGCATGGGGACTCCACCACCTCCCTGGGCAGCCTGTGCCAATCCCTGACCACTCTGGCAGCAAAGACATTCTTCCTCCTCTCCAACCTCAGCCTCCCCTGGCACCATTTCAGGCCATTGCCTCTCCTTCCATCACCTGAGAGTAGGGAGCAGAGCCCAACTCCCACCTGGCTCCAGCCTTCTCTCAGGGAGCTGCAGAGAGCAATGAGGTCTCCCTCAACCTCCTCTTCTCCAGGCTGAACACCCCCAGCTCCCTCAGCTGCTCCTCCCCAGCCCTGCTCTCCAGACCTTTCCTCAGCTTTGTTGCCCTTCTCTGGCCCTGCTCCAGCTCCTCAGTGTCCTTCTTGGAGTGAGAGCCCAAAACTGAACCCAGTGTTTGAGGTGTGGCCTCACCAGTGCCCAGTAGAAGGGCACAATCCCTGCCCTTCCCCTGATGGCCACACCATTACTGATCCAGGCCAGGATGCTGGTGGCTTTCTTGGCTGCCTGGGCACATGCTGACTCATGTTCAGCTGCTGTCAACCAGCACCACTAGGTGCTGTTCTGCCAGGCAGTGGTGGTAGTGGAGGAGGACTTTGGAGCAGACAGCATCTCTATGTGTAATGCCATACACCAGGGCATCTGGCTTCACAGGGAGTGGGCTGCACTATGCCTGGAGCTGTTTGGGAAAGTCCCAGCTTGGATCCAGAGCAGATGCAAATCCTGGCCAAGCAGCAGATCTGAGGCAGGGCAAGGTTGGGGCTTCAGGGAATGGAGCTCTGTTGGCCTCCTCGTCCCTGGCCATGGCAGGGAGCATCTGGAGGCTGTGGGCACAGGAGCTGCACTGTGCCACACTGCAAGGTCATTCCAATGTCACCTAACATGGCTGGTGGCTGGATCTCGTGATCACCCCTCTGGTTTGGGTTTCTTCTGATGCATCTGTTCTTGCAGAAAAAAGCCACACTGCAAACACTCTACAGGAGGGGACAAAAAAGGCAGCAAATGAGGAAGAGAAATGATGCAGTCTCCAATTTCCATGGCAACGTCCTTTTCACCAGAGGATGGGAAAAAGCAGGCTCTTGTTTCCACTGTTGAGAGCCCTTAATCACCCTGCTGGGGCTAGGTACTGAAAAGGAGGCTCAGGGAAGGCAAGGCAGGAGCTGGAGAGGGCCTGGGCAGCCCTGACGGGGCTGCACCCGCTCCCACCCCACAGTGCAAGGATGTCTGCCTTTGGGTATGGGTCCTCCAGCTGTGGGGTGGAAGAAGGCTGTGATCCTTCTGTGCAGGTCTGGGCTCTCACAGGCAGCTGCTGAAGCAAGAAGGAGCCTGAGGGATGGAGCCATCTCCTCTACACCGTGCCCAGCAGGACGTCTGGGCAAGGCTCTGCCCTGCTCTTTCACTGGGGCAGGCTCTGCTGGACGTGGTACCCAGCATTTCTCCTAGGACTGTTGGACTTTGGTGGCTCTGGGCCCATCTGTGGGGCTGGAGGGTCTTGGTCCCACTCTCCAGGACCGCTTTGTATTGAACTCCACCACCCTTCCCTTCTCGTGAGTGGGGCATGGGTGGCCTCATTCTCCCATCTGTTTGCCCCTAGCTATCCTGAACCCGAAGCAGCCCAAAGAGACACCAAAAAGCTTCAGCTTTGACTATTCCTACTGGTCCCACACCACGGTAAGCGGGGGGAGGTCTGAGCCCACTCGGAGTGCTAGGCTGCTCTGGGGAGAGGCAGGAGAACCTCCCTGCCACATTTCTCCTTGCCCTCCTCCTCTCTGCAGCCTGCAGACATCAACTATGCATCTCAGAAGCAAGTGTACCGGGACATTGGCGAGGAGATGCTGCAGCACGCCTTTGAAGGCTACAACGTCTGCATCTTTGCCTACGGGCAGACAGGGGCTGGAAAATCCTACACCATGATGGGGAAGCAGGAAAAAGACCAGCAAGGCATCATCCCACAGGTACCACCTGGTCCCAGTAGGATGCTCAATGGAAAAGTGGCATGAGGAGTGAAGAGGGGAGCGGGGTGAGAGTGGGGCCAGGTGTACCACAGCTCTGCCATGGCAGTGACCTAGCACGGCTCTGCTGGAGGGTGGAGGGACAGGGAGGGGCACACTGGGCTGCTCTGAGCCAGGGTGATTTACAGCCTGGCAGCACAAGGTCAGCATCTGTGGGCAGCAGGAGTCCCAGCACCGAGCTGCCACTGGCTGCTCTGGCCAAGGGCTGCTGGGTGCTGGCTCAGCAGAGTGGCAAGGCAAGACCTCTGGGCATGCTGAACACCTGTATCAGCAGTGAGGGTTCTGCCAGCTCCCCAGAAGCCATTCTGGCACTCAGGGCTCTGATTTTTGGGGTGAGAACGTGTAAGTCCCTGTGGGCTGAGTCCCCCAGGCAGGAGCAGCCTGGCAGGAAGCTGAGCAGCCTTGGCTCTTCTCTCCACAGCTGTGTGAGGATCTCTTCTCCCGCATCAACGACACGACCAATGACAACATGTCTTACTCTGTGGAGGTAGGCACTCCATTGCCTGCTAGTCTGGCTCCAGCCTCCCCCCCTGCCTCTGCAAGCCATGCTGCTGTGCAGGTCTCTCTTTTGGGGGGTCCCAACCTTGGGTGTGGGGTAGGCGAGCAGGACCTGATTTTGCCTATCTGCTGCCAGCCACTAGCCTTGCCCATGCCCTCTGCTCTAGGTGAGCTACATGGAGATATACTGTGAGCGTGTGAGGGACCTCCTGAACCCCAAGAACAAGGGGAACCTGAGGGTGAGGGAGCATCCCCTTATGGGTCCATATGTTGAGGACCTTTCCAAGCTGGCTGTGACCTCCTACAATGACATCCAGGACCTCATGGACTCTGGGAACAAGGCCCGGTGAGTTGCGACAGCAGGAGATGGCCAGGACTGGAGAGCCTGCAAGACATTTCCAGAAGGTCCTGGCTAACTTCCTTGCTTTGCCAGCCTGGCTGCTCTGAAGGTGGGAGTCTCCTCCTGTCTGAGCACCAGGTACCAACTCCTTATTTTCACATCACCTTAAAATGCCCTGGAGGCAGCAGGAGAAGCCTGGACTTCTGCACATCTCCTCCCAGAGTCCTCTCCAATTCTGCAGACTTGCCTTCCCATCATGTACTCTATCCTGAAATGAGCCCTGGTGCCACTGCCAGCCACTCCAGTGTCTCCTGCAGAGTGTTAGACCTCCCTGTCCTCCTCTTCCCACAGCACGGTGGCTGCCACCAACATGAATGAGACCAGCAGCCGCTCCCACGCCGTGTTCAACATCATCTTCACACAGAAGCGGCACGATGCCGAAACAGACATCACCACTGAGAAGGTGAGAGCAGAGCCCAAGGGACTGGGAGAACCTGCATGGACCTGGTAAGGGCTTCATGTCCTATTGACAGCACTTGGGATGAGATGGTGCAGCCTGATGGAGGGTGGGAACGGGATGGAGATAAGTCCCACGTGCACTCTGGGCCCATGATCCTTCAAGGGACTGGCCCATGGACAGGGTACTTGGCAGATTTTGCCCTCCCACCATGCCTGCAAGGATGTTATCCTTGCTCCTGGCCAAATCTCACTGCCTTCAGAGCGGTGTCACCTGGCAAGAGATCTTTGTCCCCTCCTTGGCTCCATGCCGACACCTGGTGTGCTATGCCTGCTGGTGCTGACAGCCTCCTCTCTTCCTGCAGGTCAGCAAGATCAGCTTGGTGGACCTGGCAGGGAGTGAGCGAGCTGACTCCACTGGTGCAAAGGGCACGAGACTAAAGGTGAGAGCTGGCAGGAGGCCCTCTTCTGCTGGTGGGGATATTGTGTCCTACCCCCTTGTCCTCAGCTGTGACATTTCCTTTCTCTGCTTCCTTGCCCACTGTGCTGCTAAAATCCTTTGCATTGGTTTGAAGCTGAAGGAAAATAGGCTTAGACTGGATCTTAGGAAGAAGGTCTTCAGTACAAGGGTGGTGAGACTCTGGAACTGGTTGCCCAGGTTGTGGATGCCCCTTCCCTGTGGAGACGTTCAAGACCAGCCTGGATGAGGCCTTGAGCAGCCAAGTCTAGTTGAGAGGTGGCCCTGCCCATGGCAGGGGGTTGGAGCAGATGATCTTTAAGGGCCCTTGCAACCTGAGCCATTCCAGGATTCTGTGACCTGGTTTTGTTTGAAAGCTGCCCGCTGGCAGTTCTACCAGGGTCCAGGAGTCTCTGCTGGGAGGTGCTGGTTATCCAGGAGAGCTCTTTGCCCACCCTATATTGCCCCCATCCTCCTGGTACTCTGGGCTATAGTGTCTCTCTGAAATGGAGCCTGAGCATCTGGGCCTTTCCTCTTTCCACCAGGAAGGAGCAAACATCAACAAGTCGTTGACCACACTGGGGAAAGTCATCTCTGCCCTGGCTGAAATGGTAGGTAGCTGGGGCACAGACTAGCAACAATCCCATGGGGAAATGGGCTCAGCTCAGCAGAGGTGGGCTCAGCTCCCAGGGGTGGAGCATCCCAGCTCTGAGGGACGGGCAGATACATCGAACGAGTCCAGAGAAGAGCAATGAAGTTGGTGAGGGGTTTGGAACACAAGCCCTATGAGGAGAGGCTGAGGGAGCTGGGGTTGCTTAGCCTGGAGAAGAGGAGACTCAGGGGTGACCTTATTGCTCTCTACAACTACCTGAAGGGAGGTTGTAGACAGGTGGATGTTGGTCTCTTCTCCCAGGCACCCAGCACCAGAACAAGAGGACACAGTCTCAAGCTGTGACAGGGGTGGTTTAGGCTGGATGTTAGGAGAAAGTTCTATACAAGGAGAGTGATTGCTCATTGGAATGGGCTGCCCGGGGAGGTGGTGGAGTCTCCATCACTGGAGGTGTTCAGGAGAAGACTTGATGGGGTGCTTGGTGCCATGGGTTAGTTGTTTGGGTGGTGTTGGATTGGTTGATGGGTTGGACGTGATGATCTTGAAGGTCTCTTCCAACCTGGTGTATTCTATGTATCCCAAGCTGTCTCAGGGCTGGGGAGGCTGCTGACTCCCCAGAACCCTGTTCCCACTGCTGTCTTGGGACACAGGGGGCTGTGGTGGGTGCTGAGGAGGGGAGCAGCTCACTCAGTCTCTCCTCTTCCTTTACAGGACTCAGGGCCAAACAAGGTAGGTGTCCTGGCCAGGCTGGGTGAGTCAAGGCTTTGTTTTTTAGGCACAGTTGGGTGGGAGTGTGTCACAGGGTGGTTTTGGGGTGAGGCTTTACCTGCACCTCAGCCATGCTTCTCCAAGAGACTGGCAGAGGCCTCAGCATCCCTATCACCCTCCTCGCCCTGTGGCTCACGGTGCCTGGTGTTAAACAACCACCCTGGCCCAGGCAGAGCCCATGGAACTGACCAGAGCTGCCTGAGGTTGCCATGGCCTGGCAAAGCTATCCTCCTCCGAGTCCCCATGGCTTGGGACCAGCTGTCACCTGCCCTTAAAAGAGAGCAGGAAGTCTGACAGCTCTTCTCTCTGCTCTCCATGCCCCAGAACAAAAAGAAGAAGAAGACTGATTTCATCCCTTACCGTGACTCAGTACTCACCTGGCTGCTGCGGGAGAACCTGGGTGAGGACATGGGTGGGGGTGTGGGCTCAGTGGCAGGCATGGTTGCTGGGCAGTGGGTGATGGCTGGCACTGGAACCAGCCTCTCCCTGAGGTGAGTGCATCTGTCTGGGCAGGGGGCAACTCCAGGACAGCCATGGTTGCTGCTCTCAGCCCTGCTGACATCAACTACGATGAGACCCTCAGCACCCTCAGGTAGGAAGCAGTCCCCTGGTCTCCCAACAGTGGGCAGGGACAGAGGGTGTCTCTGAAACACCAGCACTGCCACGTGCTCTCTTCACCTCTGTAGCAGCACTGGCTGGGGGGTGCAATCTCAGACAAGAGGCCAAGAGATTGTCCTGGTGCTGGGATCTTCCAAAGGATTGTTTGCAGGAGAGGGCCATGGCACTCTTCCTTGCCCAGCAGCTGGGGATTTGCCCCTCTGCCACTGCTCAGGACCCTGCCCTTCCCCAGGTACGCTGACCGTGCCAAGCAGATCCGCTGCAATGCGGTCATCAATGAGGACCCCAACAACAAACTGATCCGGGAGCTGAAGGACGAGGTGGCACGGCTGCGTGATCTGCTCTACGCCCAGGGCCTGGGGGACATCATTGACAGTAGGTACCCCCCGGGGCCCTCGGGCAATGGCTCCAGGCAGAGGCCAGCTGGAGTCCCCTCTGTGGGAGGACTGCAACTGCCCTGCGTCCTGCTCTGCCAGCCCTGCGGCAGCACGGTGCTGCCCACGCGTGGCTGGGATGCCTCTGGCAAGCCCCTGTGCACGCATTCATGACCTGCAGCCCACTCCCGTGGGCAAGAGGAGCTGCTTTGTACCCAGCAGACCTCCCCTTCTCCCTCTCTACCTCCCATCTTCATCATCCTTTGTCCAGTAGAATTGCCAGGAAGAACTTTCTGGGGCTACAGCCACCCATGGCCTCCCCTCTGTGCTGTTGGATGCCCTGCTGAGATGAAGCCACTCTTGTTCTGTTCTCTCTGTCTTACCCTTGCTCCTTGCCCTCTCTCTCTCTCTCTTAGCCCATCCTGCTGCAGGAGGATCCAAATGTGTGTATTCCCCATCACTGGTACTCTCTGTTGCTTTACAGCTTTGGGAGGGGCACCTGTGCAGCATAGGGAAGGGCTCCCATAGCCAGCCCCAGCCGTTGCAGAGTGCTTGCCCACAGGCTGGCTGTCTCCAGGGAGCTGGCACAGGGGGTGCTGGCAGAGTTGCAGTTAGCGCATGGGCTTGGGATAGGACTCAGAGGGACCAGTGCTCTCCCCATCTGCTGTGCCAAGGGCCCAGTCCCCAAAAGGACTCCTTCCTCCATGCTGTCATGATGTTTCCTGTCACTGCTGCTGCTGCTTCTGCTTCTGCTGTGCTGAGGCTTGTCAGGACTGGAGCCCGGCACGATGCTTGTGCAGGCTGGTATGGTGCACTCCTGATGGAGAGGTGTCATAAGGACCAGGAGGGTTTTGTCTGTGGATAAACACTATTGCCCCATCCTGCCCTGGGCCAGGCAGTGCAGCCAGGCTGCAGTGAGCCCCCTGAGGAGCTGGGGACCTGGCCTGTCCCCTCCTGGCTTGGCTTCCCTGGATGCAGGCTGATGGAAGTGGGTGACTTATGCTGCACCTGCCGACCTGTGCCTTTCCTGCCTCCAGCACAGTGTTCCATGCCCCTGTGACTTCTCAGGGCTGGAGGAGAATCTCTGATACCAAGGTCCCTCTGCTGTAGGGTTTGGTGGCAGCTGATGCTTGGGGTGCTGGCAGGCAAGTGCCACTGCCCATAACTGGGCATGTTGTCCCCCTGCTCTCTGCTTTTTCTGGCTGCTTGGCTAAGGTGCTGCTCCAGTGGGTCAGAGGCTTAGACTCTATCAGCAGGGGGATCCCACAGCCCCTTCTACTCTTGCCCCTTACCCCTTCATAGGATGGAGGGCCACTGCCTCTCCTCCCCTTCCTTTCTTGTTCCCTGCTCCTAGATCCAGCCAGTCTGCACAGCTGGTCAGGGAAAGCCACTCAGGCTGTGTCTGTGGGAGGATGATGGCAGGGGCAATGGCATGCTCCTGGGGACAGTTTATTCCAGGCTGCAGGATCTGGTGTTGCAAAAAAGGAAAAAAGCATCCCCCAGAGCCTGGGAAGGCTCCAGGGCTGTTCTAGTAGCTGCTTCCCAAAACAGCCCCATGCTGCTTGGGGGCTGCCAGTGATGCGGGGGGGGAGATGCCTGTGCCCGTGCCCTGCTGCTGCCTGTGCCACTGTGCTGCCACCCATGCCTTCCCCTTGGACTTCTTGGCTTTCTTCTCTTCACACCTGGCCACTCGTTGGGGTTTTTCTTTCCCCAACAGCTTTTCTTGTCCGTGTCTTTCTCTTTCTCTCTCAATTCCTCTCTGTGTGTCTTTCCCTGGCCCGTCCATAGATGTGTCCGACCTTGAGAACAATAACGATGCCCCTGGGGCAGAGCTGAGTTACTGCCGTGACAATCTCTCCACAGTGACCAATGCCATGGCGGGGATCAGTCCCTCCTCCTCCCTGTCGGCCCTGTCCAGCCGTGCTGCCTCTGTTGCCAGCCTCCACGAGCGCATCATGTTTGCTCCGGGCAGCGAGGAGGCCATCGAACGGCTCAAGGTGGGATGCCAGCAGCTGGCAGGAGGGAGGGCTCAGCTCAGTGCTCTTACTCTGAGGCTTGTGCAGCAGCCTCGGTGTTTTCTGGAAACCCCTTAGGGGTGACGCTGGGGTAAATCATGGAGCAGGTTGGGTTGGAAGGGACCTGAAAGCTCATCCATCTCCAACCCCCTGCTACAGGCAGAGACCCCTCTCACCAGCCCAGGATGCTCAAGGCCTCATCCAGCCTGGCCTTGAACACCTCTCGGCGGGGTTAACACAATGCTGGAGGCACGACAGACCCAGAGCTACCCAGTGCTCTGTGCTGCTGGACAGGACAGAGTGGCATGCTCATGTCCCCCTGGTGCTGCCCGCCTCCCCATGGGATGACTGCTGCCATCCGAGCAGTCCCGGCTCAGGAAGGCTGCTTCCAGCTCAGTGCAGCGCAGGAGCAGGCTGGCAGCAAGGGGCTGGAGAGGCTGCTCTGTGCGCCCTGCTCTTTGAAGATGGGGGTGATGGAAAGATGCAGGTGAAACGCTGCCTCGGCTTGCTTAAACCAGCCTGAGACCGAGCAGTGCCCTGCTGCAGCACGCTGGGCAGAGCCTGGAGAGCAGGCAGGTGTGCTGGGCAGAGCCTGGAGAGCAGGCAGGTGTGCTGGGCGGTGCCAGGTGGAGCAGGCAGGTGTGCTGGGCAGAGCCTGGAGAGCAGGCAGGTGTGCTGGGCAGTGCCAGGCAGAGCAGGCAGGTGTGCTGGGCAGAGCAGGCAGGTGTGCTGGGCGGTGCCAGGTGGAACAGGCAGGTGTGCTGGGCGGAGCAGGCAGGTGTGCTGGGCAGAGCCTGGAGAGCAGGCAGGTGTGCTGGGCGGTGCCAGGCAGAGCAGGCAGGTGTGCTGGGCAGAGCCTGGAGAGCAGGCAGGTGTGCTGGGCGGAGCAGGCAGGTGTGCTGGGCAGAGCCTGGCAGAGCAGGCAGGTGTGCTGGGCAGAGCCTGGTGGAGCAGGCAGGTGTGCTGGGCAGTGCCAGGCAGAGCAGGCAGGTGTGCTGGGTGGTGCCAGGCGGAGCAGGCAGGTGTGCTGGGCAGAGCCTGGCAGAGCAGGCAGGTGTGCTGGGCAGAGCAGGCAGGTGTGCTGGGCGGTGCCAGGCGGAGCAGGCAGGTGTGCTGGGCAGAGCAGGCAGGTGTGCTGGGCAGTGCCAGGCGGAGCAGGCAGGTGTGCTGGGCAGAGCCTGGCAGAGCAGGCAGGTGTGCTGGGCAGAGCAGGCAGGTGTGCTGGGCGGTGCCAGGCGGAGCAGGCAGGTGTGCTGGGCAGAGCAGGCAGGTGTGCTGGGCGGTGCCAGGCGAGGCAGGCAGGTGTGCTGGGCAGAGCAGGCAGGTGTGCTGGGTGGTGCCAGGCGGAGCAGGCAGGTGTGCTGGGCAGAGCAGGCAGGTGTGCTGGGCGGTGCCAGGCGGAGCAGGCAGGTGTGCTGGGCAGAGCAGGCAGGTGTGCTGGGCGGTGCCAGGCGGAGCAGGCAGGTGTGCTGGGCAGAGCAGGCAGGTGTGCTGGGCGGTGCCAGGCGGAGCAGGCAGGTGTGCTGGGCAGTGCCAGGCGGAGCAGGCAGGTGTGCTGGGCAGAGCAGGCAGGTGTGCTGGGCGGTGCCAGGCGGAGCAGGCAGGTGTGCTGGGCAGAGCAGGCAGGTGTGCTGGGCGGTGCCAGGCGGAGCAGGCAGGTGTGCTGGGCAGAGCAGGCAGGTGTGCTGGGCGGTGCCAGGCGGAGCAGGCAGGTGTGCTGGGCGGTGCCAGGCGGAGCAGGCAGGTGTGCTGGGCAGAGCAGGCAGGTGTGCTGGGCGGTGCCAGGCGGAGCAGGCAGGTGTGCTGGGCGGTGCCAGGCGGAGCAGGCAGGTGTGCTCGGCAGAGCAGGCAGGTGTGCTGGGCGGTGCCAGGCGGAGCAGGCAGGTGTGCTGGGCGGTGCCAGGTGGAGCAGGCAGGTGTGCTGGGCAGAGCAGGCAGGTGTGCTGGGCGGTGCCAGGCGAGGCAGGCAGGTGTGCTGGGCAGAGCAGGCAGGTGTGCTGGGCAGAGCAGGCAGGTGTGCTGGGCGGTGCCAGGCGAGGCAGGCAGGTGTGCTGGGCAGAGCAGGCAGGTGTGCTGGGCGGTGCCAGGCGGAGCAGGCAGGTGTGCTGGGCGGTGCCAGGCGAGGCAGGCAGGTGTGCTGGGCAGTGCCAGGCGGAGCAGGCAGGTGTGCTGGGTGGTGCCAGGCGGAGCAGGCAGGTGTGCTGGGCAGAGCAGGCAGGTGTGCTGGGCGGTGCCAGGCGGAGCAGGCAGGTGTGCTGGGCAGAGCAGGCAGGTGTGCTGGGCGGTGCCAGGCGGAGCAGGCAGGTGTGCTGGGCAGAGCAGGCAGGTGTGCTGGGCGGTGCCAGGCGGAGCAGGCAGGTGTGCTGGGCAGAGCAGGCAGGTGTGCTGGGCGGTGCCAGGCGGAGCAGGCAGGTGTGCTGGGCGGTGCCAGGCGGAGCAGGCAGGTGTGCTGGGCAGAGCAGGCAGGTGTGCTGGGTGGTGCCAGGCGGAGCAGGCAGGTGTGCTGGGCAGTGCCAGGCGGAGCAGGCAGGTGTGCTGGGCAGAGCAGGCAGGTGTGCTGGGCGGTGCCAGGCGAGGCAGGCAGGTGTGCTGGGCAGAGCAGGCAGGTGTGCTGGGCGGTGCCAGGCGGAGCAGGCAGGTGTGCTGGGCAGAGCAGGCAGGTGTGCTGGGCGGTGCCAGGCGGAGCAGGCAGGTGTGCTGGGCGGTGCCAGGCGGAGCAGGCAGGTGTGCTCGGCAGAGCAGGCAGGTGTGCTGGGCGGTGCCAGGCGGAGCAGGCAGGTGTGCTGGGCGGTGCCAGGCGGAGCAGGCAGGTGTGCTGGGCAGAGCAGGCAGGTGTGCTGGGCAGAGCAGGCAGGTGTGCTGGGTGGTGCCAGGCGGAGCAGGCAGGTGTGCTGGGCAGAGCAGGCAGGTGTGCTGGGCAGTGCCAGGCGGAGCAGGCAGGTGTGCTGGGCGGTGCCAGGCGGAGCAGGCAGGTGTGCTCGGCAGAGCAGGCAGGTGTGCTGGGCGGTGCCAGGCGGAGCAGGCAGGTGTGCTGGGCAGTGCCAGGCGGAGCAGGCAGGTGTGCTGGGCAGAGCAGGCAGGTGTGCTGGGCAGTGCCAGGCAGAGCAGGCAGGTGTGCTGGGCGGTGCCAGGCGGAGCAGGCAGGTGTGCTGGGCAGAGCAGGCAGGTGTGCTGGGCGGTGCCAGGCGGAGCAGGCAGGTGTGCTGGGCGGTGCCAGGCGGAGCAGGCAGGCCTGCTGCCCGTGGGATCTGCTAACTCCCTGCTAACTCCTCGCTTGCCAGGAAACAGAGAAGATCATCGCGGAGCTGAATGAGACATGGGAGGAAAAGCTGCGGAGAACGGAAGCGATCCGGATGGAGAGGTGGGTGGGTTGGGGTAAAGAGGAGATGTAACAGGATGGGGTTCCCCAGGCATCTCCTTTC